>NC_064901.1:22362835-22662835 GCF_929443795.1 Astur gentilis
TTTCTGATTAAATTGTGTCTTTTCCGAGGACTTCTCTATTTGATACAGATGGAGTGTGAAGCCAGCACAAATTTATCTGAAGCACGAAACTCCAAAAGGCTGTTTTCTTCAATTTATAAAAATACCTATGTACAAACCTGGAAAAAGCCTGCACAAGAGGGATGGACTTCATCTGAACTGTAAGGGCTCCAAGCCTCTAGTACTTTAAACAAAGACTGTGAGTGAACTTTGAAACTTATGAGTCAGAAAAAGCCAAATGATTGCAGAACACACAGTTTGGAATAGTGTTTCTTAGTATGCAAATAGGAAAATTCTTTACCTCATGTAAAAGGTAGGTCAGAGGATGACAATCAAATGAGAAAGCAATTTCCACTAGGTAGTATTATTTTTATTTATTTATTTTTATTTTTTTTATATATATATATATTTTTATTTTTTTTTTTACAAACTTTCACCAAAGGCTTTTAAGAAAACCAAGCAGCAGTGGAGTAAGTGGGTCTAGAAATGAGTAAGCAATTGGCTAAAAGATGGAAGACGGAGGAGGTGGGGTGTGGATAATTGGTCAGTACTTGCAGCAGAGGGAAGTAAGTAGTGGAATCTGTTGGGTTTGTGCTGTTCATTTTATTCGTTCATAACCTTGAAAAAGGGGTGAGTGGCAAGGCAAGAAAGTGCGCCAGTGATACAAAGTACCTTCAGAGGAGTAAGGATGAGATTGGACTGTGAAACCTGAAGGACCTTATAAAACTATTCAATAAAACAGCAGGTAAAACCCAAGAGAAATAAGCGCAGTGATGCACGCAAGGAAAAAGAATCCTACTTTTATACATGAAATGATGGCTCCAAGCTGGCCATTACCAGAGCAATAATTGGAATTCACAATATTTGGTACACCACAGAGTAACAAGACAGTGCTCAACAGCAGTGAAAAAACTAAGGAAACATTTGGAATTAGGAAGAACATGAAGAACTGAATCAATAGTTCACCTTAGTGAACAAAGAGATATATATATATATATATGCAGTGTGCACATTGCTGAACCCCTTGGCTTGAAGATCATCCGTTATTAGAATAACAACAACATTCAGAAGAGGGCAACAGGGATAGTCAAAAGCATGGAGTGGCTTCCATACAAGGGACAACAGATAGGCAAAATATTTTGGTCTGTGGCAGGGATTTAGGTGGAATCTGACAGATGTGCAAAACAACAAGTGACATGGAAAGGCTGGATAGGGATAGACAGTCTTTTCAAGGAAGTTCAGCAAATGAAACTAGAGGGAGCTGTGTTCAAAACACTCAGGAAGGCACAGGGTAGCGTAACCCTGGAATACCTCGCTGAAGGAAGCTGTGGATACAAAAACATTTACATGGATTCAAGAAAAGATCCATTGGGCGCTACCAAACCACAACAGAACTGGGAAAGCCCCTGAACTGGAAAAAGCAGGAGGTTTGGAGAGCATGCACGCATGCATGTTAAGCCTTGTATGCGCTTGCCCCATTTTTACTCTTCCTTAGGTATTTGTATATGGGCATTGCTCATTTGTGGTGGTTTAGCGATTGACGATTTCACTTCAGAAAACAGCTTTTAAACACCCTGATCCCAACATAAACCTGTCCTCTCCCTTTGCCTTGTACTACCTCTCCCAGGGGAATTTAGAGCCTAATTTCCTACCCCGTGTGGTTCAATAATCTGTGCTTTCAATCTAGACATCCACTGAAACCAAAAAAATAAGTTTCCCTACTTCCAGTATCATGTCCTTTAAAATGAACACCAGCACTAATCTAAATATATCTCCCCATCCCTGAGACAAAGCAAAACTATTTTTTGCAAGTATTTTTATCTTAATATTACAAATATGCATTCTCAATGGGGCCTTTCTTCTTCTCCCCTCCCCCTGAAAGTATCAGGAGTTCTGCTCTCTGACATTATAATTCCATTGAGGTGAGTAGTTAAACTAGTATAAAATAATGAAATGGAGAAGAGAGCTTAGCCCATACTATACATTAATTACTTCATCCACCACAGTGAATTTATAATGCAGCCCTGCAGTTTAATAGTGAAGAGGAGAACAACTACACAGTCTATAAAGAGGGAATTAGAGGAAGCAGAACAGTTGCCCAAGCTGAAATTTGGCTGCGAACACTATAAATAAAAACTCTTGCTCTTGGGAAAACAGCAATAATGTTCTTCTCCTGTTCAAGACATTGACACTGCCAGGGTAGCTCAGTCAATTCTGTTGGATCACATTTTTTTATATACACACAGAAAAAAAATTTGTACGTTTATATGAAAATATTTATATATGAGAATTTATATATAGAAATATAAATTTTTTTTAAAGCTTTTCCTGTTACTTAAAAACTAACGATAAAAGTACAAGAGGAGGGGAGAAAAGTAAAAAAAAGATTTCCAGGGACAAAAAGGATAATGTAACCTTTGAAAATTTGCTGAGGCTTAAGATTTGTCTACTCAGACACTGCTTTCTACCTCCATTTAATTAGATTTTAATTTTCTTTTTACATCCTTTTCCTCTACAGATTCTGAGAAGTCATTATTTCAATATCAATTGATTTGAGGGAACAGTCCCAAGTCAGAATTAAGCAGCTTATGGAAGTTTGTCTTGTTCCTGGTTAAACATTCCTGCTATGCAGCTGGGTAAGCTGCTTGCACTAATAAAATCCAGCTGAAATAATGGAATTGTGCTCGGGAGCCCAGACTTGGCCTGGCTAAGGGGAACTTCTCAAATGGCTCTCAACAATGTCACAGATTTAGAGAAAGCCTTCCCAAATAATCAAGCAGAGGCAGAGAAACAAAGTAAAGGCTCGATCTCTTTCCTCCAGTGTGCCTTTCATCAAAACAATATCCAATTTTTACATGTTTCACAAACAGCACATAACATGAACAGTTCATCTTCTGCTTATGTTGTAATAGGCAGTTAGGTTCACAAAAAATGTGGTCTTTACATTCCATACACAAAATGCTAATCCTCTGTAAAGAGGGCTTCAAATACACAGTTTTTACTTTCAGGTAGAAGTTCAGAGAACTTAGCAAATCAGAGATAAAGATACTTAAGATAATAATAATAAACAACAATACCAAACAGCAGACATTTTTGAGGGGTTTGTTGTACATTATTTGCATGAGTCAGAGGAAGACATAGAATTCAGAAAATCCAGAAACTTAGCCTTATGCTTTAGCTTTTCATCTCTTTTACCTTTTTACTTACAGCTGACAAAGAATAGTAGGAAAAAAAGCATACGTCTATAAATGTTCATAACATTAGGTATTAGACGAAGTGTAAGTAGGGGCTGGTCAATAATAACTGTAATAAAACCAACCAAACAACAAAAAAAAACCAACACAGAAAAAAAACCCCACCTCAGTAAAACTTGTGATCTCTTACATGCTCCTTTTGTGATTCCTGTGAGTCAGTTTGCACAAAAGCTGCAGCAGCAGGCTGCCATCAGTACCCCTTTTCTACAAAGTGGAAATGGCTGCTCAGATTAGAAAACACGCAGCATATCTCCGGGTCTGTAATCGTGGACTTCACAAGACATATCTTATAATCCATTCCATTATATAGACATTAAATATGCTATAGAGAGCTACTTTTAAAGCACCTGCCTATTAGCAGAAATGCAAAAAAACACATTCTGTGCACCCACGCAGACAGAATATTTTCTTATTGAAGGGGGAACAAAAATCTTTGCTCTATGGAGAGCAAAATTAGAAGACAGTATTGCACAAATGAAACTCAGAAGCATTATTTCTACAGCCCTGGATGGCACCTTACAGCGATGCTTACCAGACTTCAGCAAGAATCTCCATTTTCTGCATATCTCATGCCCTTAAACTGTGAGGAATAACCAGATTCCAATGACATCTCACAAGCTCTGCACTTCTAATCATGCTTTTTGGGATTCAGATATTCTCACTTTTACTCTTTCCTGAAAACTAGGACTCAGCAGTATGACAGCCCATATCCACATAACAACGCTCTTCTTCGAGAGCCTTTTCAGGAACAAACACACAGTCCCCCCAAATTCTGGATTTTGGGGTTTAGCTTCTCACCAATTAAAAATAGTGCAACAGCTAAAGTGAGATTTGGAGAATATTCTCAATGGGACTCCTAAAATAAATCATGGTTCACACGTGGACATCACACACAACATAATCAGAGCCATGAAAATAAGCAGCCAAACATAACTGCCTTTCAGCATCTTTATCTATTTTAGTCAGTCCTTTCATTCCTTTAGGTCCTCCCTCATTTTCCTGTGCAAGCCTCCTCATTTCTCTTAAATGCCTATTATTGAAGGTCCCCTTCTGTAAAGTTTCAACCCCACTTAGTGACCTTTTCTCCCAGCCCTAGCACAAGCCTGTCAATATTTTTATTTGGCTGCAGCCTACCTAAAATCCTAACTATTCCCTGTAGGCTGCAGCTAACTTGCTAGTCAAGGACAGGAAAGCAGACTCTGAATTTCAAGCTAGCACATACAATCCAGAAGGGAGAAATGTCCAGACAGAATCCAGGATACAGTGTCACTTATAAATCAAATCAACATTCACAACCACAAGTGGAGTTTGCAGACTGATATATAGCCATACAGTGTTTCAGCTTAATTTCTTAACCACCCATCTGAGATGTACAAACTGACCTTTAAACAATTCCAAAAATAGGACAGGATAAATCCCATATCTGTCACATTGAAAGCACTGTGCAAAGAAAACCATTTACAACACATAAGAGGCTGTTTCCTTGATCTTTCAAAAATTGGAGAGCGTCACATATTCCTTGCTACTTCATACTTTCTTCTGAACTGTACATAGAAGTGGATAGTTCTAAGCACAAACATTGATTATATAAAGACTGTTCCTACTGTTGCCTGCACTAGACTTTCCTAGGACCACGGCAGACCTGGGGGAAGGGTCTGGCAGGGTGCCGACAATAATTTCCAGAAAAGCCACAACGGTACTACGTAGGATCTTTCAACCAGGTTCCTCCCCAGCCAAATTTCTCTGTAACGTAAGCTGTACCTTCACTTTCCTGTGGAATCACAGACTTTTGCTGTTGACTTAGAAACAGCTTCTGCTCAGAGGACCTTGAATGACCAGGGTCATCTCCACTACTCACTGGGGACTTTATTTATTTATTTATTTTTAAATTATTCTGTATTGATAGCAACAGCGAGATGAAAAATATGGTCTTTGGTAGGCAACTGTGGTCTTAAAGTAACACTTACATAAATTTATCTCTTTTAAATTATTAATAGATGTACAGAAAAAAATCCAGCATCTTAGCTGGAGGTGGTTGCAGGCATAGCTTTATTTATTTTTCTAAAAATGGCTAATAATTAGTGAATGCAGGCTGTATTTGTACCTTGCACACCTGACAACAAATTCTTGCCCTCAGCCCTCTTTCTCTTTTATTTAAATCCACTTGTTGTGTTATTGCAGACTGCAATTTCTTCAGGTAGAGAACATTCCTCTATTTTAGAGCTGGTCAGTCATTAGTGGAACAATGAACTTTATTAGAGCTTTTAGGTATTACTACAATACAAGCACATAACAAGAACATTCAGATTTCCATTAGGCTAGCCACATACAAGTCTTTTTTCAGGGGAAAAATGTAGGCATTTTTAGCTAATGTCTAATCATTTCATATACAGTGCATCCACCAGGTATGTCCTATATTAAGGATAATCATGATGCATTTATTGAGGAATGTCCTACAAATTATAACATCCAACTAGATAATAATCCTGTTGGGGAACATTTTATGAAGTAGTTTTCTGACTGAAACTATACTTTTTCTAAGCAATTGCCAAGACCACGCAAGAAGCAACAGGCAGCTCTCGGTACAAAGTCACTCTGAATCACCCATAGCCCGCATGCTCACAATTGGATTGCTGCTCAGGCATACTATGTGGGCAAAAAAGGCAGTGAAAAAAATAACTCACAGTTTTAGGCTCCAGGACTGGTTCACAGGGGCTTTCTTCATCTGCAGCTGAAAAAAAGCAGGGGAAAAAAAAGACCCTGAAAAGTTGGTTTCACTGAACACCAGAGAAGCTTGGTGCAAAACCTGTTGCTCTTCTGTGGTCATCACTTATTAGTTAATAAGCTACACATGTGCCCACCTCTGCAGCTGAGGCACCACCCTTTGCTGGTCCTAGGAGGGTCTGGCAACACCTGCTTGCCCACAAAGTGAAAACCATTGCACTTTTAACCTCTCTACAGTTGACTACAGCACAACACTGTTCAGCCGGGCTGAGCTGGACCTGGGCTTCAAAACAACTTGGCTGGGACTGGTCTCAGGCCCTGGGCTGAGACCCGTTGGACCTGCAGTGTGTCCCCTGATGTGCTCCTTTTTAGTCGTAAATACACCACTGACAGGCTGTTGAGGCAACGTGCTGCACCCTCAGCATGTTGCCTCAACGTAGACCAGCAACGTATACCCACAGACAGGATTTCTAGTCCTTTTTTTTCCCCTTGGAAACAAAGCTTGTGCAATCAAGCTGTGAGGGGCCTTCTTCCAATGACTTTGGAACCACCTGGCTGATTTCAACCAAATTTAAAAGAAGATTAGATGGCACAAATGTAATTAGGATCCTAAAAATGTCATGAAAGTATTAATGCTCTTGCTGACAGAAGAGCTGCAAAGTGACCTCTTACTAGACACCAGGCAATCCACGTAGGAGAGAAGCTTCATTAACACCCCCAGTAGTGGCTGCTCACAACCTCTTAGAGATCAAACTTAATTTACCACAGGGTATTAATCTATAGGAAAGATAGCTTCCTTAGTTCTGGCATGCCACGAACTAGGGGTTTTAAAGCACTCTTATTAAAAAGTTCTGAGCTTCATAATCATGACAATTATGCTGTTCTATATTTAACCAGTTAAAGCAACAGTTTCTTAGGTAAACGATTGAAAAGGCAAATAAACATAGGAAAGAAATCTTGTGTTGGCTTTTGAAACAGCCAGTTAAACAGAAACAATTGCTTTCATTATCTCTTGTTAGCATAAAGAGGACAAAACTCAACTGAATAGTTACCGATTTGGATAACCCAATGGGTTGTCCATTAGTTGGCTATTGCCAGATGCCTCCTGGAGCGGCGTGTAAACTTTAGGCGAGTATGTAACTCTTAAATTCTTTTCTAGTTTTACATCTGCACGTAATAGGGTCAGCCCAATATGTGACCATTAAAAAGCTCAAGTGCCTTCCTCTTGCTGGCGTTGTGGTTGGTAGTGTGGTTGTTCTGGCATGGAAGCCGATGGCTAATACCATCAGCTGGTGCTGAGGAAACCAGTACTGCTATCCCCGCTGGGCCCTGCTGAGCATCCAAATACCTTCCCCCACCTAGGATGGAGTAGGATGGGCTTACTTTTGTCTGGGAAGTTGCGGTTCGGATTCTCTTTTCCTTTGACTTTTGGCTCATGTGGTATGTGGTTTGAGGCTTTCTGGTGTGTGGAGACTTTTAAGGGTTGGCTGAGAAGCTGCGAGATGTTATTTAATCCAGGCACGCAGAAATATAAAGCCTTTCTACAGGTTCTGAGTTTAAGGTAGGAGTAGTAAGCAAGGTGCAAACTTCAAATTAGAATTATTTGTATGCTTGCTGCATAAGTTATTTGATTTACATCTGTGGGGCTTTCCACTCACTCTATAGGATCATGCTTGTGTTATATAGTACTTTCTCTATGGTCAGGTACTTTGTACAGTTAAATTATGGAAATAATAAAGCTGATGTCATACAGCTATGGAAAGATGGGTGGGAATCCTATTTAATAATTCTGTGGGTAAAAAGGATGGGACCTAGGGGGTAGTAAGTGACCCAGTGCTTCTTTTAATTTCTTAGGTTTTATAAGAAAGTGAAGGGTCTTTTGAAGAGCTATCTTATTTTCCTAGTTCTCTCTTTTTGCTTGTTAATTCTGAATAATTCAGGTAAAGATGAGTTACATCTATTTATCAATATTTGATGATTAAATCACCACAGTACAATGTTCACAGTGCTCTCATGGTTGAGCTTTCTGACTAACAGGAGTGTAGTTTCTGCGCAAGATACATGAACTCACAAAGGCGGCGATGTGAAATCATATATATAGTGTTTGTAACCCGACTGTGCTAGCATACAATGTTACGCGCAGGGTGTTTGACGAAAGAATGTGATTGCAGTTACAAAATTTTTGTTAAAGAAACAGCAGTAGTTAAATTTAGAATTAAATATCTTAAACTATGTGAGAATGTGAAAATATCTTAGATGTTCCATATGAAGCACCACATTTCCGTGTTTTGTTCCTAGCTTGAAAGAAATTCCTTTTAGTCCAGTACAAATTTAGAACATGGTTCACACTGAAAACTTTTCTGCACATGTTTTCTTTGACCCTGCTCTGTGTGTTCACTGAAAGCAGGACAAACACAGGCTCTAACAGCACAAACGATTACATATGGATAAACACAAAATTAACAACTTGACCCCGAGTGCCATTGACTCTGACCTCAGCCGAGCAGCAATGCATTTAAACACTATTACAGGAGTTTTGCTGTTGTACCAGTCAATTTCTGCAGATGAAGACCGAACATCAGTGCTAGAGAAACAACTAATGGACCTAAGAGGTTCTGCCCTACTCATCCTCCTCTCTCCCTCAGATTGACTAAAGAGGAGCAGGTCAATCTAACCCTTGCGCTATGAGGAAAACAGTCACAAAACCACGAGTAATACAATGGTAATAACACGTTTGTTATTGGTGTGTGGTGTCACGAGCAGTGACAGGGCTGCTTGTTGGATAAAGCCATGACAATCCTATGCTGCGTTGTCAGAAAGCAGTGCTGGAGCGCTCACTGAACATGATCCCATGAGCAAATGAGACAGTTGTACTTTTATGAGTTCATAAACAGAAAATCAGCTTCAATAACAAATATTATAAATTACAAGATGTCAACAGTTAAAAATGATAAACATTTAAAAGAACCTTAAAAATATTACACATTACTTATGGATTTGGTACCCCATTTGGATTAAAGTTTTACTAAAAATCTGCATTCCTGAAGAAGAATGGTGAAACAAAGAGATTCAGGATTCCTCGTTCTTTTAATAAGTAAGACTGAAATGAATATTCTGTATTTTTTACAACACAGAAATAAGGGATTAGAAGGTGGATGCATTTAAAAAAAATGCTGGAAAAATAATGTTTCCAACTTAAGATGCCCTTTTTTTATCACCTGCAGAGGTAGAATGATGGCTGGAGCCCCCAGCTTCTCTAGCTCCAAGGCAGCCAACTCTCAGAATGTTGCTTGCCTACTGGAGGAGATTTCCACCCAGGACTTGCTTGGAATTGGACCCCCCCCCCCCCCCCAATCTTTTTAACTCTGCACTCTGGATTTTGTTGATTGCTCATAAATTGGGTAGCTTGGAAATACAGGACTCCTCTGCTTCCAACTGGCTTGTGTGCCCTGGAGCTGCAGACCCTGGAAAGTTCTTCCAACACTTTCAGGCTTCAAGTGTTAGATCTGTACAAGGGAATTTGGAAGCCGAGTCCCAGTGCACACAGTTTGTATACAACAGGATCTCAGCAGCCCGCTAGGAATCAAGGTCTGTTTCCATGCTAGAGACATTAGTCAAAATGTTTTATTTGAAACATTTTATATCCAATAAAGATTTCAACAAAATGCTGCTGAAGATTTGCCGATCAATTGTATTCCGGAACAGTCCTGTCAGGCTGCTAAAATAAAAAGTGAAAAAAGAATGGTCTGCCTACTTCTTGATTCTCATGCTGCCACCATAAAAATGTTTAAGCGCTGCATCTTCTGAGCATTTCTCTGTGGTATGAAATACCCCGTTCTCTGGATAAAGTAATTCAGATACAGAATAATTAAATTATTTTCCCAAGGTGATAACATTTCTTCAGAAAACTGAAAAAAAAAATATTATCATACACAGCCGGTCAGTTCTGCTATCATACATGAAAAAATCTTGAGGTAGAAAATTTGTCTGTCTCTTAAAAAATATAATGGACTCAGAAAAGCTAGAATAAGCTTGTAGTTGTTTTTCATAACCTGCAATAATGTCTAATGAACATAAAAAGATCATTAAGTGAAAAAAGTGCTCTTAACTGATATGCTTCTAGATTGATCCATCCAAATTTGACAAAAACAATGACAGGTTAATTCTTTTAGTGTGCACCTATCATCTACAGGATTTGACTTATAGATGGTGACATCCTGAATGAGGAAACTTCCCTACACTCATCAGAGATGATGTAACAGAAGGAACTGTAGCTAGAAAGATGCACTTTGAAACTCAATATATTACACTCAGGTATTTTAACAAATTACTTTCAGGCCTAAAATGCTTGGATAAGATACTGAAACTGCATCCCAGAACTCCCTCTGGTAACCCAGAAGACTTATCAAAGGAACGTGTTACTAGGTAGTGCTGTGTTATCTGAAATAAGGGT
Source organism: Astur gentilis (assembly GCF_929443795.1). Lineage (NCBI taxonomy): Eukaryota > Metazoa > Chordata > Aves > Accipitriformes > Accipitridae > Astur > Astur gentilis. The sequence goes on from NC_064901.1 coordinate 22,373,285, forward strand.
AGACTAAAAAAATATACTGTCTGACCACTTGAAGTACCACTGTGAAATATACTGAAACTTTTTATTGATTGCCCAAGATACTAGTGTAGTTGATTGTCAAAATCAACAAAAACATCATTGATTGATAAGTAATAAATCAACATGCTGATTACACTTCACAAACAGCAGACTTGTACACATTTGTCTTTTTATCTAAGCAATGACACTGTATTTTAGGTTATACTGTTAATTTTTCATGAGTGGCAAATAGTTTACTCTCTTGTAACCGTTTTAAGAAGTTCCCATTCCCTTCTTCACCCCTGTTACTTCGTGTAAGTCAATTAATTCGCATTTGTATAAATGAGGGGGAGGACCCTCCACGGAGAAGGCAAGAAGTGGCTTTGGGGAGGAGGAGAGCAGAGGATGGGTGGGCAGAAAGGAAGAAGCAGCAGCTAACTAAACAGAAACTTTCTCTGTTGGGGCAATGCTGTGTTAGGAGACTTTCAGCTGTTCCCACTTTCCAACTAAAGGTTTCTACCTCCTACATGTGATGAATGCCAAGTCAACTGTTGTGAGGCTGGATTTTATGGGGGGAATATAGGAAAACAATTACATATATATGTGTGTGTGTGTGTGTACTGTTTTCACATCCCTATCGCTGGTTAATCAGCCAAGGCAAAATGAAAAAAAGCATTTCTAAATTAAAGAGAGTATAGGTCAGAGTGTAGCAGCATAAATATATTTTTTCTTACCTTGCTTCGTTTTCGATGCTTAGAAATAAATGTTAATTCTGTAAGCTGACAGAAATGTAGGACCTGGTACGCATCTTAGGCTAAAGCTGCAAGACCTGTACATCACAGTATAGACCCATGTCTCAGAAACATTCCCAGGTGAATCTGGAGTCAGGTGAAGCAGCTAAGCCAACAGAGAAAACACTCGAATCAGCTTCTTGGTCAAACTAATGAAACCAGGACTGTGTGCTCAACTTTATGCAAATGTTCGAGATGAATGTAACGCTGAGAAGCATCAATTCAGTCAAACATGTAAGCAAATGAATGACCTTAATCATGTGAATGTTCCCACTGGGATCAATAAGCTGGCCTGTGATATTGCCACAAAGCATACTAGAATAAATATCCTTGCTGAAAACCAGAAGCTGATACTACAAAGAGTCCAACATAACTAAAGAAATTCAGAATTAAGCTACAGACATGAAAAATAGTGAAGAAGAAAAATGAAAAGAATAACAAGCTTTTAGTTGAGACTCTCAACATTTTACCGACATTCAAACCAGTGCTTGCGAATGATGCAAGATGAGGCAGAGATGAACATTCTTGACAAGTCAGGGTAGACAGCACAGGGTACAGAGACATTCAAGCATTAAGATTCCAGTAGTCTGCACAAGAGCCAGGACATATAATTCCTTTTCCTTTATTCTAAGGCCATTGATTGATCTGAAAGCACAGTGCTCTTTTAATAAATGGGAAGGATGGTAAGTGTATGCTTAGATTCTTTTCCTGTAAGTCATTTGCACTCCAGAGCAAGGGCTGAGCTTAGGAGTTCCTTGGTAGTCTAGGTCCTTATGGCCAACCACCTCCTTGCACCGGGCAGAGAGGATGGGTGACATGGCCGGGACATCTATTGCGTGAGTTTGGAATGTCATGACGGTCCGTGTCTCAGAACCGCCCATTTAAGATGTGAACATGGTTGTTCTAACCTGGTTTTGGAGATAAACTCAGAAGAGGCTACTGTCAAAATAAACACCCGCTTCTTAGCAGCCCTGGCCAGTCCTCAGCTCTAATTGAGGCCTAGGCCCATCATTGTGAGCAACATGAATAATACCTTGCCAGTGCCCTTTTTAAAAGGTCAAATTCTCACTTTGTTTTTTGCATATTCTTAAGTACTTTAAACTAAAATCGCCCTTGGTATCATTTTCAGAGGATCAGTCTCTCTGGGAACAGAGATTTTTCTTTTGACCTTTACATTTATTGCTAAAGAACATATTTTTATTCCCGACACTTGCTTGGAGAAGGTTTACAAAATTTGTGTCTTTCCATAGTTACACTGCACTTCTTCCTCTAGTGATCCTAGCAGCTACACGTCTTCGGTGGGGTAAGTGCTGACATACACTGACTTTTTCACTAAAGTGCAGCTACAGCGTTGGCTCCAGACCACAGCGGGACAGTGGAACAAATGTAGGAACTGACAATGCCATCTTATGGTGGAAATAAAAACTGCAAATGCAGACTATAGAAGAAAATACAAAAATGGCTGTTTCCCCGGATAGGTAAAAACAGTACATTGAATGCTTAAGGATGCATCTGGGTGTGTGGGAATTAATAATTATGAATCTCTAGCCTTTTTTTTAAGTGCTTAACAACAACTGGATTAATTTACATGCCAAAGCTGAAGACTTTGTGATGACAAGCGAAAATAGAAAAGTACGAGGAAAAGGGGGAGAGAAATGCTCTTACATTCTCTTCTCATTGATTTGCTTTCATTTTCGCCCCCCACTTCTTTAGCTCCCTTAGCACGGAAACAGAACTCGCTTAACATGGATGACATTGCAAATGGCCAATATACCAACTTCCTCACCAACTTAGCTTAAGCAGCAAACTTAGACCATCTGTTATGTCATTGTTAGATATAAACTGGCCATTACAAACAAGACTTAACGGAAGAAATACAGACCAGTGTTGGAGCTTCTCACCAGGCACAAAGCATCTCCGCACATATGGGTAGCAGCAATTTGTCCTGCAAGTTGGGGTATCCAGCGGTTAGGACTGGGGCTGCTGGTTGCCCAGAGGTCCGGAAGATTACTGTCCAAAATAGCAGGGCATGAGGACCACTAAATGCAGTAATGTGCATCCGTATTGGAGAGAAAGTCTGTGAATATGCCCTGCAAGTTTCCATGGGAGTCATTGGACTGTCATTACACCGGAGCTGTGACCTTAATAACTAGTTCCTGAAACATTCCTGGAGGAATACTGAGGCAAAACAAAAGGAATCGTTATTAGTCAAAATTAACAGAAATGTTTGGGGTTTCAAACAGCAAGATACACAGCACAGTTGAGGTTCATCTCCTGAGTGTGAAGGCAGCGCGGGGGCATGTGTGTGAGTGCGTGGTTAAGAGAACATGGGGTCAACCCTGGTACAACCGTTGTCTCAGTGCTATGCCACCTTCACCACTTCTGCTCTTGGAGATGAGGAGCTGGATTCCAGCAAGACCGGATCACTGGGAGTCGTGACAGCTGCCAGTGGGGAAGCATCCTTACACACGGTGGGCTGCGGTTTCACTGTTGAGTTATTTTTAGTGTTGGGATTGGGTTCCGTTCCTTTGTGTCTGATTTTTTTTCTTAAAATGCAGTGAAAGTTCCTACGTGAACCCAACATCATTAGAATTTCAGACAAAGCTTGTCTTGTAACAGCAAAAATATTGTGAATTTAACCTGTCCTCAGTGAATACTTGTTAAGTGAAAACTGTTAAGCCTTCAGCTGGGGAAGTGTGGGCATATGCATTTTTGGAGCCATTGGTATAATTTCTACTTTTTTTTCTTTTAATTTTTATTTTTCTGTTGAGGAATTTAACTCAAGCCAGTGCCCTGAAACAGAGAGAAAGCTTGCCTGGGAGAACTGCACACATGCTGAATATTTATATAGAATGACAATGACATTTGACTTCAGGTTTTCTTTGACAGAAATCAGTTCCATTCAGCTGTGACCCATATCTCTTTGTCTTGACAAGCTGAGGAAAACATAACACCTTGGACCAAAATTGAATGAGGTCTGAATTCCTCATTCTGTCCCCAGAAAACACTGACTTAAACTTGATACATCTTAGAAGATGAATGTGTTTTAAAGGGCGAATTTTAAAAAACTACAAATGTTGTTATTCTTGCTTCTATTTGTCCATAGCGCAATGTATGAAGTGCTGTTCGAACACATGCATAAATTTAGTCTTTTTTTTTCCCCAAGAACCTTATTATTCAAGGAGAGTGACAATAAAACTAACAAACAGATTGAGGACAAGAAGGGTGTGATATAGAAAAAAAGTGTTTGACATAATCATTGCTCTCATTTTAGTAAGGCTACATTTAATATTAGAGCCTTCCTCGGACTAGTAAAACTTGTCCTACTTTTCAAAAATATTCTCGCATATCTCTGAGTATTACAGCTCCCGTAGAAGCACAGTCTATTAGGATTTGGCCTGATCATTTATGTGATTAGGACAGCACTCCCAGAAAACTGGGCTAATATGGAAAATAGTATTGATGACTTGACACATCATGATCTCTAGAGTCAAATCTTAATGAGTCCCTCTGGAGGCAGCACCTGAAATAACCTCTTTGAAAGGAAATGGAAAGCCATGGTTCTGAACATACAAAAAAGCCCACTATGGTTTGTAAGTCTAGGAATATTAACTTAAGTGTTTGTTAGTTCTGCTGTAAAACTCTTTAGTTTTCTCTGTGACTTCATAGCCTGATTCCTTTGTGTAACTATTTAAATATCACATTAAGACAATATTGGTACTGAATACTGAGGCACTCAAGAAGCCACGGGTGTCAAAATTAAAGTAGCTTGTTCAACTTTTACTCACCACTTCGTGCATAACTGTTGCTTTTATGTTATCACATACCAAATCTTGAATTATAATACACTACTGGAAATTCATGCATTTAAATATAATCATTTTCCTAGAACAGTAAACATAAATATCATCATTTATTTATATGTACTACTGTGTCAAAGAAAATTCACAGAAATCATTTTATGAAACATCTGCAGTAAATATCTCAGCAAGAATGTCTTTCACCATCCTGCTCACAAAAACGTTTCTGTATTTCACATCAAAGAGTCACTAGCTTAAAAATCCAAATAACCTCAGTCCTAGCTCAGGAATTTGAATCCAACCTTCCCTTGCTCCTGAGCTGTACACTCTACCCACTATGCCACACAGCTGTGCTACATTTTTCTTCCTCTCCTATGGTGATGAATCTAAGCAGTCTGCGTGTTAGCTGCAAAGTCACAAGGGTCACATAAATATCTGCAAGATAGTCAGACAATGATGCTTCTGGAATTTTGGAAAAAAAAAAAGGAAAAACAACAGAAAATAAACCGACCCATCTGGAATCTAAATCAAGGGTTGTTTTCCTTTTAGCACACACACAAACCTTGCAAGGAGAACATTCTATCATTCTTGCTCTTTGCGTAATACCTCTGGGCCCTCTTATAACATGTAACTATCAGAAGCCAAAAATCCCAACTCACACAGATTATTATTGCAGTGCTTGGAAAGTTATTCCAACGAATCAGAGACACACACACACACACACACACACACACAAAAAAAAGAGAAGAGATCCCTGTTCATTCAAAGGCTGTCCCACAGCTGCTTAAGGTTATAGGCTGATTCACTTGGCTTCTCTTGTTTTTTCACAGCTAGCAGAGACCTTGGATGCTCTGAGACTCTCATATGCCAATCAAAACAAATTCTTAATAAACAAAGAAATCTTGCCTTTGAAATCCAGAGAGAATCATGCTGGAGAGCAGCAGCTATGCAATATTTTCCTTTCTGACAAAGCAGCAGTAACCCTTTTAAAAGAATTCAGAAAACATCAAACAACATCCTTTTCTCATGCTCCAAACTCGAATTCCCCCCCCCCCCCCCCCCCCGCCCTTTATCTTCACAGGGTGAGATGTTTGTCAATAACATTGTTTTTAGCAATGAGGAGTCAAGCAACTTTTTGCATCGTGACTATTCCAGCACTTGCCTCAGCAAAAATTGTAGGAGGGCTTCAAAGAGCAATTGCTCCAGTTTTTACTCCTTTTAAGGTCTGAGGACATTCCACTTCTGATCATAGTGTAACTTTAGAAATCTTGAGTAACAAAACCAGTAGGCTGAGAGTAAGAATAGATTTAGTTTTCCTTTGGAAAATTTAGTGTTACTACTAAGGCTCAACTTCTGAGACACTCACAAAAGCAAAATTAGTGGTTCAGGCTCCTAGAGAGTGTGAGGATACTCGCAGTGTTTTTAAAAATTATTGACAGATGATGAATCCTGCGAGTCCAGATGCAGTGGGCATGAAAGAGTTAGGGGAATGATTAATCTATCTCATCTTACATTTCTCTATGCTTCCCTATTGCAGTAACGTGTGAGATGGCTGTCAATGCTTTCCACTGCAAAGTCTCTAGCAGACATTATGAAATCAACTCATTTCAAATTTCCAATAGCCCAGGCCAGAAGTCTGTATTGTGATTCTCATAGTGTTAGGGATACAGATGGCTCAGCTAAGAAAGACAGTATGCTCAGTTTACAGCTATCCATCGACTGAGATCAATGCCAAAGTCTGAGACACCTTGTTGTACGTTGATTACAAGGAGTTCCATGTGTCCTTAAAAAACTTGAACAGCAGTAAGAGGCTGGGATTTATGGAGAAGCACGGTGGGGAAGGGGACAGAGCATACCATTATTCTGGGACTCCAAGATAACAAGGAATAGTGCATCCTTTAGACAAGAATGAGGAAATCATGTTAAAGAACAATTGTAGACTAGCTGTGAAAATAGGTGCTTGTAGAAAGAAATGCATTTGCAGGAAAAGCTTTTGGAAAGTCAAGAGGCTCAGTCAGAGCACAAACGTCTTTTCTCCCTCTCATGTGCCTTTTTCTCTCTCTTAAAAGGTGACCTCTCTCCAAGGCTATTTGCTGGGAAGCAGACAGAAGGATTGGAGGGTGACACAGGAGAGAAGTGCAGGGAGCAGAGGGTTAACTCCACACATTGGCCATGATTTTGTGCATACCTGTTTTGATCATAGAGAAATGAAGTACCTAATGTCCAGGCTCTCACACCTCGATGGCACTTTGCTTTAAAGAGGACATGTTCTGCCTCCTCTGGCACAACTGGCCAAACAATGTCAGCTGTCCCTCATTCTTTGCTTTTATCTTGCCCATTTAATCCCCGTCTTAAAGAACAAACCAGGAAAAAAAAAAAAAAAAGGGAAAAGAAAGCTTCAGCTTATTTTTGCAGAGCTTACCGTTACAGATGCCACACATGTTTACTAAGACATTCTGAAGCACTTCCAGCAGAAGTTAAAAAAATATCAATTTTTCTAGTTACTTCTTTCCCTAGTTTGGCCCACTGCTCAGTCTTTCCATCAGTACTGCCTTGGGGGTTACCAACAAACCTGCCAAGGGATCTGTGAGGACTCTGCTGAGTTGCGAATCCTACACTAGAGCTGCAGAGTGAAACGTCACTTGGTTTTGGTGTGATGCTGACCAGAAAGCTGAAAGTAAGCATATTTTGTACAATGTGTCCATGTACGCACATTAACAATTAAGATACTTAAACTAGTCATTAAGGAAAGTAAGGACAAATTTATACAATGCTGCTCTGTGAAGTAAGTAGTAGATTTTGTTCTGCAAATGCATGATAGCACTTGCTAACATGTTGATGAGACAGCCTCGAACACCTCACCCTTCTATGCCCATCCTACGCACAGAGTAACAGAAGAGCTACAGAGAGGAATGCAGCTCCAGGACTTGCCAATGCTCAACCTCATTTAACCCGGAGTTCCGCATTCACTCTGCTGCTGTTGCTGAACTCTGAGGCCAGGATCTGAGCATGGTGCCATATTATCATTTCCCTGCTGAGAATGATGGCTGAGAAAGAAATATGCATTGAACTTCTGGTATCTGCAACGTGGCCACAGGTGTGAGACAAGGTTGTCCTTGTTAGGTAGCGGAATCGGGTAAATGCTCCTGTGTGACTTCTGTGTGGCTCATTTATTTCACTTAACTTCTGGCTTAGCATGCAATATAAACTGTAAACCGCTATATTTCAGCACAGGGGTATATAAATGCTCGGCCCAGTAGATTCTCATGGGCAGACTTGTGAACTGTGCATAGCTATGAGCACTGCAAGAGATGAACGTTCAAAACTTTTCTTGACCCTTAGCTGTCTCTTGTAAATTTGTAGTAGAGGCATTGGAGTCAAAACAAATCATTCATTTCTTCCACAGCTCCTCTGTCCCTCGTGAAATTTCCATTTAAGTGGCTGGTGATCAGTGCTGCCTGCAGGATGCCTGCTGATTTAAATAGGTTTGTGCCAGTTTTCTATAGCCTTGTATTTGAGCCAAAGGGCGTGATAACGTATGTGGGTGAAACCTGTCTGGAGAGTGGGAATAAGCAGATCTAAGAATTTCAATGTCCATAATTGCCGTTTACCCTCTGAGCAAGCAATCAGTTGAGTCCTTCAAATTGCAGTTGTATTTTGTTGTCTGCACATGTTTAACCTCAGATCCCTCTTCAAGGATAAAAAGGACATGATCTGACAGTAAGCCTCATACTTTTCAGATCTAGAAAGTGGCCACAGGGGAGGTGAATAATATTGATGCTGTAGCCCCGAATCCCGCTTTTTTGGTAGACAAAGTTTAGCACCCACATTGTGTGTGCGTATATGGAAACACCTTTAGGTTCAGTTTCAGATGAAAAGCGTAACTGAAAATGTTTCTTTTCTGCATGACCTCCAATGTGCCAACTCCCAGCTCTTCTCTGTATGCTACAGCAACATGGAGAACTGTGCTCAGAGGGAAACAGCCCAAATGAGAGCAAGGGGAGAGAAAGACAGTATGAGAATATATGAATTTGGACAGCAATCAGACTGGTCCGGTTCCTCTCTCTCTTCCCCCCCTTTGTATTTTAATTACACAGTTTAAAATAATCTCCTCAACTTTGGGAGGAAATCTGCTTGTCTGTGAGTATTTGATCTAGCATTGACTCTGTCTCTATCTGCAACACCATTACCATGGGGAGATGCTGGTGTTACTTAGGAAGAGAAGAGGAGATGAAATGGGACGTAATATGCTGGAGCCTGGCAAAAAATACTGAATAGAATTGGCCAATAGCCAAATGTTTTCGTTCCTAGCAGAAAGGCATTAAATGAGACTGTGGCTGCATTTAATTGGGCATCTTTCTGATTAAGTAAATAGATAAAGAAACCTCTGTGTATGTGCATGTGCATTACATATTTACATATATATTTTGCCATTCCTTAATACTTTCCTCATTCCCAGCCTACTGTAGATTGTTTTCAAGTTTACAATAACATTGGGAACATCCAAAGAATGAAAGAGGAGAAGATTCGTGTCAGGATTATGTTTCTCTACTTACTCTGTGTCATCCTGAGCCAAATCCACTGCCTGGTTGCACATCAGGAATGAACCTGGCCCGCTGTTTTTGCAGGTCTTAGAGAAACACTGCTTCAAAACAGGCCAAGATGCAGAGAGGTCTAGTCTTTCTTCTGTGGATATTTTGCAGACATTCATTCATTGATCATTCTTCTGGACGTCTCTCATAAATACAAGATTAGTTAGTAAACTGATAGAGGTTGAGCAGAAATGCTGCCTTGCATAAAAGTTGTCTAATACTCTCTGCTGTGACCCTCTTTCTTCAGCTGCATGTGACTTAAGTAAATGTTAACCCTCTGGGCTTGTGATTTCCGTGTTTTCTCTCTTTCTAAAGTTGATTTGTGCATGCATCAAACCCAAAGATGACTCTGCGGCAGCTCACTTGCCTCAGACGCACATGCTGTGGAATCAAACTGTAGATTATTGAAACTGGGTTTTGTACATCAGGAGGGCCAAAAAAAAGCTTTCGGTGTTTCAACAGCAAACGTCTCTGCAAGGCATTGAACACCCTGAACATCAACATTATTCTGCCATGTTAGAATGAAGTTTCAACTTTTTTTACTATATATTTCTTTGCTAAAAATGATGGTCATCCAGGGACATGTTATCACTTTATTTACTAAGTAGAGTACTGTGATAACCTTTGAAATCATAAACAGTTAAGAAAAGCCCTTGGTAAACAAGAGTTGCTGAAATGGTTAGAGCTCTAATTTACATCCCTGTCCCTAGCACTCTAAACGCTCCATATATTTTAGTGAAATATCACTATATTTTAGCTGCAGATCTCCCAGTCCAGCTACCTCTTCTCAGGTTCAAGGTTTGGTGTTGTGTTTATTTTATTTGGTGCAGTTTGTGTCCTTTTGTCCACCACCATCTTCCACATATTTAAATTGGTATTCTCTGCTTATATTCTCTGCTGACACAATTCCTGTGGGGTCATTTCCATTTCTGCAAAATTCATGCGAAGAGGGCATAAAAGGCTGTCAATTTAGAATGATGGCATTCCCATTTATTTTCTCCAGTTAGAAGTGACTGTCTAAGCTGCAGAGCAGAGAAGAATCAAATCTTAAGATTCTCAAGTCGGTGTGTTTAAGTGACCCATGACTGCACTGTACTTCAGAGTACTTCACTGGCTTTTGGCACTAGAGTTGTGTCTGCAGAACTCCTAATAACGTAATCCCACTGTATTCTCCAGACCTGATTTAATGAACCGCCACTGGCTACAGGGAGACTAGTATCAACGCTGATTTGCAGCGAAATTTGACATATATAGGTTCAGCAGATGGTACCAATTCAGACTATACGTGTGTATATATATATATATGCATATATGCATGTGTGTGATTTCAGTTAAAAATTCTACTGGCTTCACCAGAAAGGCTAGTATTTAGAAAAATGGTAGTCTTTTAGTTTTATCTAATGGTCTGCTGCTGTAAAATGCTCGAGTTAAAAAACAACAGGTTTTTAGAGATAAAAATACTACTAATAGCAGAGGTTTGCTGAGATCAGAAGCGAAGTCTCCTACTGCACCTAACTGGGCACAGTATCCAGCTTCAAAGAGCTGAGGGAAACAGAGGTCATGAGGCATTAGATTGATAAAAAGTAGCAGCTTAGTTCTGTGGGAGCAAATCAGATTAGTTGAGCTGATTTCAAAACAACTGAAAATCTACTTTAACATCTTTCATTCTTTTATCGAAGAACTGAGACGGAGGGTACTTTTAGGTGATTCTTGATGGGGTATAACAGCTTCAATTCCCTGATCATTCAAATGTCTTTACATTACTTTCAGTTTAGGATTTACTCTTAGATGAGCTAAATATTCCTTGAGCTGGGAACTTTCTTCTAGGGTAGGAGAGATCCCCTGCTTAGCCTATCGGGCACTAGCACTTGGGAAATCAAACTTCCCAATCACACCTAGCCAATATTCGGTGGGGAAGTAAAGGGCAGCATCCCTTTGGGGACAGACCAGCCTTTCCACTGCGTACAGCATGATTTTGTGGTATACTTATGGTCCTAACCCCTACCCTGTTGTGGACCATTCCACAGAATGTGTTATTCCATGAAGTGCCGTTCCATTTGTCACCCGTATCACTGATGGCAGCAGTAGTAGCACCAAGCAAGATTAGGTAGGCAGGGCAAAGGAGAACATGAGCCCCTGTGTCTGGGATTTTACACCGAGAACATTGGAGCAGTTACGGTTTGTGTGTGAGGTGGACAGACTGGAATGGGCTGTAGCCCAAAGAAGCAGGCGTTGCTGAGATGCGAAGGGTTGTTGACAGCTCTATTGCTGCGGTGTGCCCATGCTGATGTGTAACATAGATGCAACATTCTCATCCCAACAGGTCAGGAGATGTCAAGAGCAGGGATGCAAGCCTGGCCCTGTCTCTCGGCTGGGAACTGTGAGATGCTCACCCACATTTATTCTTCCTTGTTTATTCTTTCCTCTTCAAATAGTTCCACTTGAATGAAGCATACTCCTACAAAATGGGAGCTTACCATGAGTAACATTGTTAGAACGATAAAAGGCAGCGACGAGGAGTTATAGCTCCACCAACGTTTATTTTACTACCAGTATGAAGTATTTCTTTTGAAGTACAGGTTTTTGTCATGATGTTCTCTGTAGATTATTTCCAGAGGGTTTTATTTTCCCATAAAATAACCATTTCATATTCTCCATTGCTCAGTTACATGCCGTTATTATAAAAGGCATAATCTTTTGGCTTTTCTTATGTAAATCCTTTGCATCTGAGTACTTCAAACATCTGAAGGTGGTAGGTTATCCTACCTTCCTCAAGATATGGGATTGGAAATGTTTGCCTCTACATTTGTAATCTCAACAGTATTCCCACAATGTTCTGAATTTTAGTTTTGGGTCAAGTTTGACTACAGGGGTGGGTTGGTGTTTAAAAGAATTATAAAACAGTTGCTCCCATCTTAGCCAGGTTCACTCATTTCATTTTGTACTTTTCCTGAAGTGTCTGCACAAAACATTTTATCTCTAGCTTTCCAATGAGTACGTAAAACTGTTCACATTCTGCATGGCAAGGAATTGATTCTCAAATACTGTAGCCATGAAGTAAATCAGTATCGATCATCTCCACAGACACAAAGGGTGAAATTACACAGTTATTAAATACTTTCATTTGTATTTATGTATTTAATTCCTATTCTACTTTATACAAACACCAGATTATGTGAGGGGTGACTGATGAAACAGTTAAATTGCTGTTATCCTAGCAATTAAAAACTCTTGTTTTGAAAGTGTAAAACTAAAACTAAATGAGATAAATATGGTATAAGCTAAAACTAGATGAGTTTCATCTGACCAAAAATTTAAGAAAGCATAAGGAAAAATGGATAGTAAAATAACACGGAACTACTGTAATTTTCCATCTTTAATGCAAACTGGCATCCTCAAATGACTATGGAATCTTGAAATAGGTAAATAACAGCAGAGGGAGAAGCACAGGCAAGAAAAGTAAGAAAAAATTGGTTGTGCCAATGTACTTACAATGAAGCCACAGGAAGAGAAACTCAGGAAGACCAAGAACTGTATTACTCTCATTTCCTTAAATCTTTAAATCCATCAATGGTCCTCAGACTATTTGTGAGAATATGAAGCAGCTTTTATCACATCCCACTAACCAGAGTGGCTGCATCTTACATAAATGGCATTTTTAATTGTACGGAATGAATTTCTTAGGGTGTGGAGTACTGTTCTTTGTAATGCTTCACAGCCTGTAGCCATTAAGAAAGATGATTTGACTATTAAATCAGTTGGTCATAATGAACCAAAAAGGGCTATTCTAGAGGTAATAGAGGAAAGCTTAAAAGTTTCCAGTTTCTTTAACCGTGCAGAATGTAAGCAAGACTTTCTAAATTCAAGCACCAGTAATTGCCTATGCCCTTTTCAAACAAAACCGCTTACTTCTGATTTCAGCTTTTACTGTCTTTCTCACCCAGCTGTGCACCACGCTAATACTGTCGCTTTATCAGCTTCTCTCCAGCCTGTTCACCTCACCAGAGGAGCATTGTTCTTTGCAGAACATCCCCTGATGCTTTGCCAAAGCCTAAATTTGAACAGCTCTAGTGAAGGGATTTCCAATGCTTCCCTTAAGAGGCTGATAACACTGTAATTAGTCTTTCTATTTGGCAAATAATTCTAGCTTTTCAGCCTTAGTTTCCCCTTTCTTTGTTTAATAGATACTTTCTTTCCTGTATTCACAAGCAGTACTTTTCTTCTCTTTAATATTGCCCTTCCAGTATTTACAGGCAGATTTCCTACTTCTGCTTCCTCAGTTTGTAGCTATTTTATGCACACTTAATTCTTTTAACCTTTTCCTCATGAGGTTCCTTAGCTTTTGGTATGCCTTTAAAGTAGCTAAAAACATTAGCTTTTCAGACAGGATGCATGTGCATCGCTGATCATGGTGACTTCAGTAAGATTACATAAAGGGCATTCCACTGAAGACATATTTTACTAAAAAATCTTACTGGAAAAGCAGCTCCTTTCAACAAAACCTTCTGCAACAACATCACCAGGCAGTTCTTTGTTTCCTCAGGTTTCTCCAAGGGCACTTACAAGAGGAAAATTGCATTGAGCTAGGGATTAAAAGCCCTGTAGCGTCCTCATTATGAATTTAGAAAAAGAAGCAGCAGTAACATGACATTTCTGACACACATGATTATTTATGTAGACTTTTCTTGAAGTACAGAAGTGTAGAGTTACATAGAAAAAAAATGGAATAAAATACAGTTTTTGATTTAGAAGTTAACATATGACGATCAGGGAAAAAAACACCAGTTAAGCCACTTTAAGGCATGTATTATTACGATATTACTTTAAATGTTTTTTTTTGTTATAGAAATTATTTATCTAGAAAACTAGCCAGATAGTTCAAATGCCTACTGTAGAATTATTGTGCTGTATTTTGAGGTCTAATTAATTTTTAGTCAATTTTCTGAAAGTATGGAACAGAAGAATTTGAATCTTGTTTAAGTGGAAATCTCAGCCCAGCCTTAACTATAAAGCTATTGCTCACATTTTCATACTAAACCCCCCAAGCTTCCATGTGTTTTATTAGGTAGGTGAAATATTTAAATTTAATTTTCCCTTGGTACAGTTGTGCGTGTGCATGTCTGGATGCATGAGTTCCTAAACAACAAAAGATGTAGTCAGATCTTTGCTGTTAAACAGCCACCTGTACAAGATATTCTAACTTATTTTATTAGTCATCAGTACCCAAAGAATGAAAGTAGTCAAAGCAAAAGAAGACTGACATCCTTAAACTCCACATACAAAGGAACACTTCTCAAACAAGCGTCTTCACGTAGCTAATGACTGTTCACAAATTGCTATAGAAATTGTCCCTTTTGTCCATCTTGCCTAAACTCAAAGGTGTGTTTCGTGTCCTAAGGATAAATTCCAGTCACCTAACAAAATGTTGATGCGGATGATGGCATTGAACAACAGCTTTCAAACCCCATTTATTTGGGACCCTGTGCTACATGATTCCAAGTTTTAGGAGACGGGCAAAAGTGTTGCAAGGGACCCTGTTTTTCCTGAAGAAGGAAAGCGTGAAATAAGGAGGTTGCTTTAGAGTGCCACATAGACAGAGGAGAAGGCAGACGGGGCATGCTTCTATAGTGTACCATTACTCTCCAACTGCCCAAGTGTCAAATTATGAACCCCCCAGCTGTTATGACAGGAGCTGTTAGGACAAGAGAGGTTACAGGAAAAAGCAAGAGGTGTTGCTTTCAGAAGCAGCAGGGGTATCAGCAAATGGAGAGGCACCTCATCAGCTCCTGTCTGTACACTGCAGACATTTTGCTTTGCAACTTCTCGTTTCTCATTGTAAGACTCCTTATAGTCAATTCCCAGCTTCCTAGGAAGAGGAAGAGATGAAACGAGAGGTGCTTCTCTCATGCCATTTGTTTCTTTTCAAAGAAAGCAAGTGAGAAAATCTTGCAACTCTGAATGGAGAAGGAATGAACATCACCATTCTGATCATGGTGTCATGCATCAGTTTCCAAGTTTGTCCCTCTGACAATTTCCATGCCGTAAGAAGCTCTGCCTCTCTTCTACTCAAGAATTACACTGGCAGCTACTTCTTCTGCTTGCCATCTTCCTTTTTTCCCCTCTTCTGGCCCCAGCACATTAAACCACCTCCTCATCCTGTGACAGTAGAATACCTAGTGAAGTTGCTTCACTTTTGACCATATGTCCCTTGGTACTGTGCTGAAGCTTTTATTATGTACACTTGTCTCCCTCTAAAAAGAAGCTTAATTGCTTTTAATTGAAATGAAAACATTTAAAATCCGTCTGCTTTACACAGATCTAAGACTGCCTGTGGATCAAAGTTTATCCTGATGGCAGGCAGGTGAATCTGAGTGTGCTATGTGACATATCTAATCAGTCACAGCTAAGCCAGCTCGGTGCCTGAGCAGTGACAGCATGTTGATTGTAAACAGCCAAATAAATAAAGAAATAAAACATAAAATTAAACTTTGCCCCTAAAGTAGGGATAACTCTAGGAATTGCAGATTCTAAATGCTATTCTACATGCACAGTTACTCTTCTAATGAATCCTTCCAGTGGATTTTATACGTTGGCTACCTTCTGTTGAAAATAAATACAATAAAATATTCAGGAAGAACAAAATAACCCTATTAGCACTGCTTTTGAAACCTTTCTGTATATTCTTATTTTTTCATTATCACTGTACAAAACTAATAACACATTATTATCAGCTTTTTTTTACTTGACTGAATAAAATCTATGACTTCAGTCTGAGGAGAAGTAAATGATGTATCAGGAATTAAGAAAAAGCTAGCTTCTATGTGAAACAACAAAAATCTTACTTTGGAAAAGTCCAGTCTTTAACCTTGCATTACAATAGCAATACGCGTTCTTCAGAAAGAGATGAATCGCCTCTTACAAAGGACTGAGACATTTATTCCATTCTGTCGTTACTCATATAGGACCTTTAAGCCAAAATGTAAATGACTTATGCTATACCACCTAAAATATCACTTCCTTTACTTCCAATTTATCTTGCCACCCTTTTGACAAAATGCCATTCGTTACTTTAATTGATTTTCTTAAATACTGTAAATGTTGTTCGTTCTTAATCCTGAGAAAAGAAAGTTGGATTTCAGTGATAGAAAGAGAGAAATTCAAACCTATATGGCCAAGACAATGATTCCCTCTGAATATCATGTGGTGGTTTTAATAAATAAACAATTTATATACAAATAATAAACAAACAAAAAAAAGCCCTGAACAGACTCGGGCACTTTCGTTGTACTGGAAATACTGGTGTGATTCAGAAGCCTTACTGATTCAAAAAGCATATACTCTTAAACACCTAAAAATTATTCTGTGACAAATATGAGTAAAACCAATGAGTTACATAGTCTTTGGCTTAGTGCTGTCAGCACTTTAGTGGCTGACAGTGGAAAAAGAAGAAGTATGCGTATCAAACTCAGATCATGGCAGAAACCATGTTCTCCATTGTGCTGGTTTTGGCTGGGATAGAGTTGATTTTCTTCATCGTAGCTGGTATGGGGCTATGTTTTGCATATGTGCTGGAAACAGCATTGATAATTCAGGGATATTTTAGTTACTGCTGAGCAGTGCTTACACAGAATCAAGGCCTTTTCTACCTCTCACTGCCCCACTGCTCGGGGACTGGCTGGGCATTGGTGCGTTTGGTAGGGAGCAATTGTTTTCATTTGCACCACTTGTCTTTCTCGTTCGTTTTTTTTTTCTCCTTCTTCGCTATTTTTTTTTCTTTTCCTTACTACTACTACTACCACTACTAGTATTATTATTATTATTAAACTGATTTGTCTCAACTCACGAGTTTTCTCACTTTTACCCTTCTAATTCTCTCCCCAGTCCCACCAGGGAGGAGTGAGTGGGTGGCTGGGCGGTGCTTGGTTGCCGGCTGGGGTTAAACCATGACAACCATAAAGGGCAAAAAGGCTTGGGTTGATATTCTGTCTGCCATTAAGCAGCTCAGAGGTGAGAACTGGACTGTACCACATGTACAGACTGCTGCATGTGCTCCCCACCACGGACAACATCTCCTGCACAAGGGCAGTACAGGCAACAACCCGTTCTGACAGGAGCAGCCCATGTTCAGGCACCGTCGTTCTTTAGGGTCCTGCGACTCTAGGATAAGCATTGCTAAGACTGAGCTATGGGCCAAAGTAATTTTTTGGGTAGGCCATGGACTGGACATTCCTGTTCTAACATGCCTAGGTGCCTAATTCATACTGATTATATATGAGCTTCTACACATAGATTATAATGGAATTTTTATCAAAGCTTGAAATGATAGACTTTTCCCTCGCACTCATCGCAGAGTTCACTAGACCACTTTGCCAGTGTGAAAGCAAGTTTGGAAAATGGAGAACAAGTACAACATGTGGGTGTAAGGGGGGAAAAAGATGGGAGAAAGAGGAAGGGAAATTGTGCTAGAAAGAAAGCCCTCTTAAATGATCTATTTTATTGAAAGCAAGAACATGTACTTCTAGCACAGGGTTCCTCTTCAGCATGTCCCACCATAGGTTTACACAATCACTGCAGACAAAGTTGTTCTCTAATGTTTTTTTTTTTTATTTTGCGTTCCGTCTTTGGAACAGGTTCAGTTTCTGATTAAGTCAATGGATGTACACCCATTAACTTCTTAAATTTAGACTTAACCTCATGCCTAGGTATGAATTTTAGTGGTGGCATATATCAGGTCTCTTACAGCTTGTTACTGCACCTGTTTGGGAAATATAGTTCATACCTGCAAAAACTCACAACTTGCAGACACAACCCCTTTCTAGGAGTAATGTTGCTTTGACTTTGCTATTAATTACGCTGCATAAAGTATTGTCATTAATTAGTTCATCTGTTAATTATTCAGTTCAACATATAGCATAAGCTACATCAGTAGTGTATAAAATAAAGACCAAACATCTCATCTAACATGTATGTAATGTAAAAAGGCTGTGCTTTTCCAAATTGGCAGTCATGTCTGGATCTCTGTATTCTCAAATAAAACATTAAAGGACTACTATTTAAAAAATATTTTGAAGTGTCCTTGTAAATCAGGAGCCTAAGTTCTATTTTCCAATATGGCTTGAAGAGCTTTTGGTTTTCCATAGCATTTGGGCATCTAAATGTCCAAGTCTCATTTTAAAATGGGACTTAGATACTCTTGGAAATTTTACTTCTTGTCTAATAGTTTGCAGTCTGTTACATTCATGGTATTGTCAAGTTGGGAAATGTTCTGAGCCTACTATATGTATGGGTATTGCAGATTTCTTCTTCTCCAGTTTCTCTTTCATATCACAACCTTTGAGGGATGTCTGGAAATATTTTTCATCTTTCTTCAGGTCTTTGCAAATCTGTTTTGAGGAGCAAGGGATTCAGGAGGCTTTTTTAATGACCATTTTTGTCTTCCTTGTACACCAAGTAACAAATGTGTAAAATAAAGGACTGCTATCAATAAGCAGATGCGTTATACATTGAACCCATGTCATGGATCAGAGTTCTAAGACAAATACCCAGCCGCATGACAAAAACCAAAATCAACTGACTCCAGTGGTTTCTGATATACTACCAGCCAGAAGCCAGAGGGCATTATTTTTCTCTGGTAGACAACGTTTCAGTTCCAGTACATATTCATTGACTGTTAATTTTCTGAGTAGCTGTGGTGCTATTATAAATTTTGCCAGTTTGTGTAAGTCAGCAAAAAGCCACGAAAGCTAGCTCTTAATACCGCACATGGAGAGCTTAAGTCAGCACTGCAGTTACCACTACAGGAGACCAAAGTAAGTAACGCAGAATGAGCTAAGCTAAATTCTTAAGGAAATTTAAGAACAAGAAAGAAAGGAAAAAAGCTTTTCCTGCACTTATATGCTTGCTCTGTTATTTTATTATGCCTTATTCTCTGGACTCTGCAGCTCTTCTTCTGCATCTGGCCTGCAGGCACATAACTGATTTCAACAGAAGCGAGACACTAACTGCTTTTTGAGAATTGGGCCTGAAACTTTTTGGATTAGGCACAGTAATTTAAAAAAACACCAAAATAACAACCCAAACATACTTTTTAATGTCTAGCCCATCTAGATGACTGAGGCTTCTAGAAATTATCATAACTTTAAATTCTAAACACATTGTTACAGTTAATGACAAGAAGACACAAATCGAGACAAAAGTAACCTAATGAAAAAAAGACTAATTTTGTGCAGATGCTGTTGATATAACTGCTTTAGTAGTACTCCACTTCGTTGTGCATGCCCTCTCCAATTTGTCATTTCCCTCATCTGCTCTAGGCACTTCTTTCTAACAAAGCATACTGCAGAATATAGTATGAGCTGGGTATTAAGAATCATGAATATCGTGTTTTAATAAGAGTCCTCCCTCTGACTTCTTGAGCGAATTGGGTAAATCACTTCACACTGGATACTCAGTTTGTCCATTTGTATAATGGATTATAACTATAGCTGGACCAGAACTTATCACCTGCTAGCATCGCTTTGAGAGATGGGTACCGGTTTAACAAATACTTAAGAGCTGCAGCTGTGATTCTGGGCTAATTTTTATGGGAGAAATTTTCTTCTACATCTTCCTGCTACTTCTAAAGATCTTGAGGACCGTGAAATACGGGGACCATAAATTTTATACTGGAAAGAGAGACGACCATAATAAGCCACTCTTCTGGGAATGACCGAGATTGTAGTTGGCCATTGTGCTGCTTATAAAAAGAGGTGCTAACAGCAAGTCGGCGAAGCACATTCATCAGGGCATTTGGCAGTCACCAGCTGTTGCAATTTGGTGTGTTCCACAGTTTATTCTTTGGGATCATTTGGTGTCCACAGGGACACTATGACACAGGTCAGAGAAAGATAGATCAGATTGAATCAATGATTGATTCTAGTCTACTATTCCACTTTCTATTCAGCATGATATTACACTTACAGAATTTTCCGTTCAGTGACCTCAATAATTTGAAGGCACTAATGAAGTAATTTCTCACAAGGGTGCAATATTACTGTCACCACTTTTTAAGGAAGATAAAACTCGTAATGACAGTCACTGCAGTTCAGCAATAGAGCAAGGTGAAACTTTTGGAACAAATATTTTTTATACCCAAAACAAGTAGATTTGGGTCAACTGATATATTTAATAAATTAATGTCCATTTTGTGAAATAGTTTGAAATTAGTGGAACAGGGAGGCATTTAAAAAAATCCTAATAATTGGAACTCCAGGCAATTGCAAAATTATTTTTAAATTAATGTTTTGCAATGAAATTAAGTTCAATCTAATTTTTAGAAAGTAATTATAAATAACCATATATACAAAGTTGAAAATAAATGAAATACAATTGCGATATTTATTTTTTTTTAAACAAAATTTGCACAGACATATTTGCAACTGTGCTGAAAATGAACTCAGATCAAGGAAGTCTCTTTTCTAGCTTGGACCTTCTCTGCTGCCAGTAACACAACAAATAATTTGGAGCTGACAAAGACTGGAATGCCATTAATAATAATAATAAAAAAAACCCAAACCCAAAGACAACTAAATGCCCACAGAAATGTTATGTTTCTTTCAGGAATGAACAAATATGTAAATTGAGTATTTATAAACAAGGTCTTTGAATTTTAATGGGAAGATCAATAAAAAGGTGACAGACTTCAGCCATCACGATCGCACTTTCTGGAGAGAAAATTCTTCATTGACTTCAGTCTACATCTATCTGGTGAGCAAAACCCTGATCTTCTCCCATCTGGTTTTTGATTCATTATTGTCTTGGATGCAATACTTATCTCCAGAGTCTCCTCTGTTTAACATAAAAGAGTATTACCCTAAGAAAGCATCCTCCAAAATCACGCAAGTAATAATAAAAAAAAATAATAATCCAATGACATTTCTAGTAAACAAATGAAGCAGTCTGAGGCTGTGGAATACCAAAGTCTCAAGGCACTTTCATAATAGGAGATTCTTATTTCAGAGAATAACTTAGTGCTGACCACTAAGTGAGAAGGATAATGGTGTATCAGCTTATATCGCCTCTTAAACTTATATTGCTTGTTAAAACTCTTTCAGTGAGAATGGCAGATATAGGCTATATTTACTGTTGATGAAAATACACATTGTCACTTGCTTTATGGTAGAATGGCACAGAAAATATTAATTTTTGTAGTATGAAGCTCATTTTTTGATTTTATTGCTTTTAGGACTCATTTAGTGAATCTAGGACTTAAAGAATGTAAGTGTCACTAAGATCCCCCCCTAAATATTTCCTGTTCCATTAGGAGGAACACTTATTTATTTCTTTTTTTAAATCATCATAGATTTAGTCCAGTCTTTTAGACAGTTAGGAACCTCAAAGCTAGTCTGCAAGGAAACCTCACACAATCAAACGCTGTCTTGGAAGGAAATCTCTAGGATGACCAAAGCTTTAATATTCATAGTGCCATGAGAATGTCACACATGATTCTATTGGTGAGGAACAAAATTAAATGTAAAAATAGAGAGAACAGAAAGTTATCTTTAAAAAGGTCTGGGATGGCAGTGTTAATTCCAAATTTGAGTGGTCATTTTGAGAGATGCTCCTTACTTTGTCCAAAAGAATATCCCCGTTATGGAAATAGGTTCCTTTTTTATGTGACGCTTCCTGCTGCGTTCTGGTTTATCTGTTCCTTCTCCCCATTGTGAAGTCAGTCAAGAAAATAAATAACAATCATTGTACAATAGAAGCCAAATTAAATGATTTGCCACGTGGTGTCTGATAATTAACTAAATAAGATTCCCTCAAACAAGCAAATCTAACTTGTTTTTATGGCTACATTAAAATGTGAATCTTAAGCAAAACAAGAACATAAATCTCACTAGAAGATGTTATAGTAAAAATCAAACAGGATTCTGAGTAGGGAGAAGGCTTTATTGAAAGCCATAAAACTTCTTCAGATGCCAGTGAAAAAAATTATGATAATAAAATCAGCTCCAGTTTAATGGGTTGGTAAATGAAGAGAACATTATGCAGAGTCCTGCAGGGTGCTTACAGTCCACCCCATTATCATCTCCTCCCCACAGTCACGGAATGCTTTCTCTAAATGCCTCACTTTGGACCGTTTACCTCGGGGGTCACTCCTCTCTCCCCACTGACAGAGGTTTTGCTGGCCAGTGCATCCTTTCAGGGAAGTACAACTCTGCTGAGCTGGCGCAGTCGAAGGCTGCAGCCCTTACACGGATGCATAGCCATCGCTCTAGGGAGATGCCTCAGGAGAGTATATACAGCAGGCTTAGTCTGTCCGAAAATGCACGGTAAGATGGTGGCTTGTATATGGAGGAAGGGCCCATTAACAGAACAATAATATCCTGAACTAGGGTTCGACTCCACACACTGTATTCAAGAGTCTCTTTTTTCCCTTAAGGGAAAAAAGAATCAGCATATAACCATCTGCAGAGCTCTTACCATAAAGTGCGGGAAAGCCCCTGGCTAAAAATGAAAAATGAAAATAACACGGTGTCTTTTCTGACATAACAGTCTGTCAGGGTGCTTCAACTTCCAGTCTTTGAGTCCTGAGCCTTGCTTTGGAGAAAAAGTCCAGGAAGAAAGATTTCAGTTAGGATGTAAATGCATCATTAGGCTGCTACATGTGTGCAAATTCTAAATTAGGAACTTAGAATGTCTAAAACCAATGCAGTTATAGGAAACCACACTGAAAACACTTCTTAAATTCCTCTTTCTTTATTTCATGGAAATCTCTCTCTCCTACATGCTAGTCAGTTTATGGTACAAACACCTTTTACTGGAGATAGTCTAAAATACAAAGGAGTTGCCAGAACCGGGAACAAGTTTAATTTTTTCTGGAAAGACCTTTTCCAATTTCAATTCCAGTTCCAACTGTCCATTTAATATTCCCAATTAGAACAGCAGCTTTAAGCTCTCATGGAATTTTTTTACAGAAAACGATTAGGTATTTCACATGTACAGTGAAATTAGGCAGGGTAGATGCTGAAAAAGTCTTCTACAGAATAAGAAAATGGTGCTTGAAAAGGAGGTGAAAATTTCTAAGCCTAGACCTAGCAGTTCAGGACACAAAAAGAGAACAAAATTAGAATGCACTGTAAGACACATATTGTTCAGTTTCAAGCAGTGGTTTCCTTTTGGCCTAGACTAGCAATTTCCCCTCCAAAAATGATTATAGATTCATAGAATCACAGAATACTTTGGGTCGGAAGGGACCTTTAAGGGTGATCTAGTCCACCCCCCTGCAATATGCAGGGACATCTTCAACCAGACCAGGTTGCTCAGATCCCCGTCCGACCTGACCTTGAACGTCTCCAGGGATGGGACATCTACCACCCCTCTGGGCAACAACCTGTTCCAGTGTTTCACCACCTTTATTGTAAAAAATTTCTTCCTTTTATCTAGTCTGAATCTTTTAGTTTAAAACCGTTACCCCTTGTCCTATCACTACAGGCCCTAGTAAAAAGTCTGTCCCCATCTTTCTTATGAGCCCCTTTTAAGTATTGAAAAGCCACAAGAAGGTCTCCCCAGAGCCTCCTCCAGGCTGAACAACCCCAACTCTCTCAGCCTGGAGAGGTGCTCCAGTCCTCTCATCTTCTTCCTGGCCCTCCCCTGGACCTGCTCCAGCAGGTCCATGTCCTTCTTATGCTGGGGACCCCAGAGCTGGACGCAGTACTGCAGGGGGGGGTCCCACCAGAGTGGAGTGGAGGGGCAGAATCCCCTCCCTCGACCTGCTGGTCACACTGCTTCTGATGCAGCCCAGGACACGGTTGGCTTTGTGGGCTGCGAGCGCACATTGCCAGCTCATGTCCATGGTTGGCTCATGATGAGGAGGGAGGAGTTTCCCTTCCCATCATTCTTGGGGTCTGCAAAAGTTACATTTAAAGCATGGAATTGACATGCAATTTGCACACCACTATTCTCAGATGACCTGCGAGCCTGTATTAGTAGACTATGAAACTTGAGGTTTCCTCCAGCTCTTTTTTATTTAAGTGAGCTGATAGGAGATGCGAAGCACATAGGCATGAATATATTGTTAAAAAAAAAAAAAAAAAAAAAAGATAGATGAATATAGCCTAGAACCAACTAGATATCACAAGTCAACCCTGTTAAAAATCTTAAACTCCTTTGTGTGGGCAGAGCTGTGGGTCATGTGCATTTGAGGTACTGATGCATTAAATGAAGTGTTGCCCTTATGTGCTATCAGCACCATCGCTCTATCTTGTGCGAATTCCACATGAAGCAGGCGAAGAGCTTTATGCCCACTACTTTCTTGTCTCTGTGCTTACACTATTTTCTCACAGAGAAATTAATGATGGTGGTGTTTGTTCAGCAGCCCAGAATGAGAGCTAATCTCAAACCTTGTGTCACAACTGCAGTTCGTAATGGAATTATTAAAGAGAGGGACAGGCCTAAAGGGTAATCTTCAAATATTACAGGTTGAGAGAAAGAGAGAGGGAGGCATACAGATCACTATGCACTGAAGCAATGCGAGAAGTGGGGAGCTAAAAAATTCCTTGAGACAGGCGGAGAGAACAGAGTCAGGTTCTGATTTTGCAGGGTTTTATGTGCAATACTGGGAAGTGGTCATTCTGGCTATCTTCCCCCTTCCCCACCAGGCACACTTATCCATGCCAAACTCTGTGTTGCTCTACACACATATCGCGTCTCCAGCTTTGTGCTGGTTTAAGGATTTGTTGCTAGCTATTCAGCCTAGGCAGCCCAAAGTGAAGTCAGAATGAATAGTTAGAAAGTTATTCTATACTATGATCTGCTAGCAATAGGGTTAAATACGTCCGTACGGCAAATTAGCAGGGGTGACTGGGATGAGAGGTCAGTAGTGTGTGTAGGTTGTAGTGCAAGCTTGCAGGGCCACAGATTAATGACAGGTTACACTGACTAAGGCTGACTGATTAAAAATGAGCATATTGCTAATGTCTGCATTAATGTGCATGTCTTCGGGGGGAGGGAGTGGGGGGGTCCTGCCCATCGTTGAGTTTCTTCTCTAATTGGAAACAAGGCAATTGGAACCAGAATTCTTGATAGTACGTCAAGTGTGGTTAGGGAGCATTGTCAGCAATGTCTTTCAGAGTACTTTGAACCTGCTGTTTCTAAATTGTAGCAGCAAAATAATGCGAGACACTCTTTATATTTCATTTCAGAGAAGGCTGCAACTTAGCCTGCCAGGGAAGCACTTACAGAAGTAAAAGCTAAGGTTGGGGATACTTTGAATGTTAACAGGGCTTGAATACGCTATAATTAAGCAATAAACTGTGAATAAGTCAACTTCCATAATGTAATGGAATTATGCCATTATGAGATCGGAGATGGACGGCACCATATGACACATTAAACAAACTTGAGATATGTTATTAAAAAGATAAGTAGTTTTCAATTTGCCCCCATTTATTCCAAAACAAAACTAATTCATCAGAAAGACTGAACGAGGTGAAAATCAGAGTATCTCATGGATATAGCTGACACCCTTACTATAAATCAGAAAGAGGATGTGTGAACTCAGCTTTTCTGTATCTTAAGGTGAGCTAAAGCAGCACAAGTAGAAAACATACAGTGATTTACACAAGTTTTCTGGATGATTTATTCATTCCAGCTGCAGTGGGCAAATAGGGTGAATAAGAACCAAAAAGCAGTGATTTCAGCTAACATATAGGTACCTAAATATTTTTTTTAAAATAGTCCTTATTTCCCTTATTAGTCAACAGGAAAAATTGAAAGAATTATTTTGGAAGTATTAGAATGTTTTGTTTAGATTTTTCTGGAATTCGTTTTTTAAACTTTTTCCCCCTGCCTTAACAGTTCACTGGACGTGACCTTTTCCTAGGGTGTCGTCGTTTGACCCCAGCCAGCAACTAAGTACCGTGCAGCCACTTGCTTACTCCTCCCCATTCCCAGTGGGACAGGGAGGAGAATTGGAAAAAAATGTAAAACTTGTGGGTTGAGATAAGAACAGTTTAATAACTAAACTAAAATAAAATATCATAATCACAATAATAAAAATAAAATAATAGTAGTAATAAGAATAATAGTAATAGTAATGAAAAGGAATATAACAAAAAGAGAGAGAAATAAAACCCAAGAAAAGACAACTGATGCACAATGCAGCTGCTCACCACCTGCTGACCGATGCCTGAACAGTGATCCACCCCTCCCGGCCACCTCCCCCCAGTTTATTTACTGAGCGTGATGTTTTTGGTATGGAATATCCCTTTGGCTAGTTCGGGTCAGCTGTCCTGGCCATGCTCCATCCCAGCTTCTTGTGCACCTGCTTAATGGCAGAGCATGGGAAACTGAAAACTCCTTAACTTAGGATAGGCGCTACTTTGCAACAACTAAAACATCAGCGTGTTATCAACATTATTCTCACACTAAATTCAAAACACAGAACTCTACCAGCTATTAGGAAGAAAATTAACTCTATCCCAGCTGAAAGCAGGACATAGCGGTATGTAAAATTTTATGCTCTGGAAAAATTCCAGGCTTGTCAGGAAGTAAGTCTGAATGAATAACTGGTTTACAAAGTCTTAGCTCATTTTGGCATCCTGTCCCATAACGAGAGAACGAAGTGTGTTTCATAAAAAGTAAAAGGGAATCTACTTAAAACCAGCAACAGCAAATCATCATGCAATTTAATTTCAGCCTGTAGCACTCTGTACCACTCAGGATCATATATTTAAATATCACCCTGAGACAATGTTATATTTCTATTTGTTAAGCACCAGAATTTGTGTTCTACAACACAGATGTTAAAGCCTCAGAGCACTGGTGGTTCAGAAGAGCTATAAAGAAAAATGCAGTGCAGGTGAGGCTGGGGAGGGAGGGCACTTGTTAAATCCTATACACCTTGTATCTAATTTAATATATTACATATATATTTACTTATTCTAGAAGAAGAATGAAATCAATGGAAGAGAATGGAGAAAAATAACAAACTATGAACATGCACAGTTTATTCACTGTTTGGTGTACTGATATTCATCAGGCATAAGCTGATCGCCACAGATGCTGAAGAGATCAAAATTCATCCCAAGTAATCTTTCTTCCATTTATATTGCAATAAATTAGGCAAGAATATTTTCAGTGGGGACTGACTGTCTGAAACACCAGGATTTGGCCACTGCTAGAGCCAAGAATGGAGGTAAGATTGAATTAAGGCTTGATCTGACATGACTATTCCTACCCAAAATCAGCAGTGAGAGCACTCAGCAGATAACGGGGCAGCACTGATGAGCAGGATGGTATCAAACTCCTTGGCAAGGTACAGGCAGGAAGGGAACTTGCATGTAGTGAGACTTTAGGCCACAGGAATTGAGAAGGAATAAAGTGAGGAAAGAGAGGTTTCCAAATTGTCAGGCGCATCTCCAAATATATCATCTACAGCATTGCACCAGTGGAGAACTGTTTCCAGTTTCTATGGGAACTGGGATTCAGTTGTGACTGCAAACATGGAAACTGTTGGCCAGAGTATCTTTAATCAACTGTTTGCTTCATATTGTTCCATTTTTAACATTTCTACTTGTTTTACCACCACTATGGATATATTAGCGAATGACATTTTATTCTAAATTTCAGTCATCTTTAAAGTTAATCAGAAATATTGAAAATGTTGAACTTCTTTTGTAGCTGCCTGGAAAGAATATAAGAGAAAGTATGAAAGTTGGCTTTGTAACTTTTTAGTGAAATATTCTTGTCTGAAAAAGTTAATTCATTAAAACAAACTTTTCAATGGTACACATGAGTTTTAATAAATCCTTCAATAAAGGCCTTTCAGACCCTGTTTGGGATTTGGAGTCTGAGAAACAGACAGAGCCAGCTTGAGTCTCTAAATTATTTCTCACATAATTCAGAATTCTCACATCACTAGTGAATGCCTTCATCAATCCATTCCTGGCTGTTCTGGAAAATGCACTTTCTTCTTATGATTAAACCATCAACTTTTTTTTTTTTTTTGGTGAATGTACAGTGGGAAAACCCTCAAAATCTCCCTTTCACAGGAAGAGAGGCAAAACCTTTCACAGATCTACTCTATCAATACTTTCGCTACGTAGAACATTTGAGGGCCTTGTGGGAGGGGCAGGGAGGGCACTGAGACAGAGGTCACTGTCTCTCTATGACAGTGTTACCTTATATTTCACTCCAGGATAATTCCAAAAATAAGCAGTTCCTTTGGCCACTAAGTCCTAGAGGACTGTATGTATAATCGTAATGAATTTTAGGTTGTGATTTTGCCTATATTTTAGTTATTAGTTCATAAAATATGGGGTTTATAGAAGATCACCAAAATTTTTCTGCTGCCACACCAGATACAAATGAAAATTTTATCATCATTGTACCAGGGTTCACTATTATAAAAAAATATATTAAGAAATACTTATAATATACAGTGAAAGAATACATTTCTGCTGGTTCATGTTGCTGGAATCCACATGAATGTTATTTAGCTATTTCAAAACCTGCTTCTGTACAAGTATCAAAACCAACTAGCAAGTGACTGTCAGTCATTTGTAATTCTCTTTTTAATTCTTGCAGCAAACAGAAGTACATGTATTGTTTGAAGAAGAGTAGACACTGAAAAAAGGCCTTTCCTTCAGAACTATACACGACCATCTAGACTTGACTAGAAGGGCTTTAGGTTGGATTTTAAATTAAATAATTAAAAAACTATCAGAAGGTGAACAAATTTGGGTAAGCAGGAACCTGCACTAGATAAAACCCAATAATTTCAGAGGGAAAGGCTCTGCATCCCATTATCTGTTTCCTGAGCAATACAGACCCTAAAAAGATCTGCCCTTTAATACTTAGTGATGGTAAAACTCAGTGATTAAGCTTAGTTAATACACAGAAGTTCATACAGCTTTTTTACTACCTCTAATTCCAATTTAAGAGACCGGTCTACATTGAAAAAATTAGTGATACTTCAATTTTTAAATGAAAACAGATATTGAAGACAACGTCAAATTCTGCTCCATTTTCTTTGTCCTGCATGTCAATGAATGGCATAATAATGACCATAATCATACAGAAATGTAAGTATAAAATTGTTTTAAGAGTCTCAATTGAGGTGCCAATGAACACTCATCTATATAATTACTCTAAGATAAATTAGGTATAATTTCTTCAACACATATGAGAGACCTTGAGTCTAAGACACATAGGATTTTGAAGATATCTGTCATTGTCATTTGGATTTTTAATTTTAGACTGAATTAGCTTTTAATGAAAATATTTAGTGAGTTATTTCTTTCATGACATCCGAGGAAGGATGCCTTCTCAGGCTGCACTTTAACAATGAGGGGTAAAATCTGATCTAACCTCTGAAAGCCAGCAGAATTGTCTTCAATTGACTGGCGTTTACTCTGATGTTAAATGGGATAAATGCGACAGAAATCTGATTAAACTGGTTTAGGCAAAAAGCATTAATTACTGAGAACGGAGACAAAAAGAAGCATAAGAAATGGAGGCAGAGCAGAAATTTCACTTGGGGACAACATGGACCTCTCTACCAAGATCTTATTCATTTAAAGTAATAATTTAAACATCTGGATAAAACAAACAAACAAAAAACCATGGAAAGAACATTAAGAATGAATAGCGTGAATCAGAAACTAGTTTGTGTGGACTAAGTGCTAGTTTCCTAAGAGGCAACCAGAAAGTTAAAAAAATTACAGTAACAAGTTGCCCTGTATTTCCTGATTAATAAAGCTACAACTGAGCTACCTGTAAGGTAGAAAGACTTGCAATAGAAGCTGCAGTCTCTGCTTTCAGATTCTTTGACCATGAGTAAAATTTGGTACACAATCCATGCTTTCAAGCTGTCATGTGTTAGCAGAATAGTGGTGACAATTACGAAGTTTTGAGAAAACAGCTGTGATATCCAGGGTGCTCCCAGCACCTTTATTTTTCTTAGGCATATAGGGGAGCAGGGGTATTTAGCTTTTCTTGGAAATTATATTTTATGTTCTGTGTCCGTAACTTCAGAAAATTTCAAATCAGACATAGTGGAATGAAGCTTTCTTCCTTTTGTCTGTTCATTCTTTGCTCTTAGTGACACAATCCAAAAGCCTGTCATGTTTCCAGAAGAAACATGTACCATAGGGAAGCACCGGTTCCAAAGAACACTCACAAGCCAGTGAGAGCTGGCTCAAACAAAAACATAACAAGGGGATGGAATCAGCATTTTGTGTGTCCAAACTTACTTCAAAGCACGCTATTCCATACATAAATATTGAATAATACTCAGTACTAGAAATATATTTTGTGCCAAAATCTGAAGTCCAGAGAGACCGTTCCTTCATATTGGAAGAGTATGAAACTACACAAAAAGGGGGGCAAAAACTCCATTACATATCAACACCAAAAACTGAAATCCAGGACTTTTTTGGCTAAGTTACAAAACATGATTCCAGTTTGAAAAAAACCAAAAAACTTCATCTGGATAATTGGGAAACTTGTATTTCAATCATTTTAATAGAATTCATTTCAAGAGTGTGTTTTGATAAATGTGGCTTTTAGCAAAAGTTTTTCTCTTAAAGGATTTCCAACCAGGTTTCCTGTATGGCAGTCAGTACAGCTACAAAATTGCCCTGAATTCCTCTACACCTGTCTTGGACTTGTAGGGTTTTTCTGGGCAGATTTCGTGACTAAGGTCAGCATATGAAAAGCATGGTTGGAGGAAAGGCATGTTGTTCAGTTGCCTTTCTTTTGTTAAAAGCAACATTCAGTTTCTGTTGCTAGAAGAGCACATAGTTAGGTCTTGATCTAAAGAGCCCACTTATTCCTTGATTTTAGCCAATATACTTGTGAATGTGAAAGACTCACACCTAATGCCAATTTTTATGCATACTTAAAACTGATGAGCTTGTATTAACATCTCATCAGAAATGGGTACTTGAACTGATGAAAATTTAGGTATAACTCTAATTGCATTTTTTTCTTGTATTTGAACAAGTAGGGTTCTGGTATTATGCACTTAAAGGACAGAGGATGTTGACATGATAAATAAAAATTGTTTATGTCCAGGAGGATCCCTGAAGAGGATGATGAAGAATATAAATTAGATAGATACATGATCTGCAGTTTTTTTCATTCCTGTGTGTTTACATGGTCTTGTGCTTCGTTGTGGCTTCATGGTGCTTATGGCACACCTGTGATTGGCAGCTCAGCCATACCACGGTCAGGCAGAGCAAAATACTGTGCATATTATTGGTAGCCAATCATTAGAAGGAAACTTGAAGGCCATTCTGTTTGAGATTATGGTATGGGAATAGCATAAAATGCAATTAGTATTACTATCAGTATACCTTCTTGTGTAAAACGATGAATAGAAGGCTCTTATTATTGAAAGTATTATTAAATAACTAAGAAAACTGCTCTCTGGGAAATATTTACAAAATTAAGTATCTCAAATCACATTATTTTGCTTAAAAACAGATCAGTAATTATAGATTCCAGAGTTCATTTACATTTAGTAGAGCCAGTAGTAATGCTCCTATTGTGTTTATCACATTAGTCCAACTATTTTACTGTGATTACCTTTCATCACTAGTGCCTGCAGAGTACCAATTAGAATACCTCCATACTAGCATATTTCAGCACAAACACCACATTGGATGTTGTGTGTTGGCAGGTCCCTATAAGATACTGAGTGGCTGAAAAGAGGACTCTTAGGAGTACTGCAAGTGTTGAAACTTTTTGGATGTGGTATGGAAGCCTTTATAGTCATCTCTACTCACACAGGAATAGTAGACAAACTAGTGAGTAAACCAGAGGGAATCCTGCCCAGGTAGGAATGTGACTCAGTCCGAATATTTTGGTGGTCAGAGAAAGCCTGGATCACGAAAAATGAAACAGAAATTGACAACAATTTATGCTGCAAAAGCCAATACACAGATGAGTCAGTACTACACAGGCCACTAATTACTCAATACCTTGGTGGTCTGGGGCTGAAGCCCAATGTGAGCCCCCTGAGTACTCCAAGAGTGTAAAAAGACCACTTGGTCTGTTGAAAAGAGTTTCACTCCACTGAGATTTCCAGACACATCATGTCTCACGCATTTAGTTAAACTCAAGGACACAGTTAACGAGTCTTTACACAAACTATTTCACCACTGTCTTTTAGTTAAAAACAATGTCCAGAGAATACAGAATCTATTCAAGGAAGCTAAAAGTAAAAAAATCTACATTATCAGATTCCTACCCAAATATTTTTTTCCCCACTATTAAGCTGCCAAAGTTTTTGCTTGTAGGCATTTGCAGAGTCCTTAAAACAATTTTGAGAGTGTTCATTCATCGATGCGTGTCTCAGGACAACAGTTCTTCCACCTGCTTCTTCAGAAGGCTCCATTTCACTATCTAGATTTTAAAAATTATACTAGAATTATTATCTGGATTTAATATTTAAATAAGGAGGTTTTCAACTTGCATACATTTCATATTGTATAGTACATCTTCTATTTATCACTTTTTTAGAACCCAGTTGGAATAAGCTTTTTTGATCTGAAAGTTTTTGTGTTATTGTCTTTCATTACAGCAATAAACATCTTAGACTAGAATTATAGCTGATGTATGTTTGACACTTAGTGATTACTCAACACTTGAATTGTATGTTGCATTTCTTGAATTTAGTAGTACATGTAAAAACTCTAAGCACTGAAAATTCACTGGAATACTAGCTGTTTTCTGACAACTACTTAGTGAACTTGCTAAAAAATATGAAAAAGAAACAGACTCTGTTCAGAAGTGCAAGGAGTCCCATGAAAGGAGTCTTGCTCTTTCTTGCTTATATCCCTTCAGATGCGTGGTGCTGTCTTATTCAGCTCTATATGAAGCCTCAGGATACACAATGTGTGGTGGAGAAGTGACCAGTGACAGACTGAACCAGACTATTCTCCACTGGGGATTTATAGCTAATTTTCTGCTCTAGGCAATTATTAATTTTTAGGCCAGGAATTATTTAGAAAACCCCAGGGCAGACCCACTAGTCAGGGTTATGGAAACATAACAGTGTTCTCATTCCTCACTTCCCTTCAAAAGAATGATTTGAAGACAGGAAAATATGTTTATGGTGACCAACTTATAGAGCTCAAATTTACTTAGCTTAAAAAAAAAATAAAAGAGGATTACAAAGGTGACCCAGAGCAGATAAACAAGAAATTCGGCCAAAAGTAGAACTCATCATAAAATTCTTTATCAAGCAGCGAAATACTACGTGGCTAAAATCCAGATGTTGGCAATGAAACTAGAAAATGACAGGTTGGAAAGGAGGTAGCGTTTTGTTTTAATGGTACTGTACTGACACTGTTCAGTTCAGGGTGTGCCTATTTCCAGTAGCTGAATTTGATTGCATTTCCAGGAGAGATTCACTAGCTCAAAACAGAAGTTTCAGAGGTTTAATTCAGGAATCAAACAGCATGATTTTATGGTTGAAGGACTGACTTTTTATACATCATGGTGCTTTCTCGCTTCAAACATCTGACTCATTTCCCTAGAATTTGGATGGATGCTGTTTCTATCCCATTCCACAGGTAAAGTTTCATTATCTTGATTAAAGTAAACCTAAACCAGTCCTTGAAATACCTTCACTTAGTGCCCGCAGAGTAGCACAAAGCAAACTTGGAAGTAATTTGTCACCTTTTTTTTCTGAACCTGCATCCCCCTGTATTCCAGTATCCTTGCCACCAATCTCAAAACATTTTCTAATCATAAAGTTCATCACTGCATTCAGTACAAACTGAGGAAGTTAGGATTTGAAGGCTTGCTTTGTAGCTGACAAGGAAACAACTCCAGATGCTTTTAAGATAATAAGGTGTTTCATCTTTGGACTAAGTTTGGTTAAGGATCCAATAGGAACTGTTCAAGGCATGTAGATGATCAGCTCATCAAGTAGAGGAAGGATAATAAACTGAAATTAATCTCATTTGCTATTTTAATATGCTTCAAATCACATCAAGACATCTGACATTATTTGTTGCCTCAGATCTAAAGTTATTTTAAGATGAAAGCTACCTGGAGTGGTCAGAGAGACTCCTTATCTGCTATGTGCAAATTTTTAGCAAACCTAGGCCATGTTTTTGCATAAACCTGAAGCTGAGTTATAAATAACCTTTGCTGAATTTATGAATTTGAATGAAAACCATTTGGAACCCATTGGAGTCTAATGATTTCAACTTCAAACAAGAAAAAGCGTATCAGTAGAGACAAAATTCCTTTAAAATTCTCTGGGATTGAGATACCACTCCTTGTATTAATTTCCATCCTTAGATTCCCGCCATGATAATATTTATTGAGTGACTGTTACCTACTTTGCCATGCATGTCTTTTCTCTAATATGAACTGAAGTGTACAAAAGAAGAAGTAAGGAAAGGAGAGGAAGCTGGGGTGATTCTCATGCCACTGGTAGTTCCTTCCTGTGCCAGAACCTGCTGTAACAACACTATTGGGGTTACGGGTCCCAGACCATGAGAAAACCAGTATGGAAATAAGAGCAGAGAACAATGAAGGAAAAATATTTCCACAGAGGCTCTGGAAACACTGCTACAGCAGCCTGGGTGAAATGTTTTAGAGCTGCAAATAGCAAGCCCTTAGCATTACTTACGCTAAGAAACCAGGGTAACTAAGGTACTGTGGAATGCAAGACAACCACATTTTATGTATTAGGATGGAGTTTTCAGATGTATACCCGCAATGTGCTTATTTTGAGCAGTCCTACTTTCCACGTGGAGGCTTAATGTCCTCTCAGAATGACACTGACACTTCTACATCACCTTGACCATTGAGACTACCTGGCTCAACCATACGTTCTCCTGATAAGATGTTAAGTGCCAGCAGGGCACATTAGTCCTTGATTAACATCCTATCGCAGATTCAAATCTCGAATGCTTAAGCAGGTTTTTCATCTGAGGACGCTTTGCCTGGGTCACCATTGTTGGTTAATGATGGTAAGTGGAATGTGGTCATACAAAACTTTCACAACAACCAGAAATAAGGGTGTTGAAATGGGTTTCACTGTATTTCTCTCAATGCAGGTTTTATGTATGCAAGGTCTTTTTCCTTCCAGCTTTAACAAATATGACAGTTACGCACATAAGCAGATGTGATTTAGTCCTACAGAGAAACTAGTAACACTTGGGTCCATGGAAGACAGGATGGATGTTTTTGCACACCAATTGTCAAGTGTATAGGCACATCTGTTTCAGTCCAGAAGAGGGCAAATTTTTGCGTAAATCACCGTGAACTACATCCAAAACCCCATGTGGTACAGTGCTGAAGAAGAGAGTCACAGTGCCCGTCCAATATGCATTATGAGTATAATGATAGATTTCCCTAAAAACAAATAGTTCAGATTTTCCTCAGTCTGTGAAAATGTCCCTGAGGCAAGAACACTGTTTTTATTTTACACCTGAGAATGAGATGACTCAAGGCAGCTGCTACTTCTGCTTCTGTTATCTTCACTTACACTATACACCTTCAAGTTGCTTTTGGAATGAATGTGCTCTGCTCAGACCTCCTTATATTATTACCCTTGGGATAGTTTTGAAGCATAGACTAAGAACAGACTCTCTTGCTTGTAAATTAGTCTTTCATTTGCATTTCCATTAATTAGTGGGAAGGAAGTTCATAGAAAAGAACTAGCTCTAAAATAGTTAATTGTGTTTGTGCAGACAAGTAGCGCATCAAATCAGTGAGCTACGTGTCTACGCGACAGTCTTCTCCTAAATGTCTAAAGGCTGCGGAGGCCAAGAGGACACCAGTGAATCAGATCCACTGTCCCTGAGACACACTGTCTGAACTCTGTGCAAGGACAAGCTGGTTATAGGACAAAACATTGTTAGCCATCCATGATTTATGGACAACCAACAGCTTAGTCAAAGAAGGAGCAAGAACTCTAACTACATGGTGCATATACAGCAAAACTACTTTTTCCAGAAAGTCTAAATCTTGCCTGCATGGTAGCTGCTTGTGCAGTACAGTTATTTCTGCATTTGCTGTCTTCTCAATTTGTCTTTGATAGGAAATATAGAAACCATAGCCAGCCTCCTGCTTTCTCCTCTTCATTCACATCCAGGGTGAGTAGCAGCTATTTCCCAAAAGACAACAGGGACTGCAATTCTTACTGGTCATTGCACAAACACGTACAAGGATGGAGTGACAGCTCCTCTGCCTTGCCAGTTTTGTACATCTATGTAAGGCCAGGCGTAGGAGGAGGCGTGAGATACAGGAATGAATAGCTATCTACAGAAGCAGGAAAGCACTGAGAGAGAGCTTGGACCTTCTATCTTGTCCTGAAGTTACTGCAATAAGAATTCATTTTCATGTGTTAAAAAACATCACAGATTATCAAAGAGAATGGCACGTGTTTTCCCAAAGCTGCACATAGCAGGTTATCTGTCCTCTTTACACACTCTGTGAGCACTTGTAACTCCCATCAGGTAAAACAGGGTCAGAAAGAACAAGCGACTGATGCTCCCAGAGTGATAAGCCAGATCACGCATTTTAGTATATCTATTGTTTCTTCAGTAAGTATCTGCCCCATATACCCATACCATAAGTTCTACCTCAGGTTTGGTGAAGCAGGTTCACACTGCAGGTTTTTAAACACAGATATTTATTGTATCACAGTGCATAACCAGAAACTGATAAGAAAGTTTTAACTTTCATAGAGCTCTGGCTAGCTAGCGCTAGATCCTGCCACCACATGGGAGAGAAAACACAGGACTGAAAAAGCCACAGAGACTGGATTGATGAAATGGCTACATTGAGGGCCAAGGACACTATATATTTCAGTACACTCAAATGTTACTCTCAAGAAGTAGTGAAGACCCCGTAGCAGTTACTACCATGATAATATAAAAAAAAAACAAAACCAAAATAAAAGGGTGACTGAAACCCCACTTGTATTTCCAAGTCAGTTGACCTTGGTAGTTGTGGACACCTCAAAGACAACTTCTGCTCCGAAGAGCGTTAGGAGCCTGAACTTCGATTTTGTATGCAAGACACATGGTGGCTGTGGGCAGTGCTGCCATGCCTAAATAATTTATGCCACCTTCGTTTTTAAAGAACTTGTGCAGTAGAAACACACCATCCAGACAAGAGCTCCTCCAGGGAAACAAGGTTGAGGGGTCTTGCAGCCACACTTCCATTTGCCTTAATTCATATCCTTATCTCTTCAGCAGCAGCTTGCAGGGAATTGTAACCTCTGACCCTGAGAGCCTATTACTGATGCTGGGACTTTAATGTCTGGAAAATACCAACAGTGAAAGAAGAGGCTGCGTGTGGAACAGGCGCAAGATGAATAGTACTCTAGAGCTGGTTTTGCTCCCATATCACAGCCACACTAAAGTTCTGCAGAGCTGTCACAAGTGCCTGCAGAGATTGCTTTTTTCCTCATTCACAACATGAGGCCATTTATTTGCAGATTTCAGCCATTTACAAAGTAGGAACATCACTGTTTTTATTTCCAGCTTTGATAGGATTATAGATAACTCTGTCAATTACGTAACATAACTTACTTTTTTGATTTGGCCTGTCTTCCTGAGAAAGTATACTTCACATTCTTGGGCTGTCTGTTCAGCTGATCATTCTGCTATTAGTTTCCTCATAGGATATTTTTTCCTTATCCACTAATTTCAGCCAAATTCGCCAGAGCGTAACTGAATACAGGAGAAAGACTCAAACTAGGTACCGTAGTTGGAAGTGGAATTAAAGCTTTTTCCATCCCGAGGCAGCAGTCTAATAGCACATGTATAGATTAAAGGCATCCAGAGCACATGCTGCCACTCTCTCAGGCAAAGTGGCAGGGGATGGAGGAGTGTTCAGGGAACACAAAAGGAATCGAATACATCATTATGGTGTGTTTAAGGAATGCAGCCCAGAGATCTGCAGGAAATCAACCTTCGTTAGCTCTGTGGATCCTGGAACAACTTGCTACTCCACGCTTCATTGTGGTTTAACCTTACAGGTGAAAGTCGAAGCCACCTCCCTCCTCACCTGGCCCGGGGGGTGACTTTTCATCTAGAACTCTCTCCCTCCACTTTGTAATTGAGTTAGCCACTGTTTCCAGCACCTTACTGTTCTGGAAAAGTGTTCAAAGAGCACAGCAAATGCATTCACTGTTTTTCCAATAATTGCTGACATACAGGGCATTAATAATCGGCTTGAAAGAGCCGATGGCCTGAGGCACAGCTCCAGTAATCAATAATCCTTGGAACACCCTGTGCCAAGGTTATTTCTGCCCACAGAAATGAAATAGGGGCAGGGAGATAGTTTATTTAGCTTATTCATAAAAACGCTTATTTAGAGGTGTCCAAGCACAAAGCAATAAAACCTAAAATCATGACGTTAAAACAAAGATAACAAGATACAACTTTTGAAAATAAAAGCAAATCTTGCAAACAAGTACAGCCAGTTGCTGTCAGCTAATGTACTCCAAATAAAGAATGGAGCAGATAAACACACAAGGGAAGAGCCCTAACTATTATGAATAAAATTTCTCTGCTCCTGAAGCAACTTGCTATATACTCTAAAATCAGCCAGCAACAGATATTCATGAAGCCCATTTTGGAGGTAATTTCACACCTGAAGGTTTGCAGCTAAGACAGATGTTCCTCAGGCAAAGTAGATGAATATCAGGTATCCTTAG
Source organism: Astur gentilis (assembly GCF_929443795.1). NCBI lineage: Eukaryota > Metazoa > Chordata > Aves > Accipitriformes > Accipitridae > Astur > Astur gentilis. The sequence continues at coordinate 22,412,142 of NC_064901.1, forward strand.
TTAACCTCCAAAATCACAGCAGACCCAACTCAGCCTAATCCAAAGCAGGACAGGTACTAGATACAAAATGTTGAAATATTATGAATTATTCACCTGGCACTATTTGCTTCTTATCCTGTTGCAGGATACTTGGAGAGCTGCAGCTACTTCAATGTAATACTAATACATCCTTCCCAGTGTTGTGCATTTCTAAAGGAAAGTGAATTGCAGCATATTTATAACTATGAGATGATATTTATTTCCTGACCATCTAAGAGTTCAGAAAACTTCACATGGTATGTATATAGGAAATAAGCTAACACAAGTCTGGTGTCAGTACTTGCCGCTACAGACATCAGCAATACCGCAGCCAGGTGCTTGCTTGTTCTGTTTGATCTTTCAGTTTCTTCTGTACTGCCTTTCAAAAGTATTTCTGCAGGGCTATTGCAAGGGTGCTGGAGACTTTGGACATTTTGCATCCATGCATAGTCCTGTGCATCTTCATATGCTTATCACTGGAGTTGTGCTGGCTGTGAGCAACAGGATGCTGAAGTATCCTAAATCACATCTGCTGTGTTTTGGCTATAGGACTTTTTTCAAACAGAGTCTGGGGCCTGGAACTGCAGCCCCTGAAAAAAAAGCAGCTATTTGTGTTATTGACTATGGGAAAGGACATTGTTCCACCAGAGCTGGCCACCAAGCAGGATTCACTGCTGCAGGGATCCATTTGCAGTTCTCCTCAGAGGTTAAAAGATTTTCATCTTTTTTGGGTAAATTCAGAACATGCATCCCGCAACAGTTCCATCTCCCTGCATAAGTTATGTCCCTCTTAGAAATTATTGGAGGTTCGCACCTTCTTTTCTACTGTTCTACCATTTTACTAGTCCTTTTGATCATGAACTCTTTGTACCTTCTTTCATGATCTGGAGGGCTTAATGGAAGAGCCACAGGAATTAGTTTGTGCTCCTGTGATTCTAGTAATATCTTGCCACTGTACCCCTTTTCAAAAGATACTCGCTCTCTGCAGGTCCCAGACCCTGTGTCACCACCTCTCTCTAACAGCCCAGAGGACAACCTGTGCTTTTCCAATTCCATCTGGCATAAAAGCAACATCACAGATAGACAGCCACCTTAGGTCGAAAGGGTGTAGTAGTAATGAAATTGTAATTCTGTGCCAAAAAGTGACACTGTCAAAATGCCACTGTAGGCTTCTGTGTTTATCATGCTGCTTTGACTCTGGATGTACTCAGTCTGCAGCTAAAAGATTAGCTTTCTTAACCTGCCTCTTTTGCCAAGCTAATGTGAACCAGAGTCAGGACAAGGTCCTTTCTTCATTCCCTGCATTACTAGTAGCAATGAAGGGCATAACTGGCCAAAATAGGCCTTCAGCAACACAAGTATCTTCCTGTCACATCAGAATTTATGCTCAGGTCTGTCTGACCAGACTGAACCCAGCGCTTCCAGCACTGTTTACTGTAGAAGGTTCTACTTACTATGGCTGGTGATGCCTCTGCAGGGATAACGTGCAGGAACATATGCTTACTGCTAACTTCAACTTATGAAACTGATGGAGGAAGGAAGCAGCTTTGCTGGGCAAGGAGATGCCATTTCAACACAGCCATTTTTCTGCCTAGGATGGCACTTTCTATGAGCTCAGGCCCTAGGGCAAATCACTTTATGATGATGGTAAGTGAGCTGAAAGCCAATCTCAGTCAGCAATAAAATGACAGGATAGGATTAAGAAAGAAGTAAGTGGTGATCTATCAAAAATATGGAGTATTTTTGACAAAAGATGTGATGTGGAAGCCAGAGGCTAGAGAGAAGGAAGTAATGAGGATGAAAAAGTGGAAAACCACAAGACGGACAAAGAAAGATGAGGGAATCTAAAAGGGTTGGGTTGAAGAGAGCAAAAATAAGGACTAGAAAATCAACTGTACAAACAAGGAATAGGAAGTTAACTATAGAAACGGAAGAGAGAGATCATTAGAAATTAAGAGAATGAAGGCGACAACAGTGATAAGAGGGATCACAGTGGTAGCAGAGGAAGGGAAAACATTGAAGGGGAAAGAAACAGAATTTTAAGAAAAAGCGATTAGGAAAAAAAGAGTTTTGCATTGCTCAAACATGGCACCCTCCCTCCCCCAATATTAATGAAGTCTATCCCTGCTCATCTAAGCAAAAAAGAAAGCAAAACAATGAAAAAATAGGCTTTTTATTTATTTAAGGGGCAGGGGAGGTATTTTGCCTTAAGCTGCACTTCCAAGGCAGAATAGTTTCATTTTAGGGCATTCTCAAGGCTCTTGTGCTGCACCATTTAGCAATGTAAAAAAGGTAATCCCACTGGCTGTTCTCAAGGGCACTTGATAGTGGAAGCTTCAACAAAGAAGAGTCATGTGGAATCATGGTTATTTTTACTTTGTTCTTTTCCTAGAAGACTTTCCTGGCGCAGTAATGTCATTTCTTCTTGACTGTCCACCATCCTTATTTCACTAACCTATCTATCTCAGAAAGACTGTCTACTAATGTTTATTTTACGCTGTGAAAAGTCACTTCTTAATCTCAATTCTTTCTCTTCATTTACTAATCATCTTCTGCTTTGTTGAAAATATTATCTATACAAGTGAAGAGCTGGCATATGTTAGTCTTCGACACTTATCTTTTCATCCCAAATAATAATTTTGTTATTCTACTTCATGCTCATAATCCATCTTCCCCTTTATCTGAGCTCAGTCCTCCTCTCTGACTTTACACTTCAGTCATCTCATCTGAAAGAATTAAACAAAGCAAGATCTGACCTTATATATGATCTCCCAAAGGTGTATTTGCATTGTACCAGGAAAGATTTAACTGTCTGGCTGCTGCTGTCACTACTGTCATTATATCATGATGATACCTTCCTAAAGATCAGATGCAGAACATATTCTGCCTGGACTTACCCAGAAAATTTATAGTTCCACTCTACCTGGAAACAGTTTTAATCTGCGTGCATCTGAAGCTCCTCTGTGGCTGGAGCATAATACTCTTAACAGCTGGCTGGCTTGTACCTGCGGGATTTCTGACAATGCACAAAACTAAACTACAGTGGCACCATTTGAACGTTGCACGAGCAGGTGAACTTTGTAGGCAGAATATACTCAAATTGCTAATAGTAACAGGCGGCAGATAATTGGGTATATGTGTGGGGGGGTGAATGTCTAAAAATAACCTTTCAAACTTTCAAGCAGAAGCATGCCACTTACTTGCTGCAACTGTTACAGGCTGGTTGTAAATTTTAACAGCTGGACTGAAGAAGTGGCACACCCTGAATCCTCAAATTAATAGAGAGACACGAGAGAACCACCGCTTGGGAGGCTGATCACATGTTATGCTTCTGCACATAGACTATTTAGATTGTGTTCCCAGAAAGAAGTGGTCTCAAAGAAGAAGTGGGCCTGGAAAGAAGGTGAAGATCCTGGCTGGAGGAATGACCCTAGAAGAAGGGAAAGACCCTGCAGATCAGGGAGCACATGGAGACAAATGCTGGGAGGTGCTAAAGGACCTTGGCCGATAATACCTAAGACCGGTAACTGCGAGCAGCTGCACAGCACAAAGTGACACAACTTTCTGCCCAGTCTGCCTGGATCGGCAGTGATCTCCCTGCTAGGAACAGGGAGGTGAAACCCTAGGGAAAGCAGTACCGGGGTGGGAGCGAGCGAGCGAGATAATTGAGTAAAAGCGCTAAACTCAGTGGTTCTTAAACAAACACTGGTATCCAGATCTGCTACTGGTTGTGGTTTACTCTGTCTTCCTTGCGACAGTGAATAAGAGGGATGCTTTTCATAACATATCATTATGTTTTATCATTCTTTAAAAACACGATTTCTTGCTAAGGATTCTCAGAATTTTAGCAAGCTTCCCATGCAGTACTAATTTGTAATATAGCATAGATTATGCCTCCTGAACATAAAAAATTATATAATAGTCTAAATTCTACTTCATAGTAGAATTTATGGTCCTCTAAAGAGGACACACAAATGATCAGGGCAGAATAACTTTATTACAGGTTTAAGTACAGTTGCATCCCCTTGTACCATCCCCTTGGCTTAACATTATAAGCTGGTACACAAAAGGAAGTTCAGAAATTCTATTCAATAGTAGTTATGTTCTTCTATCTTTTACAAAAGAGATTCAGCTGTCATTAAATTAAATGTTACGTGTGAAATTACCCACTTTGTCTGTCTCCACATCCTTATTCCTTTTCTAAAAGATACTGTAGATTGTGAATCTCCGATAAGGAAATAGAATTCCTAAGTAGAATATGGTAGAATAGTACGACAGACTAACTCACACAAATGATCTTGAAAAGCTCACACTGAAAACGGACTATAAGGAATAATAAGTGTTCTAACTGAGAGGATCTCAGATGCATCTGAAGCAGAAAAAAAAGAGAGTCACCCTTACAGTATTAAATGAAAAGCCCTATAATGAATCTACAGTTCATGAAAGAAGCCCAAAAAGTGGGGATCTGAGATAGCCGGAAAACTACATTAAAGGTGGAAGTATACAATAGGTTGACCTATGTAAACAGAGTGCGTAGAAATATATCGACCCTTTTAATAAATGCAAAAATTATGGGTGTAAAGTGAATAGAAGAAATAGATTTTGTACTGTAAAGGAGGTTGCTAGGACATCCTTCTGAGAACACATGTATCATAAAATAATGGGTTTGAATTAACCGCTGAACCATGTTCTGATATTTATATATGTGGCTATTTAAACCCATCAGTTTTGTACACAATCTCTTATTACAAGAAAAGACAGAGGTAATCAAAAAGGATATAATGCTTTATCGGTATAGTTGCAACATGGGATGCAAAACAGGCCATGGTTTCTGAATTCTTAGCCCCAGTCAAATTATGACCAATGAGGTCAGAGTGAGGAAAAAAAAAATTTAAAAAATAGTAAAAAAAAAAATTTAAAAAAAAAAAAAAAAAATCACTGGATGTTCTCCAACCTCTGAAAGAAGAAAAATGCTTCTTGTGCCTAAAGAAAAAATGTCACCTGCATTAGAGCAGCGAAAAGGAGAAACTTCCTTCTACCACTGCCATTCTAGACCACTGCCACAATTAGGAGAATTATCATATTTTAGTAGTCTACACTGCTGTCACTATAGACAGGATCTAATATCTGCAGAACATTTTAGGACAAATCTACTTTTGATTTGTTGAACAAGAACTGAGTTGGGAAAGATAAGCTGGGAGACTGGAAGACATCGGATTGTAGGTTTGGGTTAGGGAAAAGCCCCTGCTATTCCATATTCCCTTCCCCAATTAAACATGTTTCTCCCCATCAGCATTTCTTAGGTTCTGCTGCAGTGCTGTGTAATTGCATTTCTATATAGTATATACCAGGCTTCATTTCTTCTTGTTTCAGTTGTACTGCAGAGCTCTGACATCCCTATCCCAGTTTTCACACACTATCTTACATAATCTCATAAGAATTTAATTGGTGACATGAACGTTTTCCCAGAACACATGTCAGTCTCACAGATCCTTTGCCAGGAAAGGCCATAAGGTCACTCTGAAGCAGTATTTCAAGCACCAAATGAAAAAAATTCTCAGGTTACTGGAGGGGAAAAAACCCAAAAGAAAGCCAACACACATTAAAGGAAGAAACAAAGTGGGGTAGGAAAAGAAACTGAAAGAGGAGAGAGTGTGTGAGACTGATATGAAATATTGATTTTAAAAGTTAAATATTTTAAAGCCTTATCTGTCTGAACAGCAGCCCACAGAAGTACAGCAATGCCCCTTGATATCCTGGCAGGAATGGGCAAGACTATGTGCCTTAGTCTCCCTTCTCTCCTGAGAGTTTTTAGCAGATGTAATGCTAATGAAATCAGTAGTTACTCCCCTCCAGTCATTGTACATTTCCAACCTAAAAGGCAAAGCTGAGTGAGAACATCACGCAGTCTTTGAATCAGGTTTAGGCAGTTTATACAAGGATAAATATATCAGATTTGTTAATACACACTGCCCTTTTACAGCACCTCATCTCAATGAACCTGGTATGGTTTATGAAGATTCATTACCACAAATGTCATAGTCTCAGCAAATCAAATAAGAGGTAGATAATGACTATCTCCATTACACAGGTGGCAAAGAAAAAAATTAATAACCTGGTGAGAGCTTTACAGTGAGTTAGGGAGACCAAGGAACAGGACTTGGCAGACTGACTTTCTTCCCTTTGGCACCAGGGAACCAGTAAACAGAGATCAAGAACTGCTCACTGTTTGAATTAAAAATGCCATACAGGACCCTATTACATTCCTGGTTTTCTGCTGATATTCCACCTTTATGGATAAAGGTGAAGCTTTCAAAACTTTAGAAATTCCTGAATTAATTTTAATTTCATGGTAATGCCCTCTGCCGAGAGTACAACTGTGGCAGTACGTGTAAACTGAGTATTTACCTTTAGGCTTTCTAATGTCTGGTTGGGAATACATTTGAATCTTCTTTAAAATGTCCCATTTTTACTGAGCTATTCATTCAGAAGGCTGCTTTTGAAAATCCTTCCACATATTATTTTACATTTTAGGATTTCTTGCAGCATGTGGATAAATATGGCAAACTCAGTTATAGTGAGATGCTTAGGGAAGCATCAGACAAGCTCAGACAAGCCAGCTCTAAGACAAAGATGAGAAACTCCTTTTTACTGACAGACAGAAGGATCAGCAATAAAGTAACTAGCCCAGAAAATGCCTGGCTCCTGAGGAAGCCTTTCAATTCCTATATTCCTGTCTTTGAATTTGTCTTAATTTTAGTCACTGCATAGTTTTAACTTATTTAACAATAAATGATAATTAATAGAAAACATGCAAAAATTAAATACATACCTTTAAGAAATAAGAGATGTTAATGTTTAACAAACTTTGGTTTTTAAAATGCAAGGAAATAGTATTTCCCTTCTCAGTCCTGGCCATAAATAAGGAGAAAAATATTGTGAGAAAAGTAGTAGATTTATTACTTCTACTTAAAGAAATATCTACTCAGTCTCACTTTTGGAGAGCAAGACAGCAAAGCTCTGAATTTTTTCCATTTAGAAACATAAAGTAGGCTGGCCACAGTTAAGGTGTTCAAATATTTGCAGGGATAAACCCTATTTAGAATTGATGATACTACCCAAGGAGTTCCTGTTCTGTGGACATGCTATGTGATCTTTCACTAGGAGATGACCTCACAAACCTGGACAAAATAACGCAGAGGCCAGGGACCGAGCATCCTTTAACACGTCCTTCATCCTCCTCATGACCAGATGTGATCTCCTCCTCTCATCGAGACTCAAGCATATTGGCAAAGGCTGAAACCGTCAAGTTGTCAAGCCAAGTAATACCCGTTCAGGAAATAAACAGAGAGCTTCTGTATCCAAGGCTGGCAGCATAGCACCAAATTCATTTTCAAATATGAGATTAACAAAAAAAAACCATAGACATGTTTTGACTGTAAAATTCAGGATTCCCCACTGCTTACAGTCCAATACAAACTGCATTTCATCTCATTCCAAGATCTACACATGGGATAGTCAATATCTCTTGCTTTAGCTGATATATGGATGAACTTAGATCTAATTAAAGAGGTTTCAGAAATAGCACAGACATAAAAGTCATTCTAGAACTGATTATTCCTAATTGACAAATTATCCTGCCACCTCTGCAGACTGGGCAACATATCTATTGCCTGTAATTCTGCAACTTTAAATAAAGGGTCCAGAAATCATCTTGCTCAGGGGCAAGATCAATAATTCTGCACTAGGAAAAGACAATAATAAATAGGAGAACAACTTCTACTATGTATCACTTCCTACTCTATTTAGACCAACTGGCCACTACTATTCACATGTCGTAGGTGTGGGGCATAACAAAACAGATTTGTTGTGTCTTCATTTCTGGGCAGGAGTGGTCTTGAGTGTGGTTGAAGACACTAACTCTACACTGAACACTTGCTGGAGCACTCTCTGGGCTGCCTCTAAGGCTATCCACTTGGTAATTCTCAGCGATAAGCTCTGGGTGCCAGCTTTTCTTTAGAATTTACCCAAGGTTCAGCAACTTGCTGTTTGGATGCAGGCAGCTGCGTGTACTTTGCATAAATACCTGCACTTTGTCATCTATCTTTAATCCCATGACATGTATGAGGGAGACAAGATAGACCACTGCTGCCTGCCCCAAGGATAGATGAGATTTCTGTGCTTTGAAGTCAGCTCTCCTGAGTTTTCTGCAGTCCAGGTGTTTGTACATATTACGAGCAGTTCTTCATCACCATAAAAAAAGCGCATGTAAATAGAAAGCATCTACAACAGATTCAATAACGCCCACACAGAATCTCTTGCTGTGTAAATTGGAACTACCTATTGATACCTATTTTTCTGCTAGTTCTACTTCCAAGCCTCACAATGGCTGGAAGTCCTGCCCGGTCTAATGGCAGTGCACCTGGAGAAGCTGGAGGTATTGCTGCTGTCTCATCACACTAGACCATTTCACACTTTAGGACAAGGTCAGGAAGCCTTATTTTGTACAAGATTGGAAATTGCCCTTGTAGAGGTGTCTCCCTCACAGTTACTAAGGTGGCACCTTAGTGGGTGCCTTGCCTAAGTGTCTTGCACCCTGCATAATCCTGTCCTCTTCCAAATGAGCATGGACAGAGGAAGAACATAATGCTGACGTTCTCTCCCATCAGGACTAACCTAGGCCAAGGCACTATCTTAAAGAATACTATAGGCCCATACTCTGGCCCTGAACTGACAAAGGGTTGCTTGGCTCATCCCAGTCACATATGACTAGGTTCTCCAGTCCTCCAAAACCAGGTTGCATCATGCAGCTACTGATGGTAAATGTTCCCTGGCCTGTTTTAGTTCTTGTACCATGTCCACGCTTGATTTGGGGAAGCACTGCTCATTGTGGGATAGCAATACCAAACTGTTAATAATAACCTGCCAAGAGTTTAAGTGTGTGGATGGTAACAAGGCAATACCCAAATAAGCAGAGTCTCAGATATGAAAGCATAGATCCTTCTGATCTGGCCTAAGTGGGCATAGTCTGCTGGTTGGGCAGTACGAGACTTCTATCATTCAAGGATCAGTAATAAAAAATGTTTGCCATGTTATTAGGTTGCTGTATTTCCTCTCTTTCCCCAAATGTTATTAACTCTGTGGGTCATAAATAAGCTGCAAAAGCACAGAAACAGAACCATTTGATAGGACTGAGGAAAGAAAAGGGGATAATTTCATTTTCAAACAGGAAGATTTTTTTTTATCCCCATAGTGAGAGCCAAGGACTGTTTGACTGTGGAATTCATCACACCATTATTGTATTAATGATGAAGAAATGGCAATTCTATAATACCATTATTCCAATGGTCCCAAAGTAAAAGGGCAAACAATTAGTAATGTGCCTTGGGGATGCTTCCAGTGGAAGACTGCAAAGAGAAGGACAAATCAATGAAAATTGCTTCTGGCTGTTAACTCACAGCTGCCGAGCTTCATCCTCCATCCCTACTGTGCAGGCGAGAGCCAAAGCAATAAAAGGCTGAGGATGGGATCTGAAAAATAGCCAAAAGCAAGAGTTCTCTGCGAAGTTCTGTGTTCTGCTCAGACTAAGGAATGTTTTCTCTTTTTGTATACTATTCTTGAAGTAAAACCTCCTATCTATCTATGACAAGACAGCTGGCTTCATGGTCATTAGGTTGAGTCCTTTAATAGCATCCACAAAATGTAAAGTTTGTTTACCTAAGAGCTATTAGTGAGAACATATTGTCTAGAGAGGGTGCTATTTCCCTACCCTTCCCGATGGGTGAAACAGGCTACGTTTGCCTAGTTATCTTTCCATCTGTCTACTTCTTTGGCTTCTAACTGCAGCTTACAACCTTTGCATGTTTTTATGCCTCTGCTTTAAATTTGTTACTTACTCATCAAGTGCTGCTAAATAGCTGGGCAGGGTAGTGCTTTTTAAGCTTGCTGACAGAGGTATAACATCCAATATCGTGAAACTGGAGTCAGATAGATTCTTGAAATGAGATACAATTTTTTAGCAATGATAGTAATTAAAAGCTGGAGTAATTTAATCAGGGGATGGGGATTTGCAACTACACTGAATGTTTAAAGTCAGATTCAATACTTTTCTAAAAAACTGGGTTAATTACTACTTTTGGAAAAGTTCTACAGCTTGTTTATCCTGAAGATCTGTCTAGAAAAAAAGAACACATTCCCTTCTGGCCTTAGAATCTACATATTTATATGGACTCCTGGGCAGCTAAAATCGGAACCTTTCTTTTTAAACTCCATGGAAAGAAAGTATTCACAACAAAATACTTCTATGTGCTCATTGATTGTCTCAGTGTTGCTGAAGAAATAACATCTCAGTCACCAGTATAATTTTTATTGTCATCATCATTGAATGTCATAAATAAGGCCTTAGAAGTTTTGAAACTTTAAAGTCCTGCAATACATAGTAAATGAAAATATAGATTTACTTTGGGGTTTTTGATGAGCTTTTTTTGTTGTTGGTTTTTTTGGGTTTTTTTTTTGTTTTTGTTTTTTTTTTTTTAAAATCCAGATTTTTAAACATTTCTTTACTGAACTACAAACATACTTTCAGAAAATGAAGACCAACATTCTTACTGGAATTACAGGATATCAGAAACTGTGAATTTATGATAAACAAAAATACTACAAGTCTCCAATTCTGCTTGTGATAGGCAACAGAAATTTTTTTGAGTCTTCCCTTATTAATGTTATATAGACTTCATAAGGTGGTTTCAGTTCCAGTTATTGCATTGTTTTTTTTCTTCAACTTCAATGAAGTTTACTTAAAACACAATGGCAAAAAGATAACTTGAAAATATTTTCAGTTCAATATTGTCAATCAGTCTTGTAGTGTGGACTTACTTGTTGTCTTTATTTCAGTTAACCCACTTCAGTTCAAATCACATAATAAAAACTTTTGACAATAAACGTTGAGTTATATTTGTGTAGTAAAATAAGTATTTGGCAAGGCTGTTCATGTTTTCAGAAGTCGTTATTTGGGTATTCTAGAATGTACAGGAAGGCAATAAGACATTTGCCTTGGTCAAATAAGACAAATATCCTTAAGAGAAATATATTTCTCGCACTATGTGAGAAAAGCATTTGTTTTAATGGTATACTCCTGTAGCAGAAGTTAAGTATGGTGATGAGAAACTCAGAAGCTGATAAAAGGAGGATCGCACTGATCATTGAAATGTTTAAATATTTCCCTGCTATAGAGATTACAGGCCTCGAGTGGCAAAGAAAAATGGTTACAGTTTTAGGCTGTCAAATTTCTCTTATCTGGAAGATATTTGGTGAATATACCCTGAAATCTCCTGCAAGCAGGAGTTGGCACATCCTCTAAGAAACCTATTCTCACAGATAAGAAGCCAAGTGCGCATCAGAGGTGATTAACGAGAAATGTATAATCTCTTCCAGCGAGGCAGGGGGCAGGTGGAGGACAGTGCAGCAAAAGCGTACGGAAAAATAGTCATGGCACCTCTGTGCAGGGTATCCTGCACACACTAGTGCCGCAGCCAGCATTGTTGCCCCGTCTGTCATTGCTAACACCCTCCACGAAATTGCTACTGCCGTCACCATGCTAGTGTAGTCATCGGTCCAGCTCTCCCCATCTAGTACCAGTGCAAGCAGCGCACCTTGAACTGGAAATCTCCTTCAAAGCTTCCTTGTTTCTCAGTTTCTATCCATCCTTGTGCAATCTATTCTACTGCACACATAAACAGCATTGCTGTTGTAACCGTAATCACAAGTAATTATTAATCCTGCAAACCGTTAACAGCAACACTGCCACAACCATCCTGGCAAGTATGTTGCTATTAACACCGCTTACCTTCGCACCCACAAATACTCACAAACTAGAGCTGCATTGTTCATTCCATAGAGCTTTTGCCTTCTGTGATCTATTACTTTCAATTGTAATTCCTTTTACTGTGTTTGTACTGCATTTGCACTGGGCTACAGTCTAACCACATGAGACAGAGTTATGCATGGGTTAATTTATTGAGTTCTGATGTGCTGCACAGTTTCCTTCCAATATCTAGGCTAGCTCATTAAAGACAGAATTGGATATCTCTGTACTACAGTGCAGCGTGCAATATAGACAGTTTAAAAAAATAAAAATCAAACACTGCAATATGGCATAAACACATACCTGCTGAATGTCCTACAGCACTACTAAAAATTAAAGTTTTAAGTATATGAAACGACCACTAGAAAAAAATCCTAACTATGAAGTTTTATGTCTATACTTGGGGGTTAAAAATGAAGTCATTGCTATCAGTGTCAAGGTGTTACGTTCTCTGACCCTAAAAATTACAGTCCACAGGGATATATAAGATTTACCAAGCAGTATATACATTTCAGAGCACGTTTTGTCCACCAGCTACCAAATGGCACTGAAAAAGCTGAAGTGTAAAAAAAAAAAAAAAATCAATGTTTTCCTTAAAAATGTTAAAATTGCAGCTGGTTAGCAAGTTCTATACATTTTTGGTATCCAAGCTGATAACATAAGGAAGCTTCATTTTCAGAAGGCTGGCGTGGAAAACAGTAAAAACAACCTCCACAAAATTCAGACAAGTCAATCCCCATTCACTTTAAACACCTTAGAACATTATTTTCTAGGTTTGTATTATTTTCTATGTTCTCCAAAAGTATAGTCTGAGAAATTATCAAAGATCTTTGAAGAATGGTTTGGTTTGGTTTTCCTTCAGGGAAATTTATTTTTAACTAGCTGGCATTTTTATTAAAAAAAAGAAAAAAGAAACTTTGGTTTTCAAAACCATTCTTTTCCAAAGCCAACAATCAAATTGAAAAATGAAACTAAGAAGTTTTGCCAGAAAACTACAGGGACTTTAATTTATTTTCCTCCAGGTATGAGAAGGAAGAAAGAAAGAAAAAAAAAAAATCAACAGCAGCTCTTTCAAGGTAAGTAATATTTTTATGCAAATATGTGCTTTAGGTGTGGAGTCTTTGTCATCTCTAGAAATTATGTTGAAAGTTTCCAGTAATTAATAATACATTTGCATAGTTTGTATAATCCTCCACTTCTCTTTTCTTAATTTCTCCTCTATTGTCCTGTCCTGAAATATATCAGTGAAGTCCTAAAATAATTTATTTAGCAGCAACACCAGGTCCCAACTGTTTGCAAGGTTACATGTGTGTGGAAAGAAACACCTCTCCATCACACATCTTCCCCTACATCCACACCTCAGCTTAAACCCCATGCTCTTCCTTATACTATTCTCCTACCACACAACCCTTTGTTCTTAGCCTCCAACTCCATACTCCCACTCACTTCCATGTACTTCAGTGTCCAAAGTATAGGCTTACTAGTGTTTTCTGCTGGATAGGACCATAATTACTTACTGGTTTAATATAGACCTTAAACCACTAACGCTACAATGGATTTCTTCCTAATAGAGTTAAAATTAAGCAATTAAGTTCTTCTGCAAGCTAAACTCATCTTTTTATGAGATCAAAGTTCACCTTGTCAATTTCAAATGTGCGATTCTTTTCATTCTAAAAATACACATTTGTATCAGGAAGGTGGTTCTGTAACGTGTGCTCACACAGCCCTTACAGCACACACCTTCCACAGAAAGTCTTAGATTCTACAACATCTGCCATTATGTCAGGTCAGACTCTGGGCATGCGAGGGTGAAACCAGACAGGAGATGTGGCAGAAGGCGGGGGGGGGGGGGGGGGCTGGGGAAGAAAAAAAAAAGAACAAAACCAATAACCCACATATAAATTTTTCACAGTGTTTTTTTCTGCCCTGCCACCCAAACTTCAAAAGAGCACACAACCCTTTGCTGCTCCAGCTCTCCAAGCTCAAGTGGAAAGTTTCTGCCAATTGTCGATTTCAAACTAGATTGCACAATGTGGTTCTCATCACTTTGACCAACCTGGCAATTATCTGCTCATTCTAATACTTCAATTAAAGCTTAAAGAATCACTTTGTGGGCATTCCCTTCTTCTTGATTAAACAAAACATAGGTTTTCTGTTAAACGTGTAAAATCTACACACGATCAAATATCTCCTTCCCTAAAAAGAGCTTGATGACAAGGCTGGAGCCTCCAGTAAGTTAGGAAGTAAAATAACATCATGCTGCTTGCTGCATTTTTTTAGCATATTTGCATCATGCAATGAATGTTTCCTAGCATGTTCATGCACAGTAAAGATGGGACAAATTGACTCTGCAGCTCTAAGTAAATGGGGTATTGCCTGTGATCTAGAACCAAGGCTCATGTAATGACAGTACAAGAATTTCTCAAAGCTTATTCTTCTGCAGGTGATGAAAAAAGTCCTAGTTGCTCACTGTCATTGTGAAATTTCTTCCAAGTCTGAAGAAGGAAACATCTGCAGTGTGTGTATCTTGACAATGATAGTTACACAGATTGCCAGAGTACTTTCCTTTACCCTCCTATTTCAGGTCTTTTTTTAAAGGAGGTAAACCCAACAATAAACGCTAGAAGACTATTTTTTAATTCCACAGTCCAAGCATTTCTCATTATAATTTTGGATTCAAACCCATATCCAAAGTTAAAGCAGACAACTGCTAATATCTCTAATACAATATCTACTCCCAGCTTTGCCATTGATTTCTATGGGATCCTGAGCAGGTCACTTCACTCTGCATCTTTTAATTCATTTCTAAATATAAATATAAATTAAAAACTAGTATTGACCTCAATACCAGAGGTATTGACCTTAATAGACTGACATGTCAGTAAAGAACCCAAACACGGTTCTTGTTTCAAGGATTCCTAGAGGAAGAAAATTTGACAGGATTTATCTTAGACTGCTAACTCCTGTTCTGAAAGCAGCTTCCCTGATCCCAAAGCACCATTTCTTTCCTGCTTTTAATTGTCTAATTATGTTTTTTGAAGGACTCCAACAGATGTTTTTGTACTGGGGTAGCATTTCCACAGGGTAGCATTTCATCTGTTACACTGTGAGTGATAAGCTTTCCAACTCTTTATTTTTTAATTCATATAACATTCCTATTTTCATGCTCCCCCCTCTAACTTCCACATTGCCATCAGGGCCAGAATTACTCTAATAATTCACACTGACATTACAGATACCATTAAGTCTACATACTTCAATGAAATTGCCTCTTTGCTGTCTCCTTTATGGCTTATAAAGATTCCTCATGGCTCACAAAATCCTATTTTGTTGTGGAATCTGTTGCATTGTCCTCCACAAACCATATCCAAGGCTAAAGTGATTTTTTCCACGAATCTTCATGCTAATACACAATAAGTGTTACACAGAACAATGTATGCTTTTTATTTCCTAAATTTTGCCCTCTCATGCAATCCACTCCTAGATGTCACTGTAATTTGGTGCTGATTCTCGGTAGTGAGCATAAATACAAGTAAACAGTAATTTGTGCAATGTGGCCATATGGAAATATTAATGAACAACTGATTCTGCAAGAATGAACATTCACGGCCATCTGTATGAATTCTTTAACATACAGAAGCACTCTGCATGGAAAATAAAAGGAAAGCGCAGCTTCTTCAGCATTCACCAAGATCACATATTTTTTCTTCATTCTTTACCCCCTCCTGCAGGATCAGGATGACCTTGTAAAGTATTCACCGAAAATGAGAAACAATCAATCTGGGATAGTTCTGATCTCCTTAGCCACTAGTGCAAAGCAGATGAGAGTGAAGGAACAGTAGATGCCCTTTCCTGAGTGCAACACAAAGTGACTGCATATTGTACCAATGTAAGGTCTTTCCTACTCTGCTGCTTAGAAAGATAGAGGTCACTCCAGAAATATTAGGCAGAGGAGACTCACAACTGTAATTCTGAGAGAACTAGAGTCAGGTCTGCTCTGGGCACCTCAGAACCTGGAAACTAGAATACTGACATGAATTTGGAAGTGTGATGTAACCAATAGGGAAAGAGAAATTGATGCATTAAGGGAATTTGTCTTTTGGAGAGTCACAACAGCAGGAGAAACAGATCACTGCCATGCATTTTGATAAGGGGAATATTTTATTCACAGCTTAAGATATGTTGGCTTTAGTCCTTTATCAATGTTAGGTATAGTAAATAATCATTTTACTCATACTCTGTAAGGAAGTTTGGTTTACTTGTTTTTTTTTCTTTTCTTTCGTGTTTTGTTTTGTTTTAATATTACAGAAATAACTGTAAAAATTCCCTTCTTAAATCACCTAATAGGCTGATCACAACCTCATTTTCCATTCACAGTGCCAAGGAGACCTGGAAATGCTGGCCATTCAAATCAGCTTGTATACCATAGTTTATAACAAGACTCGTAATTGGAGGATGCCCACTGTAGGTTCCAATGATTACTTGATGTTCAATCATGAAATGCTTTAAGGCATCATAAAGGAAATATTTTTTTTTCTTTTAAATTAGAAAGTTTAAATTTAAACAGTTATTAAAAACCTATTTACACAGTCTCCTGTTCTCAAAATGAAATAGGAGAGAACACTGTTATCTGAAAACCAGGGAGTGGAAGGATAAATTAGATTTCTGAGAGGCGTTCCATTTTAATAGTCCCATATGTTTTTAGTAACATAGGTACATATTTTTTTTTACGGTGTCATTTTTACCTTAACAATTCTCCTTTAATCTATTCAGTTCTGCCTCTCTAGCCCTGGCCTTTTTCCTCCCACTCTGAGGTTTCATAATGCTTTTTCAGCCATTATCTTTTCACCTAAATAATCCCTCATTTTCCGATTCTCAGAAGCAGCGTCTCAGCTGAAAGTCTAATCCTGGCTACTGCCTATAATGGCTCCCCAGGATAAGTAATCATCTGAGCTATTTGACATCCACTTATGTTGACCTTACTGGGACAGCAGAAGGATAGCATTTTGTGCATCCTAACTTTCTTTACCAGCTGTGTCTTCCTACACAAAATCCTGCAGACTTGTATGGGTCCCAGAAAACTGATCAGAGTCTTTAAAGGAGTCTTTGGGTTCCTAAACCAAAAATAACATTCAACAGGAAAGAATTATTCACTGTTGTCTTCCCACTCAGGACACATGAACTCTACCTGGACATTTTACTAATCAATAGATATTATCATTCCACTCGTGTGTGATCAGGCGTGGCACCTACTTTAGCTTCCTCTCAAGTAGCATCCACACAGAACAGGCTGGCAAAGATCCAATATCCTTGATCCTTTAATGCAGAAATCCACACTAGTGGTTCAGTAACGACAACAACTAACTTTTAAGAAATGAAACTTATCGTCCCCAAAATCCTTCTACAATTTTCTTCTCCACTGTCCTTTCTGGATACCTTCCAGTATGTCATCTTCTCAAGTGTTTTGCCTGCAGAAACCCAAGAGTTTCCAACACTCCATCTATAGCCTCTGCAGCAGCTGTTTCTTATACCCTGACAACCATCCCACGATTATACTTGTTTCCGCAACACCAGCCCTGCAATTTGTATGTACCAGACTCCAGAATACCTCTGCTCTGAATCAAAGTGGGGAACAAAACCATGCTGCGTCTTGTTCTACCTGTAACATGTCAGAGTACAGCTACAATTCCCTTATGCTCCAAAATATGATGGCAAAAATTTATTATTCATATGATTCTTTGGTGAATGTCTGCTTGCAGAAGAGCAAGGGGTTTACCCATACAGAAAGATGGGCATTCACTGCATCTGTCAGTTATTTTAATTCTCTCCCTTTTCCTGCTTATAAAGTTTCAGCTTTCTAATAAGGCTTTCTTTAGAAAGGAAAGAAACAACACTCCAGGTCACTTAAGTGATCTGTTGTACATCATTAGCAGCTGAAACAAGTACCCTGAAGACATTTGTCAGAAACAGAGACTGTGCAGATTGCTGAACACGCATATTTGAAAACTAAAAAATTCTAGTGAAATTAGGACCATCTAATGGGCAGCCACAGCTGGGAGAAAAGGAACACATTAATAAATGGAAAGTATCAAATAATTCTGTCAACTCTTACTATGTGTTTTGAAATATATTGTAAAAAGAAATCTACATAAAGTTATGTACTAGATACTCGGCTATATATCAGAAGAACTCTGCTTAGCTGAGGAGTTGAAGCTGTTCATTAGTATTTGCTAACATTCTTTTGATAGTCAAAGGCACCAGTTAAAATCTGGACTTTGTTGATCAGGGTTGATTTTATGTACCAAATAAGAACCAAATCCCAGAAAGCTTTTTCAAGGGGCAGTCTTGACACTAAGACTTAGAGATGCTCATTATCTCCTAGGACCACACACCAATCAGTGGTAGAGAAGCAGAAATACCGATGGTAAAAAAAAGGGAAAGTATAGTAATGAAGGGGAAACATCTGGAAAAGCAAAAAAACAGCAACTGAGAAAGACATATTGAAGAAAGAACAGTAAATGCAAGACACAGTAAAAGAGTGACTCCCAGTAAAGTGGAAAGAAAGGGCTAGTTGTGGGTAAAAAAATCAAGAAGCAATAATACATCAGTTTAGCAAACATGGCAATGTGAAGTATCATCAGATCTAGGAACTGCTAAAGATGATTTACAGTAAAATAAAAACAAGGGCTTAGGCTTCTAGTGGTTGAGCACTACAGTGCCTCACATTCATGTGCCTGGATTCCAGGACTGAACCTAAAAAGAGTATGTTAGAGCCTTCACTCCCTGGAGCATATCTGGGAAATAGGAGGTTTCCTGCAACGAGGAGCCAAAGGAGCCAGCAACCCAAGCAGGTTCTGCTAAAGCTGAGGAGTAAACTCCTCAGAAGTTCCTTCTATCCCTTCAGTTACAACTGCATTACCCTGCAGGAATGAGAGACAGAGAGCATGTGTGTGTGCTAGAAGAAAGAACATGATTATAGTCTAATCAACTAAGACACCAACTTTAGAAGAGAGATCAATATCCACCCTGTTTCCAGAAGTTCATTTACTTCAAACCATACACACACAAGCAGGAAAAAAACCCCAAACCAAACCCAAACCCAAACCAAACCCAACCAAAACAAACCCCTTGCTATTGCCTGCCATTCAATTTCTGGACAAAACTCTGCATTTGCTGGAGTCTTTCGAATGAGACAAATTTCATCTGGAGTGATTTTAGTAATGGAGAGCTTAAGTGCCTCCAGTGTGAGGTGACCACTGGGCAAGTGTAAGCGTAGGTGCACACATTATGCTGTAAGTGCCTATAATGTCATGTACTCAGTCCTGCCAGAAGTAAGTTAGTTAGGCAGTGAGGCTGTGCCCGTGAAATGCTCGGTAGCTGAAGCTGAACTCATAGCTCAAGAGCCATGACTGGAGGATGCTGAGACTGCTGTAACTTGATGATGCTGTCAGATGAGGTTTGTGTGCAAGTGAAGGATCACCAGGACAAAGCAGTGGAGCTCTTCTATACCTACTGTCAAATATTCAGGTCACCTTTGCTCTCTTAAAGATAGCAGGGATGCCTGTTTAATTCTCTTTTCCCTCTTTTGATTTATTCCCTTTAGTAAATGCATGGGCTATACTCTTTTCTCAGCGAACGTTATGTCAGCTTTGACATGTTATGTATTTTATGAGATTATATCTGTCTTTAATGGGCACAATGAATTTGATTCTGGCTTGATCTGATTTACCCAGGTGATTTATGTGGTGATGATCCAACATCTGAATGATGGATCTGACAGGAAATCTGTCCCACTGGGGCAAACATGGGCTGACTGATAGATGCAGGTGAAAATCTGGATTATTACCAGATGTATTGGCAGGCAGAGAAGCACTCAAAACTCTCAGACCCATTAGTATCCCTTAGCTCAACACCGGTATACTTACAGTAAAGCACTGAGCAGAACGGATGTTTTCCACAATCCTAGCTATAACAAAACTGCAAGTCAACAGCAATATGGGAGTTAATTCCTAACAAATTAATATAACCCAATGCTCAGGATGCCCTGAGCCTACAAAATAAGACTTGAAAACTCATGTAAATAGTCCTCTCAAATACTTTCACTCTCACGGCCTACTCAAAGTTACTATTAAAGCAATGTGTCTTCCTCAGCTTTTTCAACCATCCACAGTTTGATGATATCAAGAATTAATGAAAAGGATTTGGGTGCACTGTGTGACACAAAACTACTTTCAGCCAAAAAGAAAACAATTTTATTAGCAACACCTTTACTGTTTCCTTGTTATCAAAATCTTCCAAACCTGAAATGCAGAATTCAGGGTTTTAGTTGTGGAGCCCTACACATAAGGGATAGATTCCAAAATACTTTTTTTTTTTTTTTTTAAGATAATTTTTAAAAAGAGTTGCTCGTCTTTTTAAACAGAGGTGTCTTTTTGCCTAATACTTTCTTTTCTGATCTGCTTTCTTTTAAGGTTTGCTAAACTATTTGAATCCATTTATCTCTCTAGCACCCATAATATTAAACAGTTTGTGACTAGCTTTTAGATTTCAAAATCCATTCAGTGGGGAAAAGGCTGCATGCTATAAAATATAGAGAAGTCATTCATGATCTATTTTTTTCCTGCTGGCCATCACATCTGCAGCAGCAGCAGCAGCACTCTACTTCTGTTTCTCTCCATCTTTACATGACACTGTGTAATTTTGTTATGTCACAAATTGTAGTCAGGTAACTACTTGCTAGTGATTTGTAGGAAATACTCTGTCCTAGGATAGAAAGTAATGTGGGATTTGCTGAGAGTGGAAAGAGATTTTTTTTATTCCTTCAATTTGACTTCATACCTTTTATTTCTGAAGGTATGCCAGTGACCAATAGTTGCTGAATACTGTCCCATGTCAGGGAATAATTCAGGTCGGAAGAAATCTCTGGAGGTCATCTGGTACAAACTTCTGCTCAAAACAGGGTCAGTGATATTTGGAAGTCTCCAATAACAGAGAATGCAGTCTTTTGGGGCAGAAACTGCTATTCGGACAGAAAAGATCTTTTCCACTATAGAAAACATCCTAAACTTAGTGATAAGACCCTGTTCTGGCAAAATTAAACAGATATTTGAGAATTCCTTTGTGCTTTTCCCGTTACCTTCTCCCTATTACTCTTTCTTCTCAGCCTTCCACTTTCATCAAGGCCAACCTGAGGGAAGTGTTCTAGGCAAGCAAATATCAGTCAGTACCAAGCCACATATGGCTTAGTGCACAGGTTTCTGCAGGCAAAAGGCCTAATTGTTTATGCATTTTTTAAATGAAATTAATAAGCTTAAGAAAAGTGAACTCCTCATCCCTCCCCATGCTCCAGCTTCAGACTGACAGTTCAGGTTCACTGATTTATCTACTTTATTTTTTCCAAAATAACTAACACTTCTTTGTAACAAGGCAAAATTTGAAAATACAAACATTAAGTGAAAGAGTAGAATCATAGAATTGGATTGGGTTGGAAGGTACCTTTAAAGATCACCTACTTCCAACCCCCCTGCTGTGGGCAGGGACACCTTCCACTAGAAGCAATCTTCCAGGTTGCTCAAAGCCCCATCCAACCTGGCCTTGAACACTTCCAGGGATGGGGCATCCACAGCTTCTCTGGGCAACCTCTTCCAGTGCCTCACCACCCTCATCCCAAAATATTTCTTCCTTATGTCCAATCTAAATCTACCCTCTATCAGTTTAAAACTGCTGTCCCTTGTCCTGTCACTACAAGCCTTGGTAAAAATCATAGAATCATTTAGGTTGGAAGAGACCTTCAGGATCATCAAGTCCAACCATCAACAATGCCCACTAAACCATGTTCTGAAGTGCCTTGTCTACACGCTTTTTGAATACTGCCAGGGATGGCGACTCAACCACTTCCCTGGGCAGCCTGTTCCAATACCAGACAACCCTCTCAGTAAAGAAATTTTTCCTAATGTCCAACATAAACCTCCCTTGCCGCAACTTGAGGCCATTTCTTCTCATCCTACCTCCAGCCACCTGACAGAAGAGACCAGCACCCACCTCACTGCACCCTCCTTTCAGGCAGCTGTAGAGAGCGATCAGGTCTCCCCTCAGCCTCCTCTTCTCCAGACTAAACAAACCCCAGTTCCCTCAGCTGCTCCTCATAAGACTTGTGCTCCGGACCCTTCACCAGCTTTGTTGCCCTTCTCTGGACACGCTCCAGCAACTCAATGTCTTTCCTGTAGTGAGGGGCCCAAAACTGAACACAGGACTCAAGGTGCGGCCTCACCAGTGCCCAGTACAGGGGGACAATCACCTCCCTGCTCCTGCTGGCCACACTATTTCTGATGCAGGCCAAGATGCCATTGGCCTTCTTGGTCACACTGCTGGCTCATATTCAGCCGGCTGTCAACCAGCACCCCCAGGTCTGTTTTCTGCTGGGCAGCTTTCCAGCCACTCTTCCCCAAGCCTGTAGCGCTGCGTGGGGTTGTTGTGACTGAAGTGCAGGACCCGGCACTTGGCCTTGTTGAACCTCATACAATTGGCCTCAGCCCATCAATCCAGCCTGTCTAGAACTCTCTGTAGAGCCTTCCTACCCTCAAGTAGGTCAACCCTCCCTCCCAACTTGGTGTCATCTGCAAACTTGCTGAGGGTGCACTTGATCCCCTCATCCACATCATCGATAAAGATACTAAACAGAACTGGCCCCAATACTGAGCCCTGGGGAACACCACTTGTGACCTGCTGCCAACTGGATTTGACTCCACTCACAACAACCCTCTGGGCTCACCCAGCCAGCCAGTTTTTCACCCAGAGAAGAGTACGCTTGTCTAAGCCATGAGCCGCCAGCTTCTCAAGGAGTATGCCGTGAGAGACAGTGCCAAAGGCCTTGCTGAAGTCCAGGTAGACAACATCCACAGCCTTCCCCTCACCCACTAGGCAGGTCACCTGGTCATAGAAGGAGATCAGGTTGGTTGAGCAGGACCTGCCTTTCGTAAAGCCATGCTGACTGGGCCTGATCCCCTGTTTGTCCTGCACATGCCATGTGGGTGCACTCAAGAGGAACTGTTCCATAATCTTCCCTGGTACTGAGGTCAAGCTGACAGGCCTGTAGTTCCCCGGATCCTCCCTCCGACCCTTCTTGTAAACGGGCGTCACATTGGCAAGCCTCCAGGCATCTGGGACCTCCTCCATTGACCAGGATTGCCGATAGATGATGGAGAGTGGCTTGGCAAGCACCTCCGTCAGCTCCCTCAGTACTCTTGGATGGATCCCATCTAGTCCCATAGATTTGTGAGTGTCCAGATGGTGTAGTAGGTCACTAACTATTTCCTCCTGGATTAAGAGGGGTGTAGTCTACTCTTCGTCCTTGCCTTCCAGCCCAGGGGTCAGAGTACCCTGAGGATAACTGGTCTTTCTATTAAAGACTGAGGCAAAGAAGGCATTAAGTACCTCAGCCTTTTCCTCATCTCTGGTGGCAGTGTTCCCTTCTGTATCCATTAAAGGATAGGTGTTCTCCTTGGCTTTCTTTTTATTGTTAACATATTTTTAAAAACATTTTTCATTGCCTGTTACGACAGTGGCCAGATTGAGTTCTAGCTGAGCTTTTGCCTTTCTAATTTCCTCTCTGCATGACCTAACAAGATCCCTGTACTCCTCCTGAGTTGCCTGCCCTTTCTTCCAGAGATGATAAACTCTTCTTTTTTTCTTGACTCCTAGCAAAAGCTCCCTGTTCAGCCAGGCTGGTCATCTTCCTTGGTGGTTCGTCTTGCAGCGCATGGGAATAGCCTGGTCCTGAGCCATTAAGATTTCTTTCTTAAAGAATGTCCATCCCTCCTGGGCCCCTTTTCCCTTCAGGACTGTCTCCCAAGGGACTCTCTCGATCAGTGTCCTGAATAGGCCAAAGTTTGGAAGTCCGTAGTAATGTTTTTGCTGACCACCTTCCTTGCCTCACCAAAAATTGAGAATTCTATCATTTTATGGTCACTAAGCCTGAGACAGCCTCTGACCATCATGCTTCCCAGAAGTCCTTCCCTGTTTGTAAACAGTAGATCTAGCAAGGCTCCTCCCCTGGTTAGGCTCACCTACCAGCTGTGTCAGGCAGTTCTCTTCCACACACTCCAGGAATCTCCTAGACTGCTTACTCTCTGCTGTGTCGTGTTTCCAGCAGACGTCTGGAAAGTTGAAGTCCCCCACGAGGACAAGGGCACACAATTCTGAGACTACTGCCAGCCGCTTGTAGAATGATTCATCTGTCTCTTCAGCCTGGTTGGGTGGTCTATAACAGACTCTCAGCACAATACCTGCCTTGTCTCTGTCTTTCTTATAAGCCCCCTTTATATATTGAAAGGCTGCAATAAAGTCTCCTTGGAGCCTTCTGCTCTCCAGACTGAACACAATTATTTAGCACAATTTTTAAAGAGTCAACTGTAAGCAGTAGGATCTAAATGGAATAGGAAATTCAAGCTAAATTTCAAGAACACATATTTGAATTACCTATGTAATGCTACATCAAAACTTTGTAGGGAAGTTCTGTCCATAGATACACTTAAAACAAGACTGGATAAAATTACTTTCTAAAGACATTAAAGAGAATGTAAACACTCTAGCAAGAAGATAGGTTAGTCTTATGTGTTGGCCTTCTCTCCTGTCCTCTCGGTACCCTTCAGCACTGTTCAAATTGTGTAAATTGACAAAGAATACATTGTTTAAGGAAAAGGAAACTGTTCTAAACCAGCCAAATGGACTAGAATAAAAAGAAAGTTTGTATATTATTCAAAAGCACATGAAAACCCAACTTTTAAAATAAATCCTTAAACAAAGCAATGATCCAAAACACAGTAGGAACATTATTTCATACTATAGAGAACAGAAAAAGCAGTCTAGAATCTAAAATACGGGTCTAAGTTCAACATAGAACTGACACACTCAGTATTGTCCCTGCTTCTTTAACTGAATTCTAACAAGTCACAGGCACTCCTTGCCTCAGTTTTCCACACCCATCAGCAAACTCTGTACATCCAAGCAAGTGACTTAAGGCGGAGGCTGTCATAGCGTATGGGTTCTATACTGCTGATATGTTACCACTCTCTTTCATTGAAATTGGTTTCAGCAGCAGACAAACAGCTTAGAGATCAGTTTTGTCTCAAAAATGTAAATGCCAGGAAATAAATCTTGTGAAAAAAAGGGAAACTCTGAAAGTTTTGACTTGGAATGTTTAGTCTTTTAATTTCAGCAACAAGCCTGCATAGAGAAGCTGGCTGCTGCTAGTTCTTTATGTTTTCATATGCTAGGAGAGGAAAAGAAAATAATCTACAGTGCAACAGCATCCACATGAACACTATAGTAGATAGAGATAAGGAGCTCCCAAACTCCCAGCTTATTTGGAGAATTGGCCCTAGAGAAAAGCATTCTTTCTACTGGACTGGGCAATCGGGGACCGATACACCAGACAGAAGAATGCTGAAAGTCAATGAAGACTCAACTGAGTAAATGGGAACTCTTATGTCTTCATCATGATTTTTTAAAAATCAGTACCAAAAATCAGACTGCCTAATCTTCATACACCTAAGTAACTAGAAACTATTTCAAAAGTACTGAGAAACCAGAGATTTCCCACTGGGGAAAAAATGCTGTTCAGTTTGATGCTTAAATACAAAGCCTAAGTTTCCCTACACATTTTTTTAAAAATATCTGTGGGTGACTGAGGAATACAGAAAGTTACTTTGCTAATTAAAGAAGAGCAATGGTACATTCAGTGAAATTGAAATGCATCAAGTGCCAAATAAAATGAACTAAATAAAATATTTTAGTTCTTATCACACTGCATATTTAAGCTATAGAACTCACTGCTACAAGAAATCACTGATGCCAAAAGCTTAGGACTCTAAGTAGGACTTCACATTTATATGAAAAATTAAGACATTCATAGTCATATCAGGTAGTAAGAAAAAAAAAAAAAAACTTAAAAGGTTTCTAAGCCTTCATGCATCAGGAAACAAGCAAATCTTTAACTGTTGAGAATTAGGAAGAAGCCTTCCATGTGGGCAGGTTATTCCATAATTGCCCACCTTGGGGTTTCTTGCACTTCTCTCTGAAGCATCTGGTACTGACTATTAGCCAAGGTAGATGGATGACAGGCCTGATTCATAATGGTAATTCTTACTCTAAAACATAATGTAATCCTTTTTACTTTGTTGAGAACACCATAAACAAAGGATAGGGAAACCTGTATCGCAGATATTTCATCTGTAAAAATGAAGTGCTACTGGTTAATCTGAGCCCTCCAAGGCAGTATTAGTAATGTACATCATAGCTATCCCTTTGGTCAGGGTTAATTGTCTTACCAGTATTGTCCAATACTATCAATCTCAGCAATCTAATGTTACTTTTTAGCCCTGCATTATATCACCATTGCTAGTAACAGGCTTTGGAAGACCACAGGCTTTGTAAGTTTGCAAGGCCTCAGGACTGCAGCTTGTTAGGCTTGCTTTGTCTGAACTCTTGCTGACTTGCCTGCAGCTTTGCTTTACTCTATTTAGCTGTAACAGCAACAGGCTTGGCACTGAAGACCACACAGCTATAAACAACTCACCAATGCTTAAAGAAGTTAAGGAAATTCAGACCTGGAAATGGAAAAAACTGGTGTTGTAGCTAACAAAGAGAAGAAATAGTATCTAAACCACAAAGTGGAGCATATATAGTAAATTCAGATACATCGTGGAGCTGCAGAAAAATGAACAGTGAGCAAAAGTGTAAAAGTGTGTTAACAAACAAAAAAGACTCCTAGCAGATCCTGGGCAGAGGTAGAAGAAAACATAAATGTGAACATCATCTGTCTCTCAGTAAAGAACTCTACATTCTGGTGACTCACCACAGCATTATCCGTTACACACCAGAATGAAACGACTGATGTTAGGACTCGAAGGAGCAGAGGAAGGGTGAGCATAACAGCAGGAAAAAGGGGTAGAAAATGAGAAGTGTGCACATAACAATTTTAACTGTATTATTCCACCTAGTCTTCTTTTTTCTGTCGTAATGAACTAACAATGATTCTTTGATTAGACGGCCAAGATTTCGTTCAGCAAGTTTGTACGTTTATATATACATCAATAGTTTATCATGCAACATATACACACACCATACAATTGTTATGTATACACACACATTTTTATTTAAATAAAATATGTCATGGCCCACGTGGGTCTCCTCTTTGCTCATGAAAGAAGATTTTGACTGTGACACAGGGTTTTATACTCTTTGTATATCAGTCCTGAAGAGTATTTTTTAAAGCCATCATAAGGGATGGAGGAGAAGGAGAAAGAGAAAAGGAAGGGAAAGGGAAGAAGACAGGAAGCAAGAACACGGGCACTAGCCCATCACATAATTTTCCCAGCCTCGTTAAGCTGTTGTTTTCTTTCTTATAATTTCCAAATACTAATCTTACATGGGAAGAGAGCTAACATACCTTTATCTGAGGATATAACATGAAACATTTACACATTTTTACTCTTGCTGTTCTCTGCAGGCATAAAAACAAAACTCCCTTATGACATTTGCCCAAAGTTAATGAGAGCTGAAATGACAAACCATTGACATAATTGACAACTCTTATTTTAGGTGTGTCTCTCACCTAATGGTGTTTCCTTTTACTTCAGAATTAAATAACTGACATTATGAGCAATGCTTTCCACTTACTTATATTTATAATCTCTTGCAGCTTTTCCAAGACTATTAGTACCATACTTCTGTTTTATCTTAAAAATCTCAGTCTCCTACACTACCACTGACATCAACAAATCTTAGTAATAGTTCACTTTATTTACTCAAAGTCTCAAATACAGTGAAAGTCATGTTTTGCTAAATGTGATTAGTTCTGAAAAGAAGGCCCCTTGCTGAAAAGCAGGAATGCTTAATAGAGAAAAGGAACATAGGAAGGAAAAAACATAGATTAGAAAAATTTCAATAAAAAAGATGGGATAGCAGAAGGAGAAAGAGCAGTTTCAAGTTTAGGCCAATGGAATACTTTCCTAGAAAACTTCCCCAAAAATCCCGTCTCTGATACAGAATGCTTGGGCACTATCATGCAAGTCACTCAAACCGAGCCTTTCATAGCTGAGCACTTGCTACATGTTCTTTCCCTCATTTTTTGAGTGCCTGCCTTGTGATTCCATGTCTGCTCAGTGCAATAGCTGAGCATTTCCAGTTGGAACTGAATTGTACTTTGAACGTATAATAGGCTATATAATACAGAGAGCTCTTAAAAACTAGATCACAGATGCATCATAGTGGACATCTACAAGTACGTAGCACTCTTAACCTTAATCTCTGTGAACAGGCTCTCCATCAGTCAACTGGAAGTAATACTGGAAACTCTTCATGTTATGATACTAAATGCATTACCATTTACGGTGCATTTAAATATGTTTGTAATGATTACAAAGGGAAGGAAAAAAAATCTGTAACTGTCTTCACAGCAGGGGGTTGAACAGCATGCAGTATGTGAGACCTGTAGGACACGCTGAATAACAGAATAAAAAACAAATACTGAGTATTTGTTCACTAAGTGAGCACAATTCATACAGCAGACTAACAGATATGGAGATCTTATGGCAAGGAAGTCAGGTAACCAAGTCAAAGCAGTAACACAGTATATGTTTTGTAAGAGGAAAATTAAGTTTTAATTGTAAATTACAAAAAAACCCTGTTTAAATTCTGGAGTACCTTTAATATATTAGATTTTTCAAGTACATTGAAAAATAGAAAGTGCTGCCTGTAACATCAGCTGACCTCTCTGGGTTTGGATTTGTCACAGATACCACACAGACCTCAAGCACTTGAGCTTGTGGAATAAGTAATAGCAGCAGCTTCCTATCCTCTATGCAGGCCTGCAATTTCCTTCTTGTTAGGGGCTTCACAGTATTTTGCAGGATTTCCCCCCGCTTTTTTTTTTTTAAATTAAAAAACCCCACCAAAACAACAACAAAAACCCCACAAACAAAAAAACTCCAACACAAAACTAAAACAAACAAACCAACCCCCAAAACCAAAACAACAACAAACTGCCAAACAACTCTTTACGCTCATGGTCAACATCCTACCTCAGTCAGACGATGTTCTCTGCTCACGGCTTTTTGTTTTGTCCTTCTGTCAGGTGGTTTCTTACCAACCGCAAACTCCTACTTTGTCTCCTCATCATATGAGTTTGTCCATACTACTCCATTCAGGTTCCTCTCCCCACTTTCTTTGCTCAGTCAGTACTGATTAACTGAACAAACCTTCAACTTCTTCCCTATTGTAATGGGGTTGTAGCACCATTTTTCCCAGCTAGACATTTTTGCCCTTTCACATTTCTCTCGAGGATGCTAAGCTTCCAGTATCTTCAGTCTCCTTCCTTTAGTTTTACAGGGGTTTTTCCCTGAAAAAAAACCTAGCAGATTTTTTCCTCATTTTCAGTGCTTTCCTGTACTTCAGTCTAAGCAGAAGGCGACAGCATGGCTCTACATGCACACTCCAGTCCTGTAACAGAGATGTCAGGGAATGAGCCGTAGACATTCCTTTTGTTTAGCAAAAAACATGTGGTTTGGGCACCAGTAGGAGCTATAAAAGGATTAAGCCAACTGAAGTTCATAGCTGTAAAACTCTTAGAAGTTTATATTCTGTAATCTGGCCAGGTTCGGGCTATTTTTAATATGAATTTCACAGCAGATATACCCTGTTATAAAGACTACCCTTCTTCCAAATTTTACATTTTTATCCAAAGCACGGATGCAGTATAGCCTCTGAAAGAAAGGTGCTTTTAAATTATTTAGCATTGCACAATAACTTACTTTTGCCAAACTTACTTCTAGAAATTGACAAAACATTCTAATGATAAACCCAACCTCTGAGTCCAGAGTTGTGTAATGAGCACTGCATCTCATCACAATACTTAATACTTTAAGTATAGTTATCAGAAAAATAATAAAATTAACAGAAACTAGGTTACCAGAAATCTTAGCCTTAAATCCATATTCTGCAATGTCTACTCATTTTAGGAGTGTATCTGCACACAAGGAAAGCAATTGCACATGCATTATATGATATGAATATATGACTCGTAGGTAGAGGGTTAAAAACTCCAGTATGCACACACTCATCCTTAATGGCATGAAAGAGCTTTTCAGTTGACATTTACATAATTTTGCTGCCAGAGTTACCAGGATCTATTTACATATATAGTTTTCATTTAATATATATCATATACCTACGCCATTGTAGAGACACACGATAAGCTAGAGTTATCTAAATTGATGTGAAGCAAAACTGACACAATGCCAACCAAATTCCCAGAATGACAATTCAGCCTGTCATTGAATCACCCCTCAGGCAAAGGCCTGAGTAAGGAAGATATTGCTGTGTCCCTTGAAGGTCAATAAGAACAGGTTCAGCTAGACATCAGGAAGAGAAGATAATACAGGGAGTATTTTTCAGTAACTGTTGAGCTCTGGGGCTGTGCATGGAAATTTTGACTTGAACTTGAGACTCAGTCCTTGATCTAATAGGTAACTGTTCAAGTCTTAAAGCTTTGTTTGAAAGTACATCTGAAAGACCTATTCTTTTTAGTCATATTAATGAGTGCTATAGATAATTATTGAAATATCCTTTCATAAATTTCCAAGTGCCTTGCCTAGGAATGGGAACAAAATGTGGAATACAACTCAAAAGTGTGTTTAACCCACTCATCATTATCACCTTTTGTCTCATCTGTGTACTAACAGGTCACTCCCTCTAGCTGAAGAGACATTCTTACAGAGGGCAGTCTTACAAAAGAATCAAGTTACCTGGTGTTTGAGACTAATATTCCTGGATATCAAGGTGGTGGGTTTAGATATCCACCACGTTGTCATATGACATGAAAAGCTAGGACACAGCTGGCAAGAGTAGTGTCAGAGCATCTCATTGCTACTGTAAGCTGAACATCCAACATACACTAAAGGGTATCTGCATTCTTTTACGTACTGTATCTCAGTTTTTGGTTACCTCTGAAGTTACTCAGTACCTGTGTAGGCATACTACTTGGTATATTGGAGCATGGAGTAGCACAAACCTGTCAAATGAGTATGAAGGGAGACAGCAGTGGTACTAACCTGCTGAAAGACAAGCAGAAACAGAAGGAAAATATTGGCTTGCTGTTAAACAGGAGAGGTGAGTTAGTTACCAACAACGCTGAAGCAGCAGAGGTTCTCAACCCTTTCTTCACTTCTGTCTTTACCAGCACTGTTGGGCCCCAGGCCTTTGGAACAAAAATCCAGGTTGATGCAAACACAGACCCACCATCAGTGAAGGAAGAGTTGGTATGGGAACTATTCCAGGAGCTTGACCCCTGCAAAGAAATGGGCCCTGATGTTATCCACCCGAGGGTGTTAAGAGAGCTCGCTGACATCACTGCGAGGCTGCTTTCTAGATTGGAAGATGTTCCAGGAGACTGGAAGAAGGCAATTGTCACCCCCACCTACAAGAAGGTCTTAAAGGAAGATCCAGGAAATTATAGGCCCATCAGTCTTACTTCGGTCACTGGGAAAGTTATGGAACGAATCCTCCTGGGGGCTTTCACAAGACAAATGAAGCATGCAACTGGGAAAAGCCAGCGTGGATTCACCAAGGGCAAATTGTGCTTGACAAATCTGATTGCCTTTTATGATAAAGTAACCTGCTCACTTGATGTGGGGCGAGCGGTGGACGTTGTCTACTTGGATTTCTCCAAGGCTTTAGATACAATTTCCCACAGCCCTCTCCTAGAGAAACTGATGTGTTATGGTCTGAACCAGTGGTCCATGTGGTACGTGGGGAACTGGCTGACAGGTCACACCCAGAGCGTGGGGATAAATAGCTCGTTTTCAAACTGGCAACCTGTCACAAGTGGAGTCCCCCAGGGACTGATATTGGGCCCGACACTGTTTAATAACTTCATATGTGATCTGGATGATGGGATCAGGTGTAGCCTGATGAAGTTTTCTGATGATACCAAACTGAGTGGGGAAGTGGACACTTTGGAAGGGAGAGCCAAACTGCAGGAAGACCTGGATAGGCTGGAAGAGTGGACTGACAAGAACCTTATGAAGTTCAACAAAGACAAATGTAAGGTCTTGCATCCAGGAAAGCATAATCCAGGAATCCAACACAGGCTGGGATCTACCCAGCTGGTAGACAAGCAGCTCAGTATGAGTGAACAGTGCGCTGCTGTGGCAAAGAAATGCAACGGGATGCTGGGTTGCATCAACAAGGGCATCACCAGCAGAGATAAAGAAGTTATTATCCCACTCTACATAGCGCTTGTCAGGCCACACCTGGAATACCGTGTTCAGTTTTGGTCCCAACTACGCAAAAAATATGTGGGCAAGCTGCAGAGGGTCCAGAGAAGGGCCACAAAGATGATCAAGGGACTGGGGAGCCTGCCATATGAGGAAAGGCTGAGAGAACTGCATTTGCTTAGCCTTGAGAAAAGAAGGCCTGGACGAGACCATATCACCATGTTCCAGTATTGAAAGGGTGGCTACAGAGAAGATGGGGAGTCCCTTTTTACAAGGACTCACATGGAAATGAGGGGTAATGGGTACAGGTCTTACTCCTGGGGAGATTTTAATTGTACACAAGAGGGAAATTTTTCACAATGAAAACAATCAGCCGTTGGAATACTGTCCCCAGGGAAGCGGTAGATTCCCCAACATTGGACACTGTTAAGATTCAGCTGGACAGGGTGCTGGGCCATCTTGTCCAGACTGGGCTTTTGTCAAGAAAGGCTGGACCAGATGATCTTTGAGGTCCCTTCCAACTTTGTATTCTGTGATTCTATGATTCCTTGGCTGCAGCACAGTTACTATTTCACACTTACCTCAGGTTCCTGGCCTTCAACAAGGCTGACTAATTCACAACAGAGACTGCAGCACTAAGCTGTAATTACATGAGAATAATACTATGCCTGAGGTGCAAGGTAGTGACCAAAAGAGCAGGCAGCACTAACTCTGAAGGTGGAGGTGTGCCTGAACTCCCTGCATGCTCTACATTCCCTATACCTCAAGTGGATACATAAATACTGGTTGTTGCCAATGTCTATTTTTTTTATTTTCCAACTGTGAGAAAAATTATTTAGGATTTCAGTGTCTTTGAGACAATTTGCAAGACTTAAGAGGGGGAGAGATGAAGGGTAATACTATGCTTGGAGTTGCTGATGGCTACAGGCAACCAGCACTTCACTCTGCTGACAAATATAGAACTGCTAAACAGTCATGGCTCTATTAACTGGAAACGTGATATGCTCTATCCTTTCTTTTCCATGTCTCTGATATTCACCAGTTGGCTAAAAATGCTATGATAAAGTTTATCATGTTACGTCTTCATAGACAGACTAGAAAAGCTATCAGTCAGGCCATCATGAGATACTATGGACTTGCAGTAGCTGAAACTTGAAGTACCTATTCAGACTAATAGATTGGAGGAAGATACATGCTGACTGTCAGAAAAAAAAACTGTTTGAACTTTGCTGCTGGAAGCCTGGTTCAAATCCAGTCTTAGATCACATGAGTGTAATGATGTGCAAATAGCTGAAAGCTTTTTTTTTTTTTTAAATCTTTTCTCAAAAAGAATAGGAACACAGCCACAGAAGGGAGCAATAAGTGATAAAAGATAAAATGGCCTGGGTGAGTAGTCACTAATTACTCGGAGATGGTGGCTTCCAGCACTAAGTATGACAAATAAAATGAGTGATACAGAGCAATGGAGTAGACAAGTCAGCCAGTTACAAGATAAGGGACTTCCAGTGGGAGATGAAAACCATAGACCACTGCAGTAGTGCTCCCCTTTTGTCTAACACCTCAGAGCTCTGTGACAATGGGCAGTCAAAATAGATGAAAATTTCTTCCAAGAGCAAGCTGTTTAAAGAGATACTGTGCTAATTTAATATAAATACTCTTGAAGTAGATTCATTATGCTGTGCAGAAACAGAAGAGAAAGAAAAAGACAGAAAACATGCTTTTACAAATTGGTAATAAGACATACAGTGTTATCAGACAATAATACATTGCAATAGAGCTCTAAATGGAACAGTTACTTTAAAAGCTTTCACACAGTTAAAAGAAACAGAAACATAATTGAATTTAAATTACAGAAATCAGTGAGATAAAAATATCAGCAAACCACATAAAGATATCTGTTCATGAAGCTCATTAACACCAAAGAGAAAGAAATAAAACTCTGTTTTGAGATTAAAATTTAAAATAAGGGAAAGAGCCAAAGTGGAGAGCTGTAAAAAGTGGAATGGAATACCAGGTGCTGCTCAGCTGAATAACAGCTGGATTACACAAGTATGAATCATCAGAGAAAAGGCAGACACTAGAAAGGGACAAGGAAAGAAAGGAGTGCTGTGAAATCATCTACAGCAATTCTATGAAGATCTGTGCTAGATTAAATCTTGACATAAGTGATGAGGTAGTCAAAGTATTTAGGGAAGTAGTATTGAGGTTGAATCTTCTGGTAACTAGAAAAAGACTAATTCTATATATCCTGAAGTTAAAAGTGCTAGAAACTGGCAAAATCTGGGAGTTGGCTGAATGACGTGATTGACAATAGACAGAATTGAAGAAGGACTTCTGTAAAGAGGAAATCTAACAGGGTACACTTTTCTTGAGTAGGTCGGCTGATGGATTTACACGTGCAAAGACAGCTGGCATCTGCTATTTAAGGCAGCATTGGTAACAGGAAAAAGATCAGACAGTTAATTTGAAATCCAAGTCAGAAAGCAAAATGAAGGTGTGTTTTACTTGCACAGGGGGCCGCATTTTGCTTCAGAACGACATTTCAGTCTGAGAGTTCTAAGTGATAAAGAATGACAGAAAGCCATATGCGAGACTGGACAGCTAAGAACATGAAAGCCTAACAAAAAGTATGTTCATCTGAGTGCCAGAATTGTGAAAATTAAAATGAGACTATGAGTTTCAATCCGGTCAGCTCAGTGTTGTAGTACGGCAGTCAAACACACCATGTGTAGTGCCCTGCATACATCATTTGTGTGACTTGTCGCCACATCATTTTTTGTGTGTGTGTGAATACGTGCAGTCTAATCACTTGAGCTTAATTTAAACACAGAATTGCATTGCATTGGACTGACATTGTCATTGTGGAAAAGGAATCAAATTTGCTCCGTACTTCTGAAAACACACCAAGTTTTACCAGCAGGTCCCAAGGTCTGCCATCCTATATACGAGAGAGTAGGCAGCCAGCCCGGAGTTACCTAACAGTCTTTTCCCTAAATTTTTAAGCCTCTGTGAACAAGAGCACAGTCTCTTCATAGCTATTCAATACACCCCTGATTCTGGGGAATATAAACACAGAGAAGCTGTATGTGAAGTCAATACCAAATCAGCACAGTTTGTTAATTTTGCTAGGAAAAGCACTAATTGATACTCTCTATGTTGGCAATTTGTCTCCTGGAATAAGGTTTTTCTGTTAAATCTTCTTGATGCTGCATCAACATTTACAGGGTTGGGGGTTTTTGTTTTGGTTTGGGTTTTTTTTGTGGTTTTGTGGTTGGGGTGTGTTGTGGGTTTTTTTTGTTGGAGAGTGTGCATGTGTTTTTTCCCATCCTCTGACTTTTCAAAGACTTGAAGCTTGACATCTAGTTGGTTGAGTAGTTTAATTTCATTTTGTTATAGCCATACACAACATCCCTAGCACAAGCAGGGAGTTTTGGTAACTGCTCACTGGATGCATACTACCAAACCTCTACGTACTTTTATATGTATGACAGTAGAGAGGATTTAAAAAGTAGAAAAAGCTGTAGAAAAGTAGAAACACTGCCATGTTTCAAAAAAAGCTGCTGCTAGATAACGAAGATGAGAGCAATGAAGAAACTTTGAGAAGGACAGCTTGCCTTTTAACTGAATAATTGTTACAGAATATCTTGTACTCATTTCTGAATCACTTCATATTGGCCACAGTCAAATATTAGGACACCAGACTGTGGACTGCTGATATGTCTCTTGCAGTGTAAATACCCCTAACATAAATGACCCACACACTCAGCAGCACAGAACAGTTAAATTTCTGCCTGGCACATCTGATGAGACAGTTTGGTGCTATTTTAAAAGGTCCAAGAACTTTTCACTGACTTCACATTCAGACACCAAGGACCTTATCTTAACACCAACAGCCATAGACAGAAGAGCAAACTTATTAACTGCACAAATCATGCATCCGCTGTTTTTTCTAATATATTGACTGGTATTCTAGAGCTGCAGGTGGAGGACAAACAATACAGTAGATTTTGATAAATCTTGAAGCTGCTATTCAAAAAACATTTGCCAAGTAATTGTCCTCCTACAGTATAATCACCAACGTCTCATCTTATAGCAAGTTTTTCTCTGTTGTACACAACCTAAGAAAGAGTTTTGTATCTGCAAGGGAAGGGGCTTTTCTCTTCAGTCCTAGTTCCTCAGCAAGAAGTCCTTCAATTTAACCTGACAAGGTTACTACAATCAAGAAGCCAGACAGGGAAATTGCATTTATACCTCACGCTGGAACAGGAAATTGTCTTTTTTTGACCCCCTCCTTCCCCCCCCCCCCCCCCTTTTTTTTTTTTTTAAACAGAATTGTTCTCCAACTGTTCCATGATTACTGAGAACACAATAAGGGCAGTGGGA
Organism: Astur gentilis; assembly: GCF_929443795.1. NCBI lineage: Eukaryota > Metazoa > Chordata > Aves > Accipitriformes > Accipitridae > Astur > Astur gentilis. The sequence continues at coordinate 22,448,679 of NC_064901.1, forward strand.
TACTTGGAATAATAGAAAAAAATTTCCTCTTTTCTTGGTACACTGAAAACATGGTCCAAATTCCTCATAGAAGTTTATTGTCCTTGCATTTAAAAAGGAGGGAAGCAACTTGACTGTTACATCTAATTAAAAAAAATAAATATTCTGAGTACCTGAATTCTTAGAAACTCTTATGCTCCTGGGATGGACTTCAAAGACTCTTTTCCCTCTCCTCCTTCTTGGATGAATACATGTATTACAAGGCAGAATAATATTACTCATACCTTTTCCTACATCCAGAAGATAAACCAAGAGAGGTAGTAGATCTGCAGTCTTTCAGAGAGGACACATGAAAGAATTGTGTTTCTCAGACAGTCATAGCTGCTAAGGAAATATAGGGGAATAGACATTAGTTAAGACAAGTGACAGATATATTAAAAAAAATTAAGAATGTAGAGAAGAATTAGAAACAAAACCACATTTGTGTATGTTTTTAAATTAAAGAGGGGTAGGGTAAGGTGAAGTAAGCAGAAGGAAAAAATGGCAACAAATCAATGAGGTTCAGAACTAATGTTGCAGTGGGACAAGTGCCAGATTGGAGAAGGGTTGGATGGGGCCAATGCAGAGGATTTATCTAGGAGGCAGAAATATTGCTCTCCTCCAAACTGCTCTTTGTTAAGAAATACCTTCATTTTAAAATTCTTAAAAGGAATAGAAGAAAAGATGTCTTTGTCCCCTAACAGCCTCCTTACTTCTTCAGCAAAATGCTTCCTTCTAGCAAAAGCTGCCCTTTATTTCACTTTAAAATGTAATAATTTTTCAGACAGAAGGGCTAGGTATGTCAGTTTTTACTCACTGCATTACCGTTAGCGTTCCTGTCTTGTCAGTAACAAAATTGCTGTTTCCACTCATGTTTAAGAAACATGATGTTAAGTGTAGCTAAATGAGTAAGATATTAAACTCAAAATAAAAATCAGTGACTATGAAAAAATACCTGATGGCCACAGTCTAGATCCCAGCAGATGAGCCACATCAAGTACAGTTATTATCTAATGTTTTTACTAAGACAAGGTTCCAGTCTGGAGTTAGACTGCCAATGGGGCTGGCACCGTATAGGAGACTGCTTACTCTAAGTACACAGTCTACTTACCACTGGTAAGTGCTAACCAACCTGTTCTAGAGTAGGGTCTATTTGACCCCTTTAAAGAGGGTCAGATAGACTTCTTTTGTTTAAGAAAGTGGGACATGATAATGAAGTCTATTTAGGCCCACGTGTAATTGAGTTCCCCAGCAGTCACGGGACAAAGGTTCCTTAAAACATAAACACCACAGAAAACAAAATATGAACGACAAAATTCACTTTAATATGATAGGTAGTATATGACAGCAGTGGGGACACCATTACCAGCAACACCAAGGGGAATAACTAGCAGGAAGGAAAAAGGTTTCTGTTACCTAATAATAAAATAATGAACATTTTGTCATACTAAAAGGCTACATGTTCGAGTGCTGAGGGTTGACACAGTGGGAGAACAGCCAGGTAAGGAGGTTAGGTAGGAGCTCTCCAAATGACCTCCAAATGAGGAGGATCAGCCCAAAGGAAGCTGTTTTCTGCTGAGGGTAGACTTAAATTCAGCAGGAAGCCACAGAACTTAGCTTCTCTTCAAAGGATTGTATGGGGATGGTCTTTACTACTACACTTAACACAGTGATTACTGCATTTAATGGACCAAGCTAACAACCACAAGTACTTAGACCTACCAGCTCAAGTACCTAGACCTATCAGCTCTGGCTCTATTGATCAACAGAATACCGCTTTTGGTACTAACGTATATTTTGAGTCATCATCTGAATTTCTGGTGTTACTTCCAGACACATGGTCACCATACACGTGGAAAAGCAAATCTGTTTTGTACGTGAAGTCAGACCAACACAATGTCTGTGCATAAGATTCACAGTGAGCATTATACAGTACTGAGCTGTAAGCTTAAGGACTTGCTGGGGATATGCAGGTCCTTTGTAGCAGATCTGATGCAGGTTACGTTGAATTGATGGCTTTTGGATTTGCCTCTATTGGCAGATCTAAACACAGTTCCTCAGCATCAGAAACCCTGTTGAAAAGGAATAAGACAGACTTCCAGCACAGCTAAACCCATGGAATTTGAGTCTGTTACAGAAGAAGAAAATTCAAATTAAAATTTTAGTGTAGTTTGGTATCAGGGCTGTGACTGTGTGCTCTTAATGCATCCGTTCCCTGCATAGTTAAGGAATTCCCCAGTTAGTCTTTGCATAGATGAGATATTGGTCTGACGTGAGACAACAGATGGACAACTCCCAGCCCTGGTCACACCAAAGCCTTTGTTTCAGTATTACTGGAGCTCTCCAGGTCTAGGCAGCCCCTGCTATGCATAGCCTGGCTCTATTTGTATGCTTATACCTGTTGACTAACATATGAGGTGGAAATTCTAGTAGCACGATAACTCCCCTAGGCTAGTCCTGCTGCAGAACTGACCAAACTGCACATGAAGGTACTTGTAAATATCAGTAAAAACTGCTCCTACAGATACATAAAAAAAGACACTTCTGCAAATAAGATAAGAAAAATTCTATACATAATTTAAAATAATAATAGTGATGAATCATGTATGCATTGGAATGCCCACACAGGACCATGTGCCAGCTGGATATAAGAATATACTAAAACAGCAGTTCAGAGATACTCATACAACCTAGATGAAGATGCTTTTGCAAGAGACCCTTCCAATGGAAACTCCCATTGCCCTTTGGACAATGACTGATCATCCTGTTCACAAGTTTCAATTCCCCACAAGAACTTTACCCTATGGAAAAGAATCCAGTAGGGGCTTTTTCATTGTTTTTAAACAAACACTCTGACTGTAAGTGCCTGTGAAACATGACCAACTGGTTTCTAAAAAAGAATATTTCCATTAATCTGCAATACTTGCTTAAATGTAAACCAAGAAGGACATTACCTAACCAGTCTCTTTTTCAGTTGGTTTTTTTTTTTTTTTTTTTCAGTAACAGTACACAGCACATTTGCCATCTAGAAGGCTGGCAAAGCAAAGGAGTAGAACACAAAGCACGTCTCATATGCAGTACCACTTTAACTTGCAAGGCTGACAATCTTTTGAAAAATATCAGCTTTTATTTTTGGCTTGAATCCTGGGTAGAAAACTGACATAGCATTCTAGGATGATTGGATTAGGCAGAGGTGTCCCCAGACACCTGCACCTCCAGAGTTACTGCACACAAACCACAAATCTCTTGTTAAAAAGTTTATCCAGTAAAATATTACTTCCAAAAATCCAGGAAAAATTCAGATTCAGGAGGCGTTTTGATACCAAGAAGTCTCTTGTGTATAAGAGCAGATTAACAGACCATCAACTACAAGGTATAGGATAATGTTACCTTGAATTTTGCCTTTCCATTCAGATGCTCCCTCCCCACATTCAAATTCATTCCTGCAATACAGGGATGTGGAACACTGCCAATACGTTAACTGCTTTTTTCAGTTAACAATGGGATAGCAGAGTGGGAGCTGCAACATTAAAATACATCTGTGTTTCAAGCTAATCTTAAGCAATTCAAATATGCTCCTTCACACAAACATTCCAGGGGAAAGAGGCACTTGAGCCTTTCAGCACCCATGAAATGAGACCAGCACCACCACCTTTCCTATACCTTGTCCTGAAGGGCAATGAAACGGTTGTGTGGCCAGAGTATATTATGTATTTTTATATTAAATATCACCATCCAGTTTAAAATTATTTCTACCGTGACCTAGGTATAAAGGCCTTATATTACTTATTAAATCTTGTCTGTTGGTTCCACTGCTTGCTTTTCTGATTTCTTGGACAATAATATGAGGATATGAACACCTCCTTCCAGGATTTGAATTTAGGAATACTGACACTTGGTATGTACACAGTACCTCTCCCAGTAGCAGTAACTTATTTCTCTGTGCTTCCCCTCCCCGTTTTGTTGATGGATGGCAAAGCCACACATTACAAACTTACTACAGTAACTCCACAGCTTAACCTATGCTAAGATATTTTAAGTAAACTTTATTTATTGATCATAACAGTTCATGTAATTCCAAAACATGCAGTGCTTTTTCTTAATTAAAAATTAAGAAGATTTAAAAAAATTACACCACTTAGAACATGAGTTGGAAATAATTAAAATTATGCCTGGAAAGTGAGGAGAAGCTATGCTTTTATTTAATCCCTCTGGTTAATAAATATTGAGCCTCAGTTCAGTGGCCTCAGATTTTAACCTTAGCCTGCGACCTACAGAATTTTTATAAATACATTAGAAGACAAAATTTTCCTTTTTATTTTCTATCTTGAGCCAGTCAATTTCCATGCTTAAATTTTTGCCTTTAAAAATGGAACAGCGAGGACAACCTTCTAGAAAAACTGTAAAGACCAGTGCACCACAGTAAGGCAGTATCATCACTAGAACTGTATTCAATTTATTACTCCAAAGACTGTCAGGTAAATGGATTATTCAGCAAAAAAGCATAACATCTAATGTCTTAGTTTGTCATTAATTCCACCGTAGTTTAAATCTGCCTACCCCTGCTAGCCTTGCTGCAGTCAGTGGGACCACTGCCTATACACAAATGCTTAGATTTATATACCTCCTACAATATTAGTGTCCGGAATTCAATTTTGCGGGAACAGAAGGTACAATCTCCCTTTTTATCTCTTGACTGCAGGAGAATACAACAATTCTAGGTCAGACCCACACTACTCTCTTAGCTTGTTTCTAAGCGTGACCACACTGAGATCACACCACAGAAGCATGTGCTGGCCACATCCTCCTGTCTGCTGAGCCAGAGGGTGGTTAGTAAATACAGCTTTTATGAACACTGTGTGACTGGACCAGGGCAGGAAGGGCTGGTGTTAGAGCACAGTATGCTATCACAGAATAATTACAGACCTGCAGCCATTTAAACACAAACAAGTTCCAAGCTAAGTTCCTCAAATCTCAGTCTTGCTTTTCAGAAAATCTGTCCCACTATCTCATGATGAACCTGCCCAAGTTAGGGCAAATGGTAGAAAGGATATTTAATAAATGAATAATCAACATAATTACCACTTGTCTATTCTGCCCATAAGGAGACTTCCAGGCTAATGTCAAGAACAGCATTTAAAAAGAGCTTCAGTGGAACCATGGAATAATCGACATTAGTAGATGACTCCAGTGTACCCCTGAAAGCAGGGTATACGACAGCAGGCTGCTCAGGACCTTGTCCAGCTGGGTTTTGAGTATCTCCAAAGATGGAAATACAGAAATTTATACTAGAAATAGTGAGAATCATTCAAGCTGGTAATTAAAATGAGAAATGAGTAAACTGGTCTAACTAGAAGTAGTTCTCCCTAGTATTCACTCAAAGAATAAAATATTGGATTCTTCAGAATGATGGGAAGCTTTCAAGATAAATTCTCAATGGTGTACTCTTTCTAGGCAGCCTCAAAGGCCAAAAATTTCCAAAGGATATAAGAATATCTGACCTCCCAATGTTACTTGCCAACTAAGAGTTCAAACTTGTCCTGCAATTCTCACACCGAATAGCTATACTGTGGTCAGAACCCATTTAAAAAATTAAAAAAAAGAAATACTGGAGAAATAGCCTTTCACACCCAGTTTCTACACAGATTTATGACTGGGTTATAATGTGCTGAACTCTGAAAAGCATGTCAAATCTTAAAGAGGTATTCAACCTCCCTCTCCCCTGTCTCCCCTTGCCCCCTCATCAGCATATGTATTTGAAACCAAATCTGAGCAGAGAAGAAAGCGCAAGATCGCTGTGTCTTACATAAGAACTGTTCTTTCAGTTTCAGTTCTTTGCTACCAGTTCTACTTGGAACCTGAAGGTATAGAAGCAGCTGCAAAAAAATAATGAAAATGGAGTTAATTAAAAAATACTCAAAGAACATTTGGGGCCTAATTTTGCTCTTTGGTAATTGGATTTTAACTTGATTGCCTGGATTAAAATGAGGACACATTGTAGTCCTTAATTCAAATTAATTCTATAGTGTATTTCCTGTTCTGTAGGTTGGTTAGGGGATTTTTTTTCAGAGCTGTGAGAAGGAGAGAGAGCAAGGCTAGGTCTTCTTAAATGCACACTACCTCTCTCTGTCTCTATCTGTTGATAACTAGACTATAGAAATTTAATAGCTTTGCTTGTGAAAAGTTTCAGATTGTAGTTTGTACAAACATCGACTTAATGCACACAAAGTCTTTTACAGGTAGCCAGTGACAGTGTTCGTTAGCCATACTCTTTGCCTAACATGAACTCTACATATTACTGCTACAGGAGTCCACTGTGACGTGGTAATCGCTCACTTGTTAAAGGAAGGATTAAGGCAGTGACTGAAAGGAAACATAATTATCATTTCCTAAACTCTATTCAGTTAGGATTTAGACAGAAAGAGCACAAACTTCAGGGGATTTATTTATTCTACAACCAATTATATAAAGTAACATTTCTCCATTACACGATACTCATATATAAACAACAAAATCCCCTATAGAAATAAGCCTGTATACTTCATCAGCTCAGCAAAATACTTCTATATATGGAGTATATATGTATAGGGTGCGATGGTTCCACCAAGACACTGCAAACCAAGATTCCAAAGCTCTGTTCCAGGCTGTGCCACTCAATCTTTAGATGTTCTTACATATGTTATTTAAAAAGTTATCCACAGAGTATTGGGGATCAAAACACTTGTTTTTACTGAGAATGTTAAGGCCAATGTGGTAACCACTGACTAGAAGTGACTGTTCGGTAAGCTTTACTGCTTTCTTGAATAGTACTTCTGTGGTACAACAGAAGCTTGTCATCAGAGTTTCAGATAAGTATTATGGACAATCAAAATATGTCAGTCATAAGGCTTCCTAATCTAACTCTGCCTAACGATCAAAGCACAAATTTTCTCTCTCACCAAAACATGACTGTTTTGATCAGCCTAACTTCAATGCTTCCTACAATGGCATTCCCATTATTTTCCTGAAGGGATCTTTTTATTGTATGATGGGGAAGCCTTTAGTCTTCTTATTCCACTTGCCCTTATTATAGCAGGGACAAAAGATGAATTTCGAGTTCCTTTGCCAGGAAAAGGTCAAGTTCCTGGAGTTGTGGAACTTATTGATGATTACTGAAATAGAGACAAGCCTGGGTTGAAGATTATATGTCTTGTGACTTCTTTCCTTTTTGAGGAATGGGAGGGTATGAGAAGGGAAGAAGGGAAGGGGATGACAGCTGCTTTGATCTGCACATGACAAAATGTGTTCCTATTTGGCTACATTTTTCTGGTTCTTTAACACCTGTTTGTTGCATCAGAAGGCTTATTTCCATTAAAAAAACCCTCAACAAACCAAGTCTTAAGCATTTACAAGTAGATGATGAAAAGCTCTACAAATCAAAGTAAATATCGCTATTCTCTCTTTATAGAAACTAAAGCAGAGTGATTTGGATCTTATCAGTCAGCTAGTGACCTATTGGAACAGCACTCAAACTTTTTATTCCCAGTTGTGTGCCCTCTTTTATGCCTCTCCTACTATGCCTTTGTTTCTGTATTTTTTCCTCTGTACATTGTGCATATCTCTTGCTTGTAGCTTTTTCCTAGAACAGCTGTTCCTTGTTTATAAACAAATAACACCCGTGGCTGATATCTCACCATTATGAATTTTCTTCCTGATGATACTTAGGGAAACAAAATGAAATGATTGGTTCAGGAAAGCACTAATAAAACTGTAGGGAATCTCTGAAGCAAGACAGAATTTTAAGGATCTTCTTTTAATCAGAGCTGGAGAGCTGACATCTGCTGCCCATTTGTGGAATTTATTATAATAGATTTGTCCAGGAGAGGCTCCATGAGGAACCTCAGTTCATGTGTTACAGCCCCACCTTGTGTAGATGTTTTGTAATATAGCAGGTAATTAGATTACGTTGCTAATAAAAAGTTTTAAGAAAATGCTATTGAAATTAAGAATGAGAACAGAAGTTGAGACAGAGGAAAAACAATCATATTCAAACGCATGTTCCGTCCATTTTCAAGATTGTGGCACATGACTGAGATAATCACTTTTCATTGGATGTCTCCCCTTGAGCCAAATTCCCCTAAGGAAACCAAACGGCAAGTGCCCTTCAGTCAATTGAACGCTATGTGCAATTTTTTACTTTAGGAGTATGGAGAGAAATGCGAAACCAGAGATGCTTAAAGTAAGTTTAAGAAGCATCTTATCCTAAGTTGCAGCACCTTAATATGAAAGTTCCTGAACAGCAATATTTAAATGGAGAAAGACAGACCAAGACAAGCAAGTACCATAACTACATACAGATGAAATGCAGGCAGTAGAAATTCTGCTTTAGTGCACAACCCTGATGTCAGAGGTCCCTGCAATGTCCATGTACTGTAATATGCAACCACTTAGCCTACTGAAGTATTCGTCAGAGAGTGCACATTGTTTCTTTGCATTTAGCATTTTAGAATCAGTAGATTAAAGCAACATTCTTTTTGTGCCCATTTGTAAGCTACAAATACAGTGCCCAGTCATTTCCCTACTGTTGGAATGGAGTTAATTAGCCACATCTTTTGCTTAGCTTTTAAAAAGCTGTGAAACCCGTTACATGCTTAAATTTTAAGACTTAGCTTACAGATTTCAGGTGCTTATGTCCAAAAATTCACTACTGAAAAGTTCTGATCAGCTGTCAATACTAGAGATGCCTGCAGTCACTGATGCCTGTGGCTTCTCAGACACGTGTGGCTGGTTGTTCTTTAACCTAGTTCTGGCAAAGCAAAAAGGGGGCCATGGTAAACCTTTACTATTACAAGTGTATAAATTAATCAGGACCATTTTCACAGATCCAGGCTGAGACGCAAATAGGTCGTTGGCAACTAGGCTGAGTAAATAATTGCCATGAGCAAGAGGAGTGGGTAGTGATGAACACAGATAATGGCAACCTCTTTGTCTGGCTCGGCTTTAGCCTTGCTAGTATTTTGCATACAGAACCGATCAGCTTGCTGTCTAGCACACAACTATGGCCAATTAAGAAAAAGGAAACTAGGTGTTTCTCTGCCTAATTACAGTAAATGTTCCCAGTACAGCTGTTGTACATTGATAAGATCAGACTCATGGCAACTACGTTTTGTAACCATGGCTTGCTATCTTCTAAAATCTATCAAATGAAGAAGGAGATGGCAGCTGCACTTCATGTAATAGCCTGGCACTCAGCAGGAGCTGGCAGGTGCAGATTTTTTTTCTATTGCAGAGGTTAAAATCCACATGTGCTATCTCCCAATGCAACAATTGATCAGCAGACTCAGCTAGTCCTTGTGGTAGCTCCTGCCACCCTCCTTTGGCAAGCTGTCACAAAGCATAACAATTCAAGATTACTATATCGGGAATTCATCATGTTGGAGACCAGTACCTGGGATACATTCCAGGGAGGTGAGTGTTCAGGTTCGCTGCCCAGCCATTATTTACATATTTATGCACTGACTGGCTAATAATAAAATAGAGAAACAAGCTTGGCAGTAAGAACTCAACACTCCTACCCACCTAGGTGAGTAGACAAGCTAGCAGCTAGGCTGAGCACACACCCTTTTGTGCTCTCCTTCCACTCCCCATGATCTTAAAATGAAGCTTTGCACCAAGGCATGACTTTAGGAGGAAGAGTGCAGCCTGCCTTCGGCCCCATGAATGGTCTTTAGTACATCAGGTAGGGCACTTTCTGAAGTCATGGGTTTTAGACTCCCTGAGGCTGATGGAGTAGATCATACCCGTTGCATTGGGTCCACTGCAGATACATTCCTTCTGTTTCATTTTTTGGATCTCAGCAAGACATTAAAAAAAATAAAAATAAAAAGGTGCTCAGACTGTGGACAATCTTAACATGCACAGAAGCATAGCTGCAAGTCTTTAGAGAGCTTTTAACCTTAATGGGAAGGCTCCTAAAGAACTGTAGGTTTCATAGGATTAGGCAACAACTAAACAAGAATTTTTGGTTTAAAAAAATTAGATCTAGGAGCAGATCTAAAATGATTGAATGAGCTTCAAGTATCTAAGATTCAGTCTTTAACTTTTTCTCTCTATATTGATTTACCTATCAAATACTTTAAAGCTGACAAATTTGTAGGCTAGACTATAATTAGGACCTTCCATCTCAAACAGGCTGAGAAACACTGGTGAATCCTTTAAAGGTGCCGTTACATATGCAATTTCCCCACTCTAATAGGGGACAGTGTTATTAAATTATTTTTAATTGACCTTGTCAAATGCAGTAATTACTTTGGTGGTGGTAATTAAAGCAAATACTGATCTCTCTCCCAGAGTACGAATGAGAGGAAGTGTGGCAAGATCTGCTTTAATTTATTTTTTTTTTAATCTATTTATTCTTAGACTAACTTTTTACATTTTCTCTCTTGGGAAAGACCAAAGTAAAATTTAAAAGCTTCCTAATTCTGTTAAAAAAACCCCTAGCAATGCCTTGCATTCCTATTTTAAAGAATCTCCTCTTGGCTTTCAGTGATTTGAATACTGCCTCTATGCTTTTTCATATGAACCAACAGTAGAAAATGTTTCCATGGATTACGATTCCACAGATTACAATTCCACAAGTCTATTATTAACTCAACTCTGGTTTCAGGAAAAACAGGATTTTGATGGCTTTAGAATTTTTCTAGTATAGAAAAATAATATTCTCCTAGAAAGTAAGTCTGATTCTTATTAGAACCAGAACAGGACATTTTGCCTCTGGAGGTCTGAAGAGACCACTTTTGGAACAATTCCACTGGGGTTCAGACTTAGTAGGCTGTTATCCTCTATGAACCAACCATGAAAAATGGACAGCAAAACAGCGCATGAATAGGCAGTCCTGGAGAAAGCACAGAAAGCCAGGAAGATTTGTGCCAGCCTTTCTGAAAAACATTCCCACAAGCAAACTGGCTCTTCCCAACAAGTCTTGCTTTTAAAAATCAATTGCAACATTCCCCGCTCAAACTTTATAAAACACACATCAGTCTGAAATAGATAGATGCTAACATGAAAGCTTTCTTTATTTCACTGAACTACAGTGATCGTTAATTAAAATTAAGCATTATTGTGGAAAGTGTTCAACAATACTAATCCTGGTGGTACAACCATCTCATCAGGTAACAAATATTGGTATTTTTCCTCGAGATATACATATATTCATCCCAACAGCAAATGGCACCATCAAAATACAGCGCAGTAGCACACACAAGAGGAGGACAGGTTCAGGGTGACTAAGTGCATGCACACAGTAACCTACCTGGAATGAGCACTGACCTCTTCATGTTCTCACAATACATACTTGGTGTGAGAATCCAGTGCACCTATTTCTAACTTTGGCCTTCAACGTCCAAGCTACTGTTGTAGATTTTTCAAATCAGATAGTCCAATCTCTCTTTGGTTTCCCAATTGCCTATACTTTGCAGAGTATAGAATTAAGAATTGCGTACTATTCACTGTTTATATATTACGTTAAAGATTTGTAAGAAGTGTGATAAGTACGTAACAAAGGGCTTACTTGTCATGCCTAGACATAATTTCATTCCATAGTAATCTTACTGAAATCATTGGGACAGGCAGCTTTACTCACTTTATACAATAGTTTACTCTTCACATAGTCCCAATAGAGGTACGTATTAGAGCCAGAAGTCCAGAATCTCAGATTTGGCCAAGCCTCTAATTACAGGGCAGTCTGAATAATCCACCTTCAGAAGTGCTCTACACAGCACAGCCCCAGTTGAGTTAATCTGTTCCACAGGACTTTCACCAACATAGCTGCACAACATGTCCAGCAATTCCCCCCCCACACGTCACTGTCAAGCCATAAATAGTAAGTCAACCAGATCAGTGTGCCAGCAGAGCTATAGCACCCGTGCTCTCCCTGTAGCACACTGGCTTGCATCTGATGTGATTTTTTTCCTTAGGCAACCCCCGATTGCACTGTCTGCACATTTGGCTCCCCACTTCCACCAGCTGGGAAAGGTTACCAGCCAGCTGCCTGTTTTTGAACAGTCATCAGAAGACCTGCACACACACACGGGCACAAAGATAGAAAAAATACAAACAGGAGCCAGTCTTTGGCTAGGAATCGTTTCTTTTGACACATGGCTGTTCCTCCATAGTGCTCAATCCCATCCATTCTCTGCCCATCTGCTCCACCCTCTGTGCTCTCACCCCGTGACATTTGCAAGGTTGACACTTTGCTGAGTGAGAAGATGGAGCACGGACTCATATAGAGGAAATTTTACATTCAGGCCAGAGTCTGGTACATGCACAAATACAAATCAGAACAGATTGAGTCACCCAAGGATGGCACAGTAATATTCCAGAAGCAAAACCTGGCCTAGCTTCTGCTGGTGATTCAATTAGTCAGCTAGGCCAGTCTTTTGCAGCAAAGAAGGGCTTTTTGGATCAGGACTCGAAGTACATCTAGAAAGCTGGATGAGCCAGAAAGAGGCTGTCTTGGAATATCTCAGGAACACACCTCTGTCCACACCCTACCCTCACTGAGATGCTTGCACTGATAGCGTTCACATCTTGATTTCCCGGCCAGTCCAAAAGGATGTAGAATTACTTCTCTTTTTTGATCAGGTTGGATATAGTTTTACAACCAAATGCTATTGGTATGTTTGCATGGTTAAACCAGGGGCTTCTCTGGAGGACTGTGACTGGAGAGGCTCCTCTGGATGTTCCACTATTTCTTCCTTTGTGCAGAGCCCTGCTAGTGAATGACTGGGTCTTCTCTGAACGTGTTGTTTCAGAGTATTTCATGATGGACAAAACCACAGAATTAATTCCCCTGCCTTGTGCCCTGCGTGGCCAAGGAAGTGTTCTCTGGAAACCGTAAAGATCTGTTCATTGCCTACAGACTATGTGAATCTGAGACTGAGGAAACATGTTTTTACAACAGCAGCAAATTTGAGCTCTTTCCATGATCAGGCTTTATAATACATTTTGTCTCCTGATGAAATTCTATTCCACCTACACAGACACAAAATCCTAACTCATGGCCTGTGCCATATCTCTCAACGATTATGATCTCTCAAAGGAAATAGCATCTGGACATTCAGTCAGCTGGGGGGAAGCGATGGCAAAAAGCATGTCAGTGCACTCAGGCCTCAGCATTTGCAAAGTAGAAGAGCAATCCTGCACCATGAAGGCATTCAAGCAGGCCAAAATCTGTCAGGATGGATAGTGGCAACTGATCTTTGTGGGATACGGGCCCAGACAGAGCCCTGAGGGAGCAGCACAGAAGGCTGCCACTAGTGCAAGTCTTTGGTAACAATCTGATAGAGCAGAACAGAGGCAGTAATTGAGATAATACAGCTGGTAATGGAACAAAGTAGCACCTGCTGATTGCTTTGCAAACAGGACCCATCCTAGAGAAAAAGAAAGTCAAGCAGTATTACAGACACAACGTGAGTTGGGGTGAAACCAGTGGAAATAATGTGGGAAGGCATCATGGAAATATATTAAACAGGGACTTGAAGAAGAATTTGTGTAGCAACAGAGCTTACATAAAGTTGTCCCCAGTCGTATAGATGCTGTGGAAAAAAGACACAAAGTGGATGCACAACAAGAAAAAAGATGTATGCTATCAGGGGAGAAAGAGAACCTGTAGGTGGAAATGTGATCAGCATTGTACACAGGGGTGGAGAAATGTTTAAATAAAACACATCCGGCTGGTTTATTCTGCTACTGTTCTTAAGTAAAGTGAATCCTTTGAGACAGAAGCCCTGTTCTGCGTATTTAATCATTTCACAGGGGGTGGGATATTTGAAACTTTTGCAAGATACATCAGAAAGAGATGCAAAAAAAGATTCAAGGAAACAGCATGGGATTGAAACAGATTTTAAACATTTTACAGGGCAATAGGAGGCTGAGTATTTGGAGTGTGCAGTTGTCTTTGGAGATGGATGTCTCTTTAGTATGCTGTTACTCAGCTGCATCTTTCAAGCTTGATTAATACTTAATGTGATTGTCTTTAAAATCTGTCAGCATTTGGCATAGATCAGATAAGTGGCTGTGACAGAAGTGCAAATATTTGTACTGGAGTTTTGTAGACTGCTGTGGTTATGATTAATGAGTTTTGCTTATGTACCTCAGAGATTGTTTTGTAAATTATCCTGCTTAGTTTATATTAAATCAAAATGCTAAAAAATATTTTCCTATGGGTTTACTATTTTAAATAAATAGGTAGCAATATCGCTTAGAGGATCTAGCTGGCATTTTAAGATACTTAAAAATCATGCCAAAGAAGTTGAACATATATTAAATTGATCAGAAAGGGATCCAATCACAGGATATGTCCCCTGATAAGGACAGGAAACGAGTAAAACAATCCTTAAGAACAAGAATTTTCAGGAAAAGAGAAGAGGAAAAAGCCTTTTTGATCAAGATAATGATAAGTTCCAGGTGCTGTAAAATGTAAAATCCACAGAAATCAAGCTGTAAAAATAGGTTAATTAGTTGGAGGTAGAGCACAAAGGAAGAAAAAAATGTTAGCTAACATGGCAATGATGCATCAGAGATGTTTTATGCCATCACTTCGTTATCTGAAGGATACAAGATGATAGGGTCTTCTCAAAGTGGGCACACTGTTAAAGTTCAAAGGGGAAAAAAAAGCAAAGCTTTTGTTTTGCCTGTGTTCCTCTGAACACAGGCAATCTCCTGTTACCATAGGTGTGTAATGGATCTTGGTAACATAAAGAAAAACATAGTCACCAACCATAATAAGCAGAAACAGAAGCCAGGACTTGCTCCAAAATCATAACTAAAATTAAAGCTAAAGCAATGGAGGAGGGTGGCCACAGAAAGATGGCTGGTAAAAGATAAAAATACATGTTGATATTACAATCTATAATCTGATAAATATCAAGAATAAGATGCTAGAGTATTAAGGCAGATGAAGGGTCAGAGAAAGGAAAAATCCCCACTGCCTTTTAGTAGTATGACACTCTGGTCTTAGGGGATTCAGTCTCCAGAGGGAGATAATGACATTTTGAACATTTGATCCAACGGAGTTATGAAACTACTCAGCAAAGGAGACAAGGTGGGTAATGCTGATGTCCTTGCTTGGTTTTAAGTCCAACTGTTACAATTCCAGCTCTGAAAGCGAGCTGCTTCCTTTGCTCTCCTGCACAGGGTTTCACAATTTTTACCCTTTCACACTTTGATCCTGTGGAGGACTCGTTTCCCATAATGACTTCTATCTATGAACCTATATCTTTCACACTCTTTGGAACTTACTTTCCTACGCATGTTTTCCTTCCATAAACTCTCCTAACCACTTTTTTCAATGTGCAATTCAGATTGAGTAAGAGGCACAGGCATGGTGTGAAATTGTTTGTTAGGATGAAAAATGACAAAATGAGATGAGACATTTGGCAATGATAAGGAAGGTTGAAATAAACCATATTCTAAATCTGAAAATAAGGCCCTTATTAAAATGAAGAATATTAAATTATTCCTAAGTTACTGTCTAGCTCTGCTTAGCAGTGTAATTTCAGCCTAGAAACTTCCCAGCTCCCACATCTGGCCTGACATCAACTGTAGACAAACAGCTTTAGATAAGTATTTTTTAACGCAATTCCTGTCCACATCTGATTTCCTCCTGTAAGTCTGGAGAATTTTTCCAAGGAAGACATTCAGATGATGATACCCTCAAAACAAATGCAGTTGCTAGTTCAGAACTCCTCAAAGGATAACCTTTCTTTACCAAACAAGTAGCACAACCATTTTGATAGATACGATTATGTGGCAGTTCAGATTTTTTTGGACACTGTAAAGAGGTTCTATTGTATCTTTGAACTGAGAACCCTGAATGTTTGTACACAAATACAACTTTGGGATGTTGCTACATTCTTCTGTATGTGCTGGTTGCAAAGAGCGAGATGCTTGAAACTGTATCTCAAAAGTTCTGAATTCATAAATTGCAAACTACAGCATGTCACTAGTGATTATTTCTCTCTGAACAACAGAATGACAGAAAAGTTATCGTCGACATTTTAGTGATCTGAACACTAATGGATTCACTGAGAAGCAAAATATCTATTGAAGCCAGCTAGCCACATTCTGTCCTTCTAAGTCTGTGGGCAACAGATTGTGGGCTGTGAATAATCAAATCTTTGTCTTGTTTTTATGACTGAATCATTACAAGTGCAGTGTTCAGCTTCTGATTCTGTTGCTGTATGTGTAGGTTTCATCACACATTCTACTAAGAATTGTCAAAGTAATGCACTTAGAACCCTGTGAGGGCTTCCCGCCCCTCAAAAGGAAGATCATCAGGACAACATGTTCTCAACTGCAGATTGAAAATAGGATCCCTGAGCCATCATGTCTGATTTTTTAAATCAAACTATTTTAAAAAGCAACTTTATTGGTTAAAACTGAGAAATCAACAAGCTCTCAGGCACTTAAGCTGTTACACAGGGTCTGTGGATTCAGGCCCTTTGACTTAGATGCCTAAATCCTATCTAAATTCTATTTTGAGTTCAGCACATTGATATATTATGTTCCATGTAAGAAGTGACTTAAAGTATATCTTCTCTGCTGATCTTATTTTCAACTCTTCCTGGATTTCAGCCCAAGCCATCCCAATACTCAAGCTTGAAAGTACTTTAATCTCTAGATGGCTTGTCAGATATGCACAAGGATTAGAGTGGGTCTTTGTTGTTTATTTTTAACTTTAGCTGTTATCTACCTGCTCTGGAGTAAAGAGGCATGCAAAATACCCTTGAAATTCTGATATACTTTCAATGCCTTTCCAAATATTTTCCCTCCTGACAGGCAAGTTCACAAGAGCTGGGAGGAAAAAAACCCTAGTCCCCGAAAATCGTAAAGAACTATGGGATATGCACTCAGGCAAACAAGGACAGAAAGAATAATTTGAATGGTACCTTGTCCTCAAATGCTGGTCAGTCAAGTGTATTTTGGCTGCTCAGCCAGAGATAATAAGCAGTAACAATGAAGAGATAGCCTTAAAATCTAAAGCTTACTTTCTTTCACAGTGCCTTAGGTATCTTAGCTTTTATAATGGTAATGGTCATCTATTTGCACGTCTGTAGCTTACCTTTCACTTGGAGCTCTGAAGCCTTTCACCTTGCTACTATAGCAGTGTTTTTGCAGAGCCTCTGGGGCAGTGTTCCCTTTGTTGTTCTCAGGGTTTTACACCTGCAAGCCCTGATACTACTGTAGTGGTAACTTTTCATTTTCACCCCTCCTCATCCCACCTCTTTCCTAACTCTTAGTTGTAGCTTTTGGTTTATATTAGAGGACCAAATAATATGCAGGCACAAAGCTTTAACAACCAGTCAGCACCTACCCCTGATCAAAGCATGCTCCAAACAGTACTAATAGTTTAAGTAGGAAAAAACAAGAGTTGGTTCCTAAATCCTTTTTTAAATCTGGCCCCAAATTTTCTTGTCAGCTTTCCCCAAAACCCTAAGACTAGCTGGATCACCTTCATAAATGGAAAGAAAATTGGTGATTTCATCATTGTTAGTTAGCACTACTAATTACTTTTAATTGACTAAATGGAGGCACATGGAAGACAGGGAGGTGATTCGAGACAGCCAATGGCAAGTCCCACCTGACCAACTTAGTGGTCTTCTATGATGGACTGACTACATCAGTGGACAAGGGAAGAGCTATGGATGTCATCTATCTGGAATTCTGCAAGGCCTTTGACACAGGCCCCCACAACTTATTTTTCTCCAAACTGGAGAGAGACAGATTTGTTGGGTGGACTGTTCAGTGCTTGAGGAATTGGCTAGGTGGTCACATCCAGAGAGTAGTGGTCAACGGCTCAGTGTCTGGATGGAGATCAGAGATGAGTGGTGTCTCTCAGGGTTCTGTACTAGGACCAGTACTGTTTAATATCTCCGTCAATGACATAGTGGGATCGGGTGCACCCTCAGCAAATTTGCAGATTTCACCAAGCTGAGTGATGAGGTTGACATGCCTGAGGGACAGGATGCCATCCAGAGGGATCTGGACAAGCTCAAGAAGTGGGCCCATGTGAACCTCGTGAGGTTCAACGAGGCCAAGTGCAAGGTGCTGCACCTGGGTCAGGGCAACCCCCAGTATCAATACAGGCTGGGGGATGAAGGGATTGAGAGCAGCCCTGTGGAGAAGGACTTGGGGGTACTGGTGGATGAAAAGGCAAACATGAGCCTGCAATGTGTGTTCACAGCCCATAAAGCCAACCGTATCCTGGGATGCATCAAAAGCCATGTGCCCAGCAGGTCAAGGGAAGTGATTCTGCCCCTTTACTCTGTCTCCTCCGCTCTGGTGAGACCCCACCTGCAGTACTGCATCTAGCTCTGGGGTCCTCAGCACAGGAAAGACATGGACCTGCTGGAGTGGGTCCAGAGGAGGGTCACAAAGGTGGTCAGAGGGATGGAACACCTCTCCTATGAGGAAAGGCTGAGAGTTGGGGTTGTTCAGCCTGGAGAAGACAAGGCTCCAGGGAGACCTTATTGCGGCCTTTCAATACTTCAAGGGGGCTTGTAAGAAAGATGGGGACAGACTTTTTAGTAGGGCCTGTAGTGAATAGAACAAGGGGTAATGGTTTTAAACTAAAAGATTCAGACTAGATATAAGGAAGAAATCTTTTACAATGAGAGTGGTGAAACACTGGAACAGGTTGTTGCCCAGAGGGGTGGTAGATGTCCCATCCCTGGAAACATTCAAGGTCAGGCTGGACGGGGCTCTGAGCAACCTGGTCTAGTTGAAGATGTCCCTGCTTATTGCAGGGGGGTGGACTAAATGACCTTTAAAGGTCCCTTCCAACCCAAAATATTCTATGATTCTATGAAACTATATCATGCAGATCCAGCTCAAGAATTCTTAGCAGCACAGGAAAATTTGAAGTTTGTCACCCTGAAATGAGCACATGAAAAAGGCAAAAGGAAGAGGCAGAAACTGGCCCTTTCCAAGAGGATACTCGCTGCTCTTGTTGCCAACAGAACATAGGATGTTTAGGGTGAAGGATTTTTGTTGGGTTTTTTGTTTTGTTTTTGAGGAAGATGCTTCCCTTCCAGTCCCCCAGCAGTTAATGCCTCCCCATACATCCTGACTCTTATTCCTAATGTCATCCACAGGAACCTTGGCATTACTTGACAGAGACTTCCACAAAGCAGACAGCTGGGCCATGGCTGGTTTTCTGCCCTTTTGCGGTTTGGTCTTCTACCCAGCCATTTACTTATGCTTATTAGCAGGTGTTTTGCACAGCCTACCTCTGAAAGTCAGCAACAATCACTAATAATCCCTGGCAATGGTACAATGACACTTACTGGCAATCAATCAGTGTATGGCAACAACCACCTATCCCTGAGACACACTCCCGGAATGTTCCCACAAACGGATCATTTGTGAATCAGTTTCAAGCAATAACTGACCACAGTCCAGCAATAAGTCATGGATGAATCATCATTGATTGACACCAGAAATTAATTGCTGTTTGTTATTCATTATGAATTACTGACACCAGTTGTTCATAAGCTGCTACTAGTCACCAGCAATCACCAGAATATAACACTAAAGGTTGGGTTTTTTGCCACTGTATTTAATTGCAAAAACTATGATGTTTTATATAGATTAGTTCAACCAGTTTAGCACATCACACCTATTACTTATTCCCAACACACAGGGACAGCACACTGCTATAGCCAAAGGAGGTCCAAAGGCACTCTACACTTTTCCACTCAATCATAGAATCTCAAATCCTTAGGTTTCTTCAGAATGGCATTTGCAACATGCAAGTTCAATGTCCATTTCCAAGTTCTCCTGGTTTTGGCTGGGATAGAGTTAATTTTCTTTCTAGTAGCTGGTATAGTGTTATGTTTTGGATTTAATATTAGAAGAACGTTGATAACACACTGATGTTTTCAGTTGTTGCTGAGTAATGATTAGACTAAGTCAAGGAGTTTTCAGCTTCTCACGCCCAGCCAGCAAGAAGGCTGGAGGGGCACAAGAAGCTGCGAGGGGACACAGCCAGGGCAGCTGACCCAAACTGGCCAAAGGGGTATTCCATAGCATGTGACATCATGCCCAGTATAGAAACTTGGGGGAGTTGGTCTGGGTGGGAGGATTGCTCCTTGGGAACTGACTGGGCATCAGTTGGCAAGTGATGAGCAATTGCATTGTGCATCACTCACTTGTTTTGTATATTCCAATTATCTTATTATTATTATTGTCATTTTATTACTGTTATTATCAGTATTATTTTCTTCCTTTCTGTCCTACTAAATGTCTTTATCTCAACCCATGAGTTTTACTTTTTTCCCCCCTGATTCTCTCCCCCATCCCATTGGGGGGGGGGGAGTGAGCAAGTGGCTGTGTGTTGCTTAGTTGCTGGCTGGGATTAAACCATGACAAAAGTATAAATTGAAAACAAACAGAAAAAATATCAAATATCAAGAAAGAGAGTTCTAGCAAGCACCTGAGTTTCAGAACAATATTCACTAGTTGCTCTTTAGGCCTTTGTTTATAATCTTGTAAATCATTGGTGTGCAAGATAGCAACCAAAGACTTTGGAAATAGTCAACATATCTAAGACCATTCTAAACATTAATGAGAGTGCTGTGTAAACACTGGAGAAATTTATCAGGACAAATTAAAAAAATATTGGTATGGGAAAATGAATGACAGTTAGAAATATTGCACAGGACCTTTGAGCTACAGCAGAACGCCACCTTCTAATTCACAGTAAATCAGATTCTTTAAAGCATGAGAGGAATACCTAAACTGTTGGATGGCTGGGCATAAGGATTTCTCACATAAATGTTCTTGCAATATCATTCAACCTCCTGAATAAAGAAAACCTGTCAGAAAATTAATACCTTACCATGTTATATCTGACATTTATGGATCTAATCAGATAACATTCTCTGTATGGGGTCACCATTGCCTCCAATTAGACAGACAAAATTGTTCCTCTTGTTGAAATGTAGATCCCATTCCTATTATGTCCTGTTTGACATAATCTCTTCTGATGATTGACACACATTATGTACATATGTATTAAGACACCACTCCTTGCTAATTATATATATTTATTCTTACAGATTTAATGCAAAAATAGCTATGCAAGATACGGGCAACAATCAAATTCTTATCCCCATGGAGACATCACCCTGCAGCTTAACAAAACAAAAAATTAAACAAAATGGCCATGAGATGTAACAGAGACTCCCTCCTCCCTACCCTTCTCTTCAATTCATTGGTCAACTTCCTCTGTCGTGGTTTAACCCCAGCTGGGAACTAGAGTACCACACAGCCGCTTGCTCACTCCCACCTTATCGGGGTGGGGGAGAGAATAGGAAGAGTAAAAGTGAGAAAACTCCTGGGCTGAGATAAAGACAGTTTAAGAAGTAAAGCAAAAGCCACGCATGCAAGCTAAGCAAAGCAAAGCAAGGAATTCATTCCCCACTTCCCACGGGCGGGCAGGTGTTCAGCCATCTCCAGGACAGCAGGGCTCCAGCACACCTAACAGTTACTTGGGAAGACAAACACCATCACTCCGAATGTCTACCCCCGCCTTCCTCCTTCTTCCCCCAGCTTTATATTCTGAGCATGACATTGTATGGTCTGGAATACCCCTTTGGTCAGTTGGGGTCAGCGGTCCCGGCTGTGTCCCCTCCTAACTCCTTGTGCCCCCCCAGCCTCCTTGCTGGTGGGGTGGGTTGAGAAGCAGAAAAGGCTTTGACTCTGTATAAGCAGTATTCAGCAGTAACTAAAACATCCTTGTGTTATCAACACAGTTTCCAGCACAAATCCAAAACATAGCCCCATACCAGCTACTGTGAAGAAAATTAACTTTATCCCAGACAAAACCAGCATACTTCTCAGCCTATTCAGAGTCTGTCAACATGTGGATGTAGAAAGTGATCTGGAAGTGTATTTCCAATAAGAAGGGGGAAGCGTATTCATGCCAAATAGCCCTCAGAGGGAACGCATTCCCCAGGAGAGGGCATCTGGTAACTCCAAATTGACTCAAATTTTTTGTCCCCAGAGATTATAAAAAAATGTTTTCACATGGTAAGGGGCAAAGAACCAAAATCACAGATGCATGTCCTGCAGTACTGCATGATTTAAGGCTTATTAAGGTCAGTAACTCAAAATTAAATTCATGTGGTTTTAATCCTATACTGCACTACATTTTAGGCTTACACAATATTCATTTTAGGTTTCTCAAAACGTCAGAAATATTGGCAGCACCATAAAGACGATGCAAGGAGATCAGGGTTCCTGAGTACTGATTCATTCTGACCACATAATCTCCAATGTCCAAATCACAGTAGGCCAGATTTTTTGACTTCACAAATTTCTATCTACTTCTAGCTTTGTCACACGGTAGACTATAACCAGAACTGGAGCATGTGGCTGCAGGAAACTTGAGAAGTACTGATCAGAAATTTTCTTTTAAATAAGTCATTAGAAAGTAGTAAACATCACCTTCATTTTTTGTTTAAATCACATCACCAAAATTGGTTGTGCAGCACGTGACATGTCACATTCTGTGGTTTCGGAAAATAAATAGTAAAATATCACAGCAGTGTTTTCAACTGCCTGCAGCAGAATCACTCATACTTCATTGTACAGGGCTATCTGAAGCAGCTCTGTATACATGGCACAGAGTTAACTTCATCTGCTTCAAGTTAAAAATGTGCATTTTTTTGATGTCAGATTCCTAGTTGGTACATCAGGCATTTTGAGATCTGTGCAAACATTTACGTGAGGCACTGCCTGAATTATGTTCGTTATACCAAAAGCGAAAAAATGTTGTTTCAATCATCTCAACAATGACTGAAACAGAACCTCAGCATCTGGGCAGAGTGTGATAGAGCTGCAGAGACAAAATAAAGTATACCAAATAACAGCAGTGAAGCTAACAGCTTCCAATTTCTTATTTTTCTTTTTCTTCCAACAGAGCACATTTAGATCCTTTGTAAGCTTTACCTCAAATATCTTCGACTAATTAAGCCATTTCATCCATGTGTTACTTCTGTACTGCAAACAGAACTTTGGAAGGCAACCATGATTTGTAGCACCGCAATGACTCAGTTGTACATGCTAAGAGGAAAATATGATAAACTGTTGATTCATTCTCAGTAAAATTTATGTACTTTCCACAATTTATTATTGAGTACTGAATTATATCTGCACAAGTAAAGACACAAATGGTAGATAAAAATGGAAAACAAACAAGTAGTCTCCTTAAATGTTAGTCCAATTAGCAAATAAGATGGAATCAAGCTACTAGTTTGAGTTGCTTTTCTCTGATTAAAATTGTTTACAAAAACTTCTTTAAGGTAGAGAAAAACTGAGATTAAATATTAAAAGAATACTTCCTGATGGTGAAAGTTTCTGGATGTGAAGTAATCTCCCCAGAGAAAATATGTCAGCTAACCACTAGGATTATTTCAGAAAGTACTAGATGATACATTGAACAATATGAGTAATTTTAAAAATAATTTTCCCATTTTTATTCCTGTGATATTCTGGTTACTAGACAGCATATGCAAGATTAATGTAACAGAATAGCCATAAGAAAACAGTATGAAAGAGGGATTTGCTTTTATAACGCTACTAATGATTTTCCTGATTTTTTTTCAGCTAAACTATGCTACAACAGATTATTGCTAATTTGGTGGTTTATTAATCTGTTTGAGTATTTGGGAGAACCTGGAGTTAATGATTTAAAGAATCACTGTCATTCCCAGTTGTAGGATTATTTAACTGAAGTTTTCTCAAACTTTGGTTTGCACTTCATATTTCTGCACCTCACACTCAAGTCCTTAGAAGCCCTTAGAAGCTAAGAGTTTCACAACGAGAGCAGAGGGTCTCAAATTACTGTGCTAATCTAACCTTACATAAATCACAAGTACAAATTCATACAGCGAGCCTTTCCGGGTCATAGCATTGGCTTTTGGATGAAGAAAATTGTTAAGAACATTTCATGTATACTAAGGGGTTCTCTAGAATCAATTAACAGGAAATCCCTTACTACTTGCTTCCAATCATCTCTTGTCCAATAAATACTCCCTTATTAATAATTCAACATCCCCCTGCTGTTGTTTGTACTCACAAGTGCTTTGGCCCTTTAGACAAAACACAATATTAATCAGCTAGCTGGTCATTTCCCCATTTTACACTCCAAAGAATGTGTTTTCTAACAGGTACTATATATTTTGTCTGAATATGAAATATATCTGGCTTAGGATATGTGAATATATTTGCATAGCCAAGATGCAATAAAAGAGATTTCAGTCTAAAAAAGACATGGCTAATAATTAAGGCTACCATCATGAATATAAATTAATCAATCTTAAGCTACATCCCATAAGAGGTTAGAGAATCTTCCTTCATATAACTAGGTACCTAATTAGAAGGTTATATCAAAAGATTTAAAGAGGAAGAACAAGCCATGACAAAAATCATAGCTTCTAATCAACCTTAGCAATCAGTACATTTAAATTTATGTCTACTATCAAAGTGTGGTATAGGATAGCAACATGCACTCAACCCTGTCAAGAAGCTTTTGCAATAGTTTAGCTGTACTTTCAGCTGACAGATATTCACGCAACTCCTTCCTTATGTGCAGAGCAGCAAAAGTAGAATGAGCACAAACAGCCTAGCAGAGAAGCAAAGGGAAGAAACAGAAACAAAAAGGTATGAATCTAAAAGCCACATCCTGAAGTCTGGTAGCAGAGTCATGTAGAAGAACAAGGCTATCACACTATGATGGGGTTATGAGGCATCATGAGACCAATACGGCAGTGCAATGCCAATCTGTCACACTGTGATAAGTCTGTAGCTCCATACATTGACAAAGTGTCATTCAGCTTTTCAAGGTTCAGCCTTGATAGCTTATACTAAACAGGCTATGCAAGGTCAGAATCAGTAATCATAACACGCTACCTTGTTTTGTGAGTCTATGCAGTGAAAAACAGTGGCACTGTATTCTGCATCATAATAAAAATATTTCAAGTACATTCTGAAATAAAGTTTTTTAAACTTGGAGACCTGTTTTTTCGGCAGAAAAAAAAAGGTATCAGGTCTTTAGCAAAGGCTTCCTTGGTGCAAAATATTTGCTACTAATGTTAAAACAACATCCTTCAAAAAAAAAAAAAAACCCAAAACAAAAACAAAACCAAAACTCCCAATCAAATAATGATAAACAAATCTTCTGTTTAAACTTTTGTTTTCATGATGACAAGCTTTAAAAAAGTTGGGGTGGTTGGACAGTAGATTGGTTGTGAATACTACCACATTTACAAAGACATTAAGCAGTATATGCACTAATGATGTTATACACGCATGATCTAATCCACATTTGCTGTTACTTAGACAACATAAGAGACCATAGTTTCAACCTACTCATAGTAGTGAAATTTCTCTGCACCCAAATTATGGCACTACAGCCTCCTAACCAGCTCTCTCCAACCTCAAGCATAAACTCCTGTATCTTATTATCTGCCTACAGGGGACAAACAGCCAAAGTGAAAACTCAACAAATACCATACTTCAAAATATCAAGGGGAGCTAGTTCTTCCCATTAAAGCAGGTAGAGGATCCATCAATGTAAACATAAGTTTAAAACATAACCCACTTCCCCCAAACCCCAAAACTATTTCACCTCACTTTGTTGCAACTACTGATATGCTTTCATAGAAGGGCTGAACTTGGGAGCTCTTACTACCTGATTGCTCCTGCTCTGCCAACATAAGAACACAGACCCAGCTCCTCTGTTACTGCCACTGTATTTCCTAAATCTTCCACAGTCCCACCTTATAATATCTTGTCCATTACTACTGGTCACAAGAGGTAGGAAGTGGAATAGAAAGGGGCAGGAAACTGGAAATCAGGATCATGCAAGATTTGCCAGTTCTCAGACAGGGAATAAGTGGTGTCTTCAGGGTTAATTTAAGTTGATACAAACTATATTGACTGAATAACAAAGTTAATGGAAACATTCAAAGTAAATGGTTCAACTTTCTAGCGTGGGTAGGACTTTAATTGCATTTTCATCTTTCTAATTTTACTCTTAGCAGGAAAGCTGTAATAATTGAGGGACAATCAGCCTTGGGGCTTTTTCCTTTCTGCTGCTTCTTATTAGTTTGTTCAGGTTAATGAGGTGTGCCTCTCCTAACCTTGATTGTAACAGGGGGTAGGGAACTAACCTGACATCTACACACCAAGAACTCCTTAGCGTAGTCTGGCGATGCTGTAGGAATACCCTAATAATTTCTTTTTGCCCTTGATCAACAGCTTTTTTTTAACACTAAAATGTGTCTTCTGTTAAGGTAGCTTTCTACTGCATGTAAATGCACTACTGTACAGAAGTTGGTCAGTCCTGAAGAACTCTTCAGCTTCATATGGGCACAGGTTTTTTTGCTACCTGCCCTAAACAGCTCTCATTTCCCACTCCAGAGGAGGTTGCCTTTTAGTTCGTTGAAGTAGTTAATTAATGTAAAATACTTTTTGACCCCATAGGGAGGAAAACAACTTGCAAAGTTCAATACATTTTATGATGCACGACATTAAAGAAGGGTGTATGAATAAACATGCCATGCAATAGCACTGTAGTGTTCCTGTTACAACTGATTGCAGTCTTCCTCCTGCTTGGCTCTGCTCTTTCAGGTTGCAGAGAAAATCAGCACATTTTGAATGTCTAGCCAATCTGTCACTTCATCTTTGGTTTCTGCACATGAAAGAGAGCAAAACCTGACATATATTTGTGAAGACGCTATTTACCCTGAAGTGCATGTTTGCTCACTGGCTTCATCTGAGCCACTGGAAAACTGTGCATGTTGGAGAAAGCATTCCTCTCACTTCACTGAGCCACCGCCACAAAACAAGAAAAGCCTCAAAGCAGAGAGAGAAAGGCATCTGCCAATGCAATTGCAATCAACCATTCCTCTACTGCCCTGAGGAAACTAAAATGCAGTGTCTGTCTAAAGTAGCACAGACACTGCTACTTCTTGCAGGATTTGTATTCAGTACTATTAGCATCTAAGCAAATTATAGTAAGGAGCTGGAAGTACCTCTGCAGACTACAAGAATCTGAGCATTGGGGTAGTGCACAATGATGAAACTGGGATTGAGAAGCTGGAATTTAGGTTGGAGATCAGCAAGTCATTTGGAGTGGTGGAGTTAATAGGACAGAACTGCCTCTCAAAGATTAGTTCATGCAAAACAGTAAAAATGGAACCTGGCACACAATAACCCTGTCAGACAAGAATTCACTTGTCCCTGCATAGACAGACTGTATGAATTAAGAGGCTTTTCAGTCTATAGTTTCTATGATTAACAGCCTTACTATTTGTCAGCATGCAGGGACATTTTTGTTATATGAAGACACAAAGTGGAGAAAACCCACCACTTTAATTTCGTGTTACGTTTATTAGTGCTACAGGGATCTGCATGGTGTTTGGGATTGCTTGGTTTAAAATGTTCATTGTGAGCTCCTGTACAACATGTTTGCCACTCACTAAGCTTGGCTCTTTCACGAGTGTCTTTCTTGGGCAATCTATCCAAATCTTGCAGTTGATCATAATATTGACAATATTAACATTAATTAACATTGAATTCTCAATCTATAAAAAAGCCTAGTAACTAACAAAGTTCAGACAGTATTTCGGATATTGCATCCTATATGAAACTGCAGATTTCTAAGTGGTGGCTATAGTCAGACGATAGCAAAGCAATCCCTTTTAGCAGAGACATGTCCTGCAGTTCAGCCATCTTGACTTGGCAATCCTTTGTGTGTATACTTAATATTTTAACACTGTCTTCCATCAGATCATTGGACTGGAGATAATACAGATTAGCAGTAATACATTTATACATATATCTAATTGCAGAATGCTTAACTTCACTGCCAAATAAATTATCACCCAATTGTAAAACATTATTGCTTGAGGTATATCATCTCTAGAGAAACTGGATATGCATAAACACCTGTTTAACTGTAACACACTCTG
Organism: Astur gentilis; assembly: GCF_929443795.1. NCBI lineage: Eukaryota > Metazoa > Chordata > Aves > Accipitriformes > Accipitridae > Astur > Astur gentilis. The sequence goes on from NC_064901.1 coordinate 22,476,716, forward strand.
CAAAGGCTACCTCACAGAAATTAAAATATCCTTTAGATCCTGTTCTGCTTCAAGGACCATATTTTTCTCATGCTATCAATATGGAAATTTTGGTGGATTCCACTTGTGTTTTTGCAGGTGCCAATGCTTCAAAGCTTCCTAAGTGTTGCTGTTCCTCCATTCACTTTTCGATCCTCAGATTCTCTTTGTGTAACTCTTTCAATGTTTTTTTGTGTAACGTTTTAATGATCACATCCTAGTCCTGAAAACTCCCCCCTAAACAGGTAAAGAAGGCCCAAAATGTTTTCCAAGTCTCACACTGGCGATAATTTCAGTTACATCTAGCAGGATCTCCGTTCTCAGCATTAGTTTTGGCAACGTCATTTCACATTTTGTCCCAGTCAGAACAGTGTTCTTTGAAAGGAAGTTTGATACTCCTACAATCTAGGTTGGAACTTTGCTCTTCTCATCTTCTGTACTTAGCTACAAGGTATGTCCCATGTTTATATTCTATTTAGAGAACATACATGTGTTTAAAACTAATCTCTGTTGTTGTCAAGCCTCTCTTTGTCAATGACAATAAGTGGTTTATGGACAGCTTCAGCTAACATGGACCTCTGGGAATAGACACAGAAGTTCTCATACTCATGGATTAAATACGAGATATTCAATGATATAATACTAGTCTCCAGTTCTGACCATACCACCATCTGTGTTCATATCTAGCGTAGTCTTATACTTCCTAAGGACATCAAATTTAGAGTTTCTTTAATATATTAATTTAATTCAGCTCTATTCATATTTGCATCCTGTGAATATACTTCTACCAGACTACTCACAGGCCTCTGTTTGAGCATCTACAACAGGCACTGATTTCCCTATATTGTTTATGACCATGTCTAGGAATCATAAAAAAATCATAGAGATCATATTTTATCTACAAGGACAAGAATGCTGGTAGAAGCCTTATCCTTATCTGACCTGCTTGAGCACCTTGCTTCTAGGAATGTTATTTCTAATACATAAAATTTACATTTTTATTTATGTTTTGCCAGATTTTTGAAGCTACATGGAGCCTGCAGTCATGCTCTTCCACAGACCAACACATCATCTGTGAAGACTTACCCTCTATGCTATCAAAGATATGTTTTATTTTCCAGTGAAAAAATTCACGTGCCAAACAAAGGCCAGAAGCCAGTCTGCAGAAACAGCATTTTCTAACAAGAAACTGTGCTCTGTTTCTTAAGGTTACTGGCCAAAATCTGCTGATAGCAAATATTTTTCCATGGTTGATGCATCCACCATAAAATTCGTTTAAGAATGTCCTTGTTTGACTGGTTGAAAACATTCACATCTATATATATTTAGTTTGTTATTTGGAGTGAACAGATAGGGAGGAAGTGCTAATTCTTTTGTCTTCAGTGACTGATATGTAATGTCATCTCTCTTGGTTCCCTTGCTTGCTCTGTGATTCTGAAGGAAGTGGCCTCGCTCCATTTTTGGTTTTGCTTTTTGTTTTTGAGAGACTAGATATTCCAAGGATCTTGGAAATAGGCTTTTCTCCTTCTATTCTGTTCTCTTTAGAAAGCTTCCCTATATCCTGGAACACATTTCTGACATTTACTTCTGTTGTTTGAGTTTCCTGCTTTCCAAAAAGTTACGCATTTTAATGAATTATAGATTTTATTCTATGTCATCTTAGGAGCTGCAACTTCAAACGTTTGTTATTTACCCATGCATTTATTTTGTATGCTTCCTCAGTGAGGCTAACTATAGTAAGCCTGAATGTAAATAAAATCTTCAGTTTTGCCTACTTATCTGACACTACCAGTGTTTCTCCTACAGTGCTAATATTTTCTGGGATCATGTTGACTTGAGCACTGATCTCCAACTTTGTCCAAATCAGTCCATTACTCCTCTGAGTTTCCTTATCTGAAGTGATGCTGTTGTCATTCTTTGTTCGTGCTGTAGGCATAAATTATCACAACTTACTATGAGCTGTTATTGCATTTACCTCACTTTTCCAAGTATGAGGCAGCTCTTCAGCTCATGGTATTTGTCACAAGAAGCACAATTTACTGTGCTGATTTCTGTCTTCAGCTTTTCTTTGCCTGTTAGCTTAGGGTCTTGCAATTCCTTATCTGATCTGTGTCTTAGTTACCTCCCTAAAATGACCAGAATGTCTCACCAGCTTTAACAATTTGCATATTCATGTATGTTTTCAACTTCTTTTTATATTCCCTCATACATGTCACTCATACATCTTTATATAGCATGCAGTACTCTGTGCAGTTCAATGACACATTCTCACAAAGGCGTATTTTACCAGAACTAATGGAAAAATAATAGAAAAATCAGGCACTTCCAAAGCAACTGTTATCAAAATTATTTTCAGACCACCTATTAATTACTTTTTTTGCAAGAATAACATACTCAATTCTTTTCCAGTTATTCTCCATGTGTTTGGAGGTTTTAGGTTTGATGGCGATTATAGCTACTCCCTTCTTTTGTGCAGAGGCTTTTCTTAATCAGCAATTGCCAAAGAACTAAGAGTTTGATAACATCCACTTCATTCATTGTCTATGTTGTATCAATGTGTTTGCATTGCTTAAGATGAACCTCTACACATCAACCCATTTAAGGGACTCATGCAAGGGCCTCTTTTCATTCAGATAAAACTCTCATGGCTCCTGCACTGTTTTCTACTGAAAACAAAAACAAAACCAAAAACCAGCAAAGAATTATGTGATTAATCTCCTTGCACATTTACTTTGAGCATGAGTTTGACCAGAGGAAGCCAAAATTCTTATTTCTACCTTTCACATTTGTAATTGCATCTTCCTAGATGGACATTTTTATGGGGATGAGTGTGATTATATTTCCTGTTCTAGGAGGAAACAGGTCTTGATGGGAATCTCTCAGTCCAACATCTGAAGTCTTGGTCATTCCTTACATTGCAATAGTATATGATAGGCATCTCCCATCTTCAGCTTGCTCTCAGTTGTCTTGCTCTCAATTCCCATTCAGTAGGAAGAAATTATGGTCCCAAAGAATAAGCATTTTCTGACTCCGTGAAGAGGGTAAATTTTGAATTTTGCCAACTGTGATGGTTTATTGTAACAAAGACTGGTTTTGCTGTGCAAAACAGTTAGTTTTTTTGAAAATGCATTTCCTCAACTTTCTGACAAATATCACAGCAAAGCCATAAACCTGTAACTTTAAAAATGAAAATAGTTTTCTTTCTATATAAAAGGATAGCAAGGCTATTACAGAGTACTGTGTTACCACAAAAAAAAAACAAATCAGGAGATCAACCATTACTTCACTCTACTATCATAATCTCCGGCACATTAATTTCTTTGAACAAAAAGAACTTGGAAAATTTCATTGATGGCTGCCCCCATCACAACAGTGACACCATTTGACTCACAGATTTTTTTCCTCTTTCAGCTAGTAGCAAACCAGACCAGTCACCTTCCATGAAATAAGCTGAGCTTGCTTGGAGCACCAGAAAACCTACCTCCCTCATACAGTTGTTCTGTTAGCACCATTAATTCAGTTTAGCCTAACCCTTCAAAACAGGCTGTACCTATTTGCTTGTGCTCAGAATTGTAGACCAAAAATGGACACGTGACCAGATGTATTTCATCTGCAGGTATTACCTTGAGGTTAAATCCTGATCCCCAAGAAGTGGCAGAGGTCCGAGGGACTTAGGCAGAGCCAAAGTCTCACATGCAGGAATGCCATAACAACATAGTTTTTTCTGAAACCTCCTCATCCTAGGCTTTGCACAGGCAATGTTCCATATTAAAGAGACTTTAATTGGTCTGCAAATACTTGTGCATCTTGTATTATCTTCTTGGAGCTCAGGTATGTCAGAAGAGTGATGGGAATTCACAATGACACTTGAAGTACAAAATTTGGTAAAAGCTTATAAATACAACAGGTTGACACGGGCAATGATTATATCAAATCCAGGCAGACTCTCATTTGGTGAACATTGAGAAAATTTCTTGGGTTTGTTAAAGAAATTTCTAACCTCATTTCCTTAACACTAACAATGAAGAGCATCCCAAATGTACAGGAAGACAGATTCTTGTCAATGCATAAACTCTGCATTCTCATTAGTTTTCATTCACAAAGGTAGTGAAGTAGGAAGCACCATGCAGTTAAGGATTTACAACCCTAAGAAGGCTGGTAAATAAAAGCAACAGATTAGCCCAATATTATTGAATCTTGCCATTTCAAGTTTTTTCTGGTGGACCTAATAGACAATATATATCAGTTCTAGAGGAGGTGTTGAAATAAGCAGCATCTAAATCAGGAGCACACATAGTCAAGTAGGCTGACAGAAATCTATCTTTTAACTTGATGGCAGTAATGCCTGCAGAATTTGGAGAGATTTATGCCAGGACTCAAGGAATATAATATTCCTCTTGAATTAACTAATTTTTGCAATCAATGTACTGTGAGTGATACACTGCTGCCAGGAAAGATTTGTGGCCTGCCTGAAGCACCAATTACCTTCCATTTTCTACACTAAAAATGTCTGGTAATGTGAGTGATAACAGCAAATTTTACACATCACTAATAATGGAAAGGAGTGTACTTTCCATCATGTCTAGAAACAAATATTGTAAATAACAAAATAAAATACAGAAAGGGAATCACTGGGAGGTGTGCAAGAAAATGTCATTCAGTATTTTTACTTTTTTTTTTTTTTTTTTTTCTTCCAGTAGTACTTCCCATTACAACTCCTTTTTCAACCTTTGGTCACACTAGTAAAAGAGTATTATTGGGAGAGGCTAATTCTGTTCAAATAAAGGAATAAAGGGTGAGCCAAGATAGCATAATCTAAACCAGCCCATTGTGAACTAAAAATTCTATCTAAACCATTGCTTCAGAGCTACTTAGATCTCACTCTTGGCATATACCATGGAAAGTCTTTTGACTTTCCTAGGATCAGTCTTGTGTTCCAGACACTTTTCAAGTCCCGCTGTTGACTGTGGGACTCTCCCATGTGATCCTGTCTCATACACTCCAGTCACAGTGCTGGAAAATCATAGATTCCCAGAACAATCGAATGGCTTCTCTCCTGCCAGGTTCAACTAATCAAACTGTTTGAATAACTCTGTCTAAAGCACTGATTTCATAGGTACTTTAAAGAAATTTTTTTCTAAGTAAGCAAAAGTTGCAGGTATTTGAGTGAAAAGAGTAAATAAAACCACATTTTTTCCCATTTAAAAAAACCAAACAACTTCTGTGCCCACAAAAAGGAGGCTGAAGCCAAAATGTAAGTCAGACTTGCAAAATGGCAAAGAAATAATCATCACCAAGGCACAGAAAATGAGCTCAGATTACTCTGAGTATTTGAGAAGCTGTGAGCATTTGAGTATTGTCTCTGGAGTGTACCCAAAAGAGAAGTTTAATAAGGTTTTTAAATACACTCCTGAGAATCAATGGGCCATAGAAGAATGCATCAGAAGTGCCCATAAGTCCCAACAAGAAATTTTCAAGGGCTAACACACATAAACACACAGCCATTTGGAAGCCTATTTTAGAAAGTGAATGATTCCACAAGTCAATAATGTGTGTGTGTGTTTATTAGCAGTGAGATTGTTCTAGCTTTGACTGCAACAATTAGAATTTTTATGTACACAGTGGATTTTTTTTTTCCAAAATATAGGGTCTATGTTCGAGTTTCAGCCTGATTAGTGTCATCAAATACCAAAGATGTTCATGTACATGCTGGAATAATATAGTCCACTACACAGCTTACTGTGCTACATGAATCTTGTCATTTTTCAATATTTCTGTCTTTCGTAGCACATCTCTTGGCTCAACTGCTTATAAATTGCTACAAGGTGTCCTAAGCCAGACATGAAGCTGTAGGTGAACATCTGGGGTGAGAAGAGAGTAGAACCACAGCTGTGATATCTCATTCATAGGCAATATCCCCATGCACACTATTGAAGTACACTAGCTAACTTATAGTTGCACAAATAACATTTTTTTCTCAGTTTTAAATATAAATACAATTTTGTCGTGGTTTCAGCTGGGATAGAGTTAATTTTCTCTCTAGTAGCTGATACAGCTTTATGGTTTGGATTCAGTATAAGAAGAACATTGATGACAGACTGATGTTTTTGGTTGTTGCTAAGTACTGTTTAGACTAAGTCAAGGTTTTTTTCAGCTTCTCACGCCCAGCCAGCAAGAAGGCTGGAGGGGCACAAGAAGCTGGGAGGGGACACAGCCAGGGCAGCTGACCCAAACTGGCCAAAGGGGTATTCCATAGCATGTGACATCATGCCCAGTATATAAACTTGGGGGAGGTGGCCTGGGTGGGAGGATCACTCCTTGGGAACTGACTGGGCATCGGTCGGCAAGATGCGAGCAATTGCATTGTGCATCACTTGTTTTGTATATTCCAATCCTTTTATTGTTATTATTGTAATTTTATTATTATTATCATTATTATTTTCTTCCTTTCTGTCCTATTAAACTGTTATTATCTCAACCCACAAGTTTTACTTTTTTTTTTTCCTGATTCTCGGGGGGAAGTGAGTGAGCGGCTGCGTAGTGCTTAGCTGCTGGCTGGGGTTAAGCCACAACAAATGTTTACCACCCTGCAGCAATACAAATTCTATCTTGACAATTGCCCTGTGCCCTCCTTCTAGGCTCATGCAAGCAGGTTTCCTGCTTCAGCAGTCAGAGGACTCCTCTGCTTGGAGGAAAATTTGGAATAGGCAGAGGTACATAGTGGGAATCAGAAGGGGATCCAGTCTCACATCTCACTTCCACACCACTTCATTTGTCCTTGGAGGTTACAGAGTCACAGGAGCAGGTTAAGCAACTTAGAGGGAGAAGCTGGTATCTGACCGTTCTGAGTAAGGCAAAAGCTCCTTTCCCTGGACCATGTTACTGGACGTAGTTTCATAAGCCAGTTTGACAAAAGTAGAAATGATCAGAAAATCCACATATTAGATCTAGGATCCAGTTATTGTAAGGTGACGTGAAAATAAAAGGAAAGCCTACAGCTGATTTTTACTGGATATGCTGGCCAACTGGCATAAGCAGGGGATGATGGAATAGAATTGATAGCGTTTTCAAAAGGGAAAGATTTGAAGAGCCAGGGCTTAATTTAATGAGACTATAACCTCAGTCTCAGCTAAACCTTCCTTAGAGAAGAAAGGATATAAACACCTCAGAAAAGATCTTAGATGCCTTTGCAGTCCTAATGGTACTACTTACAGACCAAAAATCACAGAACCAAATGATAAGCATATTAAAATATCTTTCTCAGCTGCTCAGTGGGTGGCTGTGCATATTGAGATCAATTAAAAGGACAGTGTGGAGCCAACTGACATGCTGCAAACACACTAGAAAACAGTTAATGGTTTGTTAAGTAGTTCTCTTATTGTAGCTGTTACCCGATTTAACCTTCCTTGAATCTTAAAAAAAAAAAAAAAAGGCAAAAAACACCACTTCAGCAAGGTGTTACAAAAGCTTTATTCGTTGTGACAACCTGACACTATTGAGACTGCGAGGAGTGAAAATGTGGCAGAAAGTGTGGCCTAACAGGCCATCACATGCTTTAAGCAGTGCAGGAGGAAAACCCTGTAACTGACAACATCAAACATTTGCAGAAAAATCATGAAGAATTAAAGTTGATGGAATGCCCTGTTCCACCCAGGAGAGAAGGTCAGTAGAAACATTCATGAAGATCAGAGTCTGGAAGAGATTTAGCATGTTGGGCAGGGACACATGGTTGGTGCCATCAAGTTCTTTGTGCTGATATTGGTGGAAGACAAACGATTAGAACTTCCACTCCTCTGAATGTTCTGGAGTCACTTATGGTCAAGCTGATTCTGTAGCAATTTATAGCTACTTTGAACTAATATGAGTTACAGGCAGTGAAGAACCATGAACAGAAACTATACACACACTGCACAACTAGCGACTACGGTGAACTCTGTTCTGACTCACCTCCAAAATCTCATTATTTTCTACATCCAGGTAGGTACAGATCACAGCCAGCCTGGGGAGATAAAGTAATATCTGAAGGGGCTGTAACACCTCTCTCTCTTTTCTGATATCCCTGAATGTGCCAACTCAGATGTTGGACCTTGTGGTTTTACACGGCTCAAGGCAGAACTTCACAATTCTCCACTCCTAGATCAAGATCTGTTCTTTACCCATTCAGTATGACTGAGTTCAGGCACCTCTTGAGCTGCCCTGTGTGTAATCTGTTAAGAATGGTCATAGTGGATCAGACCAAAGTTCCACCTGGCCTAGCACTCTTTCTCCTGCAAAGGCCGGTGGTGGGTATCACAGGAATGTAAAAACACACGGAAAGCACGCGGCAACCCTTTGCTACAACACTCCTTTGCCTTCAGTGACGACACAGCTGTTTTCTGTGCCAGAGGTGGTGTGCATCTATCATGTTTCCCTCTCAGGCCCGCTGAGCCCAAACACTTCGCTGCTATACCAGCACCCTATGAGGCAGGGCGGGCAAGGCTGCCAGCAAGGAAAGAAAGGAGGACAACATCCTTCTAGCTTCAGCCCTTCCATCTTCTTTGTCTGCAGCAGCCAGGCTATGCGCTTGAGGGGAGACTAAGACACAGCTAAACCAAGCAATACCGTGCAAAGCCACAAATGGCCTGCACAAGGCTCCACAGAGACTAATATAATTCATGCTGTAATAGTGCTGGTGCCTAATAATGTGGATCATACTTGATATCATACACTTCTCCAGTTGTTACACTGTGTATTGCTAGTTTCCACTCATTACTTCAGAAGTGGCAGAAAATTTCTTAGAATACAAAATATGTAACCAGCAGTTTTGCATATATGGGTCTCATCGGTATATACCGATTTAAGTTATTTTGATTTAAGGAAATTATTTTGAGTGCTCTGCCTGTTGCATAGGCAGGCTGTGACCTTTTTTTCCCCACAGTACTGCCAAAATGTTCTACTGCTGGATTTTTATTAATCCAAACCTCCTTTTGAAAGGATTTTATTCACCTTGGGCCTGAGTTATGGGTGTAAAAATCGTGTTGCTGCAAGTACACAACTGCTACCAGAAATGCAGTGAACATGTAAGAGTTTTATGGCACAGTACTGAGTCCCCAAGCACACACAGTTCTGGAGACAAGTTGAGCCAGGGATTGAGCCAAGGTTTCAAACAAGAGAGAAATCACAGTAAAGGAGAATAAAGAAGTTGTAGGAGCCTACAAAACACTTTGGGAGAAGATAGCAGAGTGAGAAAACATGGACACCGTGTAGTCCACAAGGCCTTGTATGTCAACTTTTGCTCATTTTTGCCTTTGTTATCTTATATTAACCACAACACATCTTAAAGGCTTTAAGTTGGAAGACGATGACACAGGTTCTGTGGAACAAGGAAGGCTGGAGGCAGTTACATACTGTAAAGCTGTGGTGATTTAATGACAAATCTCCCAGGGACTAGGTTTTTCTCACTCCTGTAATAATCAGCAAACCAGTATAAGTGTGTTTATGTGTGTTTAATTCAGTCCTCATCTCACAACCTTGCGCTCTTCTGTAGTCATATTAGCTAAAGTAATCTGGAAATGCAGGTTACCTTGAATACCCAGTTGATGGTACAGGTAGCTAGCATGTTCTTGATCTAAAAATTCTTTTTGCCTTTCTCATTTCATATAGCGTTTGTAAATAAAGCTACAGGATGTTCCTGAGCAGAAAAACATTGTTTACAAGAGTTGATTCCATGCTTCAGAACATTGGTGTTATTCCAAATTGCATTGCAAAACAATGGCCCAGTGACTCATGGATCACGTATGTGATAATCTTGTGTAAGTGCCATGTCATTGTTTCCCATCTTTAGCCACACTGGGAACCAAAGGGTCTTTTCCAAGAAACTACTTGACTGATTTTTACTTTTCTGCAACTATAAATGGCACTCAGACACTTTGAGAACTCCACAGCCTACTCTTATGTCGAGGAATTAAAGGATTGAATGAGCTTTTGGTGCAAAACAACTAAATTATCTTGAAAGGTTGGGTTCTCTGAAGAAAGTCAGTGAAATTAAAGTCCTTACCGCCTCCTATTTGCCCTCTTCATGAAGAAAGAGAATAAAGGCATTATCATACAATGTCAGTCACTAGCCAATATGGAATGCATTTGAAATTCAGACATTCCAAGCAAAAAGAAAATTATCATATACAGAAAACAGGAGAATAAAGTTGCAAGTAATTTCAAATATCATTTACTGGAACTTTTCACTATTGTTTTTTAAGCATTTTCCTATCAGAAATCAGGGAAGTATCAATGTGAAACATTGAGGGCATAGTTGTTTAAGACCTGTTTTGTTGGGGAAGGAGAATTGTATTCAGTGATCAGGAGACGTGAATTTAGGTAATTGAGGTAGTGAACTACTGTGGTTGTTTTCAGATGATGATATTCCATGAACACAGTTTGCCAGGGAAGTGTTAGCTTTGTTCCTGCCCTCACTATCCAGACAACATAACATGGGTGCAGTCTTTTACTTGTCCTGACAATAGGTGGTAATGAACAGGTCTCGGTTTGTTTCACCTTCACACTTTGAAAAATACAACATCCATACCCAGACTACATGGATGAAAACACAGATCATGGATTCTGCTATGTCATCTGGATTTCCTATTCATGTGTAAATACATTACTTCAGACAGGAACACTGTTCACATATGCAAACTAAGCACACTGAGCTGTGCACAGTAACTGCTGCTGGAAGAACAAAATTAATACAAGAATTTGGAGTGTGGTGTTTAATTCCCCTAAGTTCTGTTACAGTTACATTTTCAGTACAGTAAATCATCTATGTTGAATTACTGCAGCAGTATTTGAAGCCAGAGGTGTTTCTAACTTTTCTGGGGGTTGTATGAAAGCAGAGGGCATTTGAATGGAGAGCTATTCTGTCTGTCCATCATTGTCCATTGGGTAATCAGAAAAGTTAGAGATCAAATAGACTTTATCTTTTGTTCCATTTCTTCCATTCACTTTAAAATAATTTGCTATCATACTTATTTTTTACTTTTCTTTTCTGGTTAGGGACTGGGACACAAAATATTTTCTAGGTTCTGCATGTTAATTTTCCAACTACTGACTTTAAATGAACATAATCATTTTCCCACCTACAAAGGAGGGCTGCCAGACTCACAAGGACAGAGCTTTAACAAGACCACTAATGGTCCATAACTAACTGCAGGTAAACAAGTGTTCATATGCCATCCATTTGTCTCATAGATGTAATGTGATGTGCGATTTTCAAGTCACTCTTAACCTGCTTATTGACTGAGATCCTAGTAATTCAACCTATAAGCCTTAAGAAAGACAACTTTCTTTGCTACCACAGCACCACTTCCACTTTAATTTTCCTAGACATTCTTACCAAAGTATTGGTAAAGACTTACCCACTGTTTGTGAGAAAAAACCAAACTTGCTTGTGGCAGAGAAGTATGCAAATGAGACATGAACTCTAGATTTTCTTCTTTGATTCTCTTTCTTTTTAAAGCATGCTCCTATCAATCAGCACCATTCTTGCATATTTCTTTAGGTCTAATCTTGTTTTGTCTATTTTCTTGACAAAGGGGGAAAGGGACAAAAAGGTGGAAGTAACACTGTTTCTGAAATATCGCTGTCCTGATTTTGAAGAAAGCATATATTCCAGCTGCTACTTTTGCCAAAGAGAGAGATCAAGTGCATGATTTAGCTCCTTTACAGTTATCTTTGGTTATGAAAAGATAACTGTTTGGTTATGTGGCTGTTTTTCTTTTCTTTTTGAAATAGGGATTTAGTAACTGTGAAGGTAAGAATTATGTTATTGCAAAAAAAAATTAGCAGAATTTCTCTTTTCTGAGCTCTGACCTCTCTCAAGTGATGTGCAGATAATAACCAAATCTTTGTTTAGACAGTATCTGAAATGGATCATCATTGTACAAAGATCTGAAAACTGAATCAAATCTGCATCAAAATGAGGTCACGGTAGTCTGTAGAAAATTTGATCTCAGATGGATTATCACTTTCCCTTCTCCAACTTAATTTACAGCCACACATTAAATGCTACAATGCATAAAAGCTTTTTGGTATGGATTATAATAACCAAGTGAACTGTTTTATTTCTGATTGTCAGTACCGACAAATGAGATCTGCTCTAGTACCCACAGTGCACAGCCGTCATGTAGGCTGTATTTCTTCTGGGCATTTATGACCTTGGGTGGTTGAAGGCATCTTGCAGCCTCATGTCTGACTATAATTAAAGATTTCAGGTCAAGTGAAATGCCTGAACCTTTGCTATTTGCCATCACTGGAAACCTACTTGGGAAGGAGAAACAACCTTCAGCTTTTCAAGGGGAGCAGAGGATGCCCATTCTCTGTGACAAAAAAGAAGTAGAGGCGCTCAAATTTCAAATGTTACAGTTATTTTCTGCTGGCTCTAGTACAAAACTAGGACACCAGACTTCAATGGGCTACCCAAAGGTAGATTATGCTCCTTCATGCAGAATTGTGAAATTTCATTTTAATTCTAATGTTTAACTGCGAAAGATCATTTTATTTCTAATGTCTTAAGTGCCTTATTACAGCATTCAGGATCATACTGAAAATGAGATGGCCTTTAAGACCAGTAACAACAGTTTTACGCTTTCCCCTTCCCCTCTTACCTGCTCCCTGATGGTTACTACTTGTTACCCTTTTCATTTTCCTCCCTGCAGCAATTTCCTGTCTGGGTTTCACACACAATATTTTTCCCCATTCATCTCTTTAACAATTAGCCATTAAATATTCATGTTTTAATTTTAATTAGCATTACTTCCAAAACAGACAAATAGGGAACCAGTGCATTCATATTTCAGAACTGTTGTTTCAGATTGGATGCTTATTACCTGTACCACCATAATATCAAAAGTCTGCCATCAGTTCCTTTTAGGAAAGCTATCTTTCAAACTAAATGAACTAAAACCACTTGAAGGTGGGGAAGAGGGGAGAGCAGAAGCAAAACTTTTGATACAGCAAGATCCAGACCCCTATCAGGGCACCTGACACAGCTGGTTTAGACTTCATTAGGCACCTTTCAAGTGAACAGAGCCACTGACATTACTGAAGTGTTCTGTCCTTTGACTTTTAGATTTCTTAGATTTTTTTTTCCTTAGAATTCTTGTATTTATACTAATTCTAAAAGAAGCACCAATGTCACCATCTGGAGGTCCCTAATCACCTTTTAAAATACAAAATTAAATAAAAAAAATTCCTTCCCAATTTGTTATTGTGCCAAACCTGCTCTTCAGCTCACTTGATCTCTCTCCTTTTCTAATGCTTTCCCACCTAAGTATTTATGAAGAGTAAACAATTCTCCTTACAGTGTCTAGTAGGCTAAGCAAGCCAAGCTCTTTCAGGATCTAAATGACACAACAGGGTTAGCCTGAAGCACAGCAGTGCATTCACCTGGCTCAGATCACCCATACTTGCTTAGTCCTGCATATTTGCATTAGCACAGCAGTGTTCCTGTGGTAATTAGTGCTGCCACTCAGCACAGCCAAGTTAGCTGCAACAAAATGCTGACACCATTGCATTGCTTTCAAATTTAGAACGAGCTTTACCATAGCTACTCAGGTGTCTGTACAGCACTGCACTGCATTGCACTGCACAGTGTACACATACTCTTAACATCCTCCTGTAGATCATGTTATCTTCCCCTGACCATCCAACTAGTCCCTCCTTGCACTTCTGCCAGTTTGATTTACCTCTCTTCAACATGAGTGACCACATCTGTACTCTACAGAAGAGTTCTCAGCAGAGCGTTGTACAATGGCATGAATTCTTTCCTACCTCTGCTGGAAAAAACCTTATCTAATACCTACAAAAATTAAATCTACCTCCTCCCCAGTTGCCTAGTAGCCATCTTTCAATAAACTGAGCAATATTCCTCAAGCCTGAGGCTGTCAGAATGGAAGAAAGAAAAGAAAAAAAGCCATCCATTACCATCTCTTCCTCTTCTCTTTCCTTCCCCTTCCACCTCTTACGGAAGCTGACTCCTTTCCAGCCGTCAAGTGAAGAGCACAGCCTTCTGAGCCATTAGGGACAAAAGAACAAAAGGCAAGTGGGATTAAAAATGGCAGTCCAGCCATGAACACAGTGGCAGCAATAATTTGACTGGTTAGGTCTGGGTCTTTTTCCCATTCCTGTTTCCCCTCACTTTCTAGGATGACAAGACAAGGTACAAATGGATGATATGGCTATATCAGTACCATAGCAAGACTGGACTCATCAGACTAGGAAAGAAGGTACACTTGCTGGTGATGGAAAAGCTGTCATGGGGCCAGGCTTCAGGCAAAGAGGCAACTCCTCTGAGGTTATGCTGTGGAGACAGTCGGGTGCAGGATCTGCTGGTAGTGAGTGTAGGGATTGGCGCTCGGAAGATCTCGCGATGTACGGAAAGAGAAGGGTTAAAGGAGGCGGGATGACCGACAGACAGTATATAAGGGCGTGACGCAGTTGAATAAACGCCATTTGCAGCATCCTCATATTGGTGTCAGTGCTCTGTGGCCCAGGGTATGGTGGACCCTGTGCCGAGTCCCACGGGGTGATCAGACGAATGTCTACAAGTGAGAAAAGAGCCCTGGGAGTGCAAGGACTGCTATGGCATAGGGGTGGCACAAGTCAGATTCACAGGAAGCCCCAGCTGGGAGCAAGGGTGGAGGATTTAGGGATAGGATTCAGCCTAGTGAGATCATTGTTGGGTTTACTACAGCTTAGGTGCAAGGAGTTTGGGATACAGAGACCTAGGCTGTACAAAATCTCATAGAGCACGTAGAAAGTATGAAAAGGCTGAACTAATGTCTTTCTCCTCCTCTGTCATTCTCCAAGCTATAGTTAATAACAGTAAATCTTGTCACTGGTCCCTAAACATATACCATTGTACTTTGTTTAAGCACATTCATTACATTTCTATTATTCCAGTTGCACACAAATATCTCAGATGGAACACCTTCCCTATGCTATTCCACTAGGCACAGAATACGTATCTATTACAATCCAAGGTCAGAAACTGGTACTGGAAAACTAGAGGTTAAGGGTTTAGAAGAATTTTCTCTTGATGGGAGGAATCACTACCAGCATAATGAGCTAGGAAAACAATTTTACTCAGAGGAAGCCAGCAGAAAAACAAGGTTTCAGAAATTCTGGTGGTTATGACACCTGCATGGAATAAAAGTCACATCAATTACTACAAAAGATTTGAACCTGTGTCCTTCATCTTCCATGTAATTAACCTAGCCACTGATTTCTAGCAGCAGGCTATTAAATTACCCTGAACTAAAGATATTTAACTCTATATAAACAACTTCTGTTCTAAGAGGACTTGGTAAAAGGAAATTGACTTTTTTAAAAACCTGCATTTTCCAGTGGGAAAAAAAATATTCACGCACTCACAAAATCTCACCTGATAAGCTTTAACTGCCATTTGAATTCCAGACAAATAAAGGAATCCTAAGACCAAGCTCTGGGAATTTTTTAGAGCACACTCACTGCTGATCTCTTCCAAACTAAATATGATCAGTAACAACAGTTCCATTTAGCATTAACAAGAGTTATTATGCATATGTGGAATAAGCATTCCTAGCATACCATGGCATTTGGCTGAAAGCCTGATGATATTTTTCATATTTATAGTGCAGTATGTGAACATTTTTTTTTCTATCTTTCACACTGTAAATTATTCAAGCTTTATTTCTTGGCCCTGGAAAACAGTACTATCCTGGGCTGCCATCCAAGAAGGACTTCTTAAAGGACTAACAAGTTTGGATTAACTCTGTAAGATATGAAGTTACTTGATTATTCCAGAAAGAGAAATAAAACTGAATTGAAATCACTTTAATTTCTCAATAAACATTCCTGCTGGTGGAAGTGCTTGGAGGTCAGACCAGGAGAATTGAACTCTCATAGGAAGTGCATTGCAGGCACCTAGAGCTGCATATGCCTGCCTTACCTTGACTTCTTTCAGGAGGAATAGGAAGTGTAAGAGGCCCAGAGAACCTCTCCTCATTCCAATACACCATTGCTTTTGAGCCATTCTCACACTCTGCTACAGCTGCTACCACCGTAGGCTTATGATTTCTGTGCTAAATCCACAACAAATATAGGAATATAAAGGTAAATATAAAAAGCCCAGGTAAGAGGCATGGGCAAGAGAGATGCTATGGGTAAAAATTATTTATTAACATTGGAACCTGTAACAGTTCTTAGAAACTCTGATGAGATAAACTACAAAATCAAAGAAATAAAACAACCATCATGGTTTTGCAGATTTCAGCTTTTTTAGTGCACTTAGAGAATAAGCGCAGATCTAGATGTCACCATAATACTACTTTGTGTTGTTAGGTTCTTTATCTGCTTGTTCTAGAGCAGTTCATTTCAACAGCAAGTGAAATTATTTCTGCCTGCAGCAAGTAGGATCATGTGCTGTGATGCTTCTGAGTATAACTGATCTCTAGTGATGGGTACCAGCTGGGGTTCTGGGGCTAGCTCCAACTAAGGACTTAGGTGCCTGAGGCAAGACTTGAACAGAAGTGAGACTCCTAAATCCAAAGCTACAATCTAAAATACCCAGAGATAGCTGCTGTCCAAGCTTGGAGGCATCTAAACTGACTACCTATCTCCTTGTTTAACCTTAAAGTTTCCTAAGCACTTAGAATTCTGCTTCCACATGTGTCCTGGAGTGCCCCAGCAAGAGCAGCTCAGTGTTTGGTCAAGCCTACATTATTCCTCCATCCTTGAGTGTCTTACTGTGGTAGCAGTTCCAGAGCATGCCAACATACTGGAACTCTTCCTTTCACAAAGCACAGCACTAACTTCTTTTTAAAATACAGATGAAAGAGGTCATGCCTGCCTTCCATATAACATCCATGTAGTTAAAGTACTTGCCCAGGTAGTGGGAGATTTTGATTCATTCCTCAGTGGGTGGGAGAGTTTGCCAGCTGCCATGCTGGGCAAAAGCCCTCTCTGCTACTCCTGTCAAAGCTGTTATACTACAAATAGTAATTCAAGGTTCATACAGTCAAAAAAAGAGTACAAGGTTGAGTATTATGCTTTATCCTAATGATTCAGATAGGGGTTTTTGCAAGAGACATGTCTTTGATAACATGTCTTTCCTCGGATCAAGCCACTGTCCAACACGTACAAACATGAAAAAGGATCCTTTGGAATGAAAAGTGCTATGAAAATTACGCTTTTATTACTGATGTAATATGAGTTGCACTCTAAAAGAACAGATTAGGCCCCAGATTGGTAACCATCAGAAATCTCTCTCTGGACCTTGGTAAGAGAATTATTCAGACAGGCAATGAAACCGCTGAACGAGGATAAAGCCTTTGAATTAAAAACACAGGGTGCAAAACATGGGGCTCCCATGCTGAGAAAAGCAGAAATGGCAGAAAAAGCTTTGCACAGAATAAACCAAACCAGATCCACAAGAGTGACAGACTCAGTTTTACAGACTAGACATAACTAAATACAGCCAGCAGCAGCAAACTGCATCTTTATCTCCCCCAGTGATGTGTTCAATTACTGAGACAAGAGTTTCATGCAAAATGAACAGCACAGTAAGTAATTAATTGTAGTGCAGATACTTTGAACTCTGAGAGCTATGTTATGTTCCAGCTGTCACCACTTGTTCTGCAAAAATCAGAAGATTTCACACGTCAACTTTTGTTGAATAGAGTTTCTTTATATTTTCTAAATGAAACTCAGACAGAAGCAAGATGTGCTACAAATCTCAGAAGGGCTTTACTCAAGACTTTTATATCAGCTTTACAGGTGCATTAGACAACTCTGTATAAACATAAGGTTATTAGTCAAGCTGGGGTTTGGTGGCAGCTGTATCTAGGCTGTTTGTCAGGGATAGATAGAATGAAAGCTTAGCGGATAGGCCAGGGATCACACATAGGAGGAGGTTTCCAAAGCAAAGTGGAATAGCAGTGCTTGACAAGAACTTACTGGGAATCAGACTGCAGTCAGACATGCTTTTCTGAATGCAGGTAAACTGTGTTTAGAGGCTACCAGCTTCAGCTACTCATCACTACCTTCCTGCCAGACCCTCCTGCTGTTCCTTCAGATCTGTTGAACACTTGTTGCCCCTAGCCTAGCCTAGTATGTAAAAGTGATCTGGACTAAAAAGCAACATTAAACCTGCCAGACATGCACTGAGTACACTGCACTGATCTGGATCATTTGATGGACTGAATTAGCTTCAACCTAGTAGGACTTGCACATCTGGTAGAGAGAATGAGTTCTAGTGTGAAGAAGGGGACAGCAATCGCTATACTGATCTCCTGGCAGTAAGTGCTCTCTCACACACAGTTCAGACAACATAGTAGAGCACAGCCTTAATGGTGGGAGCAGCAAGTATTTTGAATGAAAGTGGAAAGGAAACTGCAGCTAGGAGCAAGAGTTAGAGGTCTGCAGTAGCAAGAACTAGGAAGGATGTGCGGGGTACAGTGAAGCAACTATAAAGCCTGGAAGCCAAAATGGATTTAGCTCAAATTAGTTGTCAGAAGGTCCACAAATAATAGTCATGAGGAACTAGAGTGCTTCATGGAGGCCTGCTGGGATTCAGGCTGTGGTTTTAGGCATACTATCAGAACATTTAAGCATTGAGAATAAAAGTGGGATCATTTCTGGAGGGACTTGGAACACAGGTGCCGTATGCTTTATTTGGACAGTTGTGCTGAACAGTAAGCTGGCCTCCAAGTGAATGGTAAAGCTTTGTTACAGCAGTCATGTATGGAAGTGACAAAGGCCTTGGCTCTTGCTGTGCATATAGCTAAATGCAGACGAAAAGCACAGTCCTAGTTGGAGTTGTATTTAATATTATCTGTAGATTATGGAAATTGGCATGAAAAGGGGGCAAATCCTCTCTGATGTACGTGACCTTTACCTCTGCCTGCTTTCCCAAACTATTATCTCAGTTGGCAATTAGCTGAGGGTAGCTGTTTGGCTACACATAGTCATAAGTCTAATGTCATTGCACACCTTCCATGTAAGCAAACAAAGAATACAAAGAACATTAAGAGTAGTAAACTGAATTATGACAGTAATCCTATCTGAAAACTCAGAACAGATGACTAAAAGGCCAATATAATCCCCAGGTTCTTAATACAGCTAACAGAAATACAGAAATAAACTGATAACAACCTTTCTTTCAAGCCTTCTCTAAACTGACACCCACTTTTCATATTGTATGCAATTCTAGGCTTTGCAGCTTCTATTTCCACTTACCTATATGCCCAAGTCCTATTTAAATTATTGTATTAATTTTTGTTATCACTTCTGATGTGAGCTGCTCTCTGGAATTTGGACTTTTACATGCAGGTCTAAGAGGAATGGATGATCAAGTCAAGAAGCAAACCTATATTTATGTAAGAGTATACAAAGTCTTGTACACAGCAGATATTAAAAATCAACAAATAAATACCAACATTCTTGTTGACAACTTCTGAATCCCTTTCAAACCGCACTTAAAAACTCTCTCCTTAAGACTTGTCTCTGGAACATAGAAGTCCTGTTCAGGTGTTATGTCCAGCCTCCATGTTTGTCTCTATGGTTGTTCCCTTTTTCACAAATATATCTCTCCTTTTCCAGCAGTACCTGTCTAAAAAATTTGTGCCATGGCACTGCACTTTTAAGCAGGCTTTCATTTGTCTTTGTTTAGAGAAAAAAGATGTATGTAACTATCTTCTATCATTATCTAAAGTGAAGTCATAACATGATTAATCTATAGTTATAGGATAATTCAGGTTGGAAGGGAACTCAGGAGCTCAATGGTGTTTCACTGAGACATCCTGCATAGGATATCTGCAAGAAGAAAATGGCAAAAATTCCACAGCTGTATTTTGAAATGGATTTAATCAGTTTCTCTCAAAGCTGGCCCAAACAATAGCCCGGTTCCTGGTATGATCCAAATTTAAATTGTAAATTTCAAATCAGCTCCAGTAAGAGAAATGTCTATCATTTTACAGGATGAAAAGTTCTATTTCAAAGTAACTCAAAACTTCATCGGTTTTGATAAAGTTGTAGATACTTAGCAGTTTTCTCTTGGAATCCAGAAAAAAAAGGAAGCTCTTAGTGTATGTAACTTGTTGGATAGTTATAGAGCATAGGGATAAATTATTTTTGTTGAACTACCTAAACACCAGAAAGCAGGATTATTAGCTCACACTTTAAGCATACAGGAGAAAGTGAGATTTATCAGCCCAGATTTCTTCCTTCTCCCTCCCCAATGTTTGTATTGCCCTGTGCAGCGCAGAAGTCCTAGATCACATGCTCATCGCAACTGTCCATTATGACAAGTTTTTTATCCACATTAAAAGCACTGCATTGTTGTACAGCACTGTTGAAGGACTTCCCCAAAATGTCAGAAAAAGTGTATATTGACATTTGAGCTTCCCCTATTGTTAAAAATAACAAGTTTGCCGGTAAATAGCCATGGTTAGAGGTAAGTTCTTTGTGATATCTTAACTACAAAAATCTTTATTTTCATTTCTTTATTGGTAGCTAATGATGTTCCGACACTGTTTTTCTGTAGTAACAGTTCTACTTACAACTTTATATATCAACTTTAAAAAGATCTTTGTCCAGATAGATAACTGTACTTTTCCATGCGTGTAGTGTAAACTTTTATAAATAAAAAGCATGGGCCCAATCTTCGTCCTGCAGAACAACAAAATCTAATCACAAGACTTAGGGGTAAGATACTGGTTGTAAAACAGTGAAACATCTGGATTATACATTTTTTTCACTCTCTGAAAGGACTTTTTTCTTTCTTTGGTGAGGTAGAAAGTGTTATGAAAAGGGTAGCAGGCTGAAGCAATCAAAGAGTAGAATAGATATAGGTATTAGTGTTCGCAAATATGACAGATGAAGAGTCACACATTTGCTAAAGGCTAAAACTGAGGAGAGAAGGAAGCAGGACAAACCTAGCCAGTCCAAATCCAACACCCAAATCCAAAAGCTTGCCCCAAATTCCTGGGGTCTGTAACAAAGGAACACAATGTTGCCTGAAATTACAATAGCAGTTGACTGGTTTAATTTTTGTCTTACGTGCCACTGGGCTTTTACAATGTATCTGGGCCATGGTGGTACTGACCTCCACTAAGTTCCCGAGGCTTCCTCAACTTCCTCTCTCATCCAGGTGCAGATTTACTAAAATACCTATGGATGCTCGCCTCCCAGCTAGTACCAACCAGTGCAGCATAGATGCTCTGATCATGTAGGAGCTCTATCATGTCCTGCTATGCTTCCTTGTTCCCCTAAAGCAGAGATGCTCATGAAACCATCTAAGACAGTTCTGCCCTATGACCAATGTTGAGGGGCAGCTTAGGAAACTACATCAGTTTTTATGGTGGAGACAGCAGCCTTGTCCCAGCTGCTGTCTCTTCCACCTGCGTTCTCTGCATCATCCTGTGTATGAGAATAATTTTGCACGGTAACTCCAACACTCCTTATAGTACCGGACTCACTACTTGTCAGGAACTCTCCATTTTTTTGCACACATATAAAAAAGGCATTCATGTAATGAATACCACATAAGACTGGTGTTCTATGGCATTCTATGTACTTGCTGCAGGCAAGTAGTCCTTTTCTACACACAAAGCGTATGTTAAAACAGTTAGATATACATGCCCCGAAGTGTCATATTTTCGTTCTTCCCTGAAAAGGCCTTAATTTTCCCCAAGCAAGAGGCCTCTTCCCCTTCTCATAGGCAGGGTTCTGCTGCCCGTGCCCACAGCCAGCTCTGATTGTACAGTTGTAACCTGGGATCAAGTTGCTGTAGAAGAAGCCCTTGGTCCTTGCCTGAGCTACACGGCAGCTATATCTGTGCCCGACCATGTACGTTGCCGGTCTGGATTTTGATCTGCTGACTTGAGTTCCTGGCTTAACTTCAGTCCTTGCCACATTACTACAGTCTGGTCTGGAAACCACTGGACTGAGGCTGGCCCTGGTTATTGTCACTGGATGTGCTCTGTTCCTCTTGCTCACATACAGGAGGACTGCGCCCTTGTCAATGCACCATGTCCTGCTGTCGCTCTCTGCTCCCGCTTCACCTTCCCTTGCAGAGCAGCCTTCTTTTGCTGGACCCTGTCTTCTTTCTTCACCTGTGGGTTTCTGAGTCTTTTCATAGTACCCACATTTCTTACAATATTCTTTCAGCTTTCCAATTTTTTCTTTGTCAGATGTTCTTCATTTTCTTTATTCTATAGAATGTTTTTATTCTTTCCTTTGTTTTCAGGCCTCATTTTCTGTTCACATTGCCTGCATGCTCATGTGTATCTGCCCTTTCATGTCTATTTGCCCTCTTAATATTGACAACTGTACTGGGTCTGGCTGTGATGGAGTTAACTTTCTTCACAGCAGCCCACATGGTGCTGTGCTTTGGATCTGGGACTAAAACAGTGTTGGTAACACACCAATGCTTTAGCTGTTGCTGAATAGTGCTTGCACTGTGTCAAGGTTTTCTCTTTTTCCCACCTGTTTTGTTTTGGTTTTCTTCCTCTTTCCTTCACTTATTAAAATACCTGTATCTTGATGCATGAGTTTTCTTGCTTTTTGTCTTCTTATTCTCTCTCCTGCCCTGTTGTGTGGGGGGAGCAAGCAAGCAGCTGTGTGGTGCTTAGGGGCTGGCTGGGGTCGATGCACCATAACAACTCCACATATCTGATATTTTATACCTTACTCAGAGTCCCAGCTTCTGAAGGTAAACCATTTTAGAATCTTGACTTTCATATTAAAAGAAGAAACAAGGAAAGAAGAGGTAAGCTGGCCCATGATGTTACAGAAAAAATCTTGAAAATTTGTTCTGTTTTTAAGAACTAATGAATGAAGGTCTACTTATGGTATTTTAATGTTTGGAGTTAGCAGTATTACCCACTTCATCTGAACCTCTGTGCCCATTTGCAGTCTTCTCTGCTCCATACCTGAAACACATCTATTAAGTACCACACATGCTGACATATGCTTATACTGCAATTAAAGGAAAAAGCTGTTCTGCCTGCAATGTATGAGTCTACTTCTGGAGATCCCCTGGCGACTTTACAAAAGCAGCACTGGAGGTGGCTAGAAGCAGTTTTAATCCTTTTTATTGTGCTGCTGCTGTTGCTAATGGCTTCTGGCTGCTACTATAAAGAATTGTGCCTCCTTCAGGGGATTCCTCATGGATGGATGAGGAGTGCTCTGGAGTCTTGTTGGAGAGTGTGTAGATCAGAAATGGGAAATAGGCCTCTGACCTTTCTACTTACAGCACACAGATGTTCCTGAGGTAGCCCATACAGCTACTCTGTTCCTAGCCTGTCTGTGACAGATAATAAACACAAGGAAGTTGATCTGCTGGAACTTTCTGTTTAATTTCTGTCACACATGTGAGAGAAGAAAGAAATTTGAAGCCCATTTTAGGGATCAGTCCATGAGGGAAGTACATTGCTGCCTGGTGTCTGGCAAATGAGTTCAAATCACACTCTTTCAGACATATACAGGGAAATGGCAGAAGATGAGTCTAAGTCACATTTGCCTAGTTGCATTCCTAAATTATGTGGTCCAGACTGGTGAAGTTTGGGATTCCAAAGAACAAGAATGATTCAAGAAATTACACTTGTCTTTACTGAGCCATTGTCCCACCATGGTCTTCTAGCAGAAGGTCCTCTACTTCTACCAGAGGAATTCTCTGCTAGAAGTACTGTACATGACATGTAAAAAGAGTTTCTGACTAGTCATAATAATTAAAAATCAGCAAAGGCATCATGTTGGCTTCTGTACCTTCCTATTCTTTTCCACAAACTAGGAATGCCTTTCTGTGATTTCAATTGTTTACACTACTATCTACACTACTTTTTCCTAAGAACTGCAATTTAGGAGTACTCTCTTACCAATCTTTCCCAGTTTAGTACAAATGCGGCTAACTTTAATTATGGGTACAGCAATATCTGCAATTTCATGTTGTTCCAAAACTCTTTAATTTCCTTTAGGATGAAAATTTATGGGGTGCAAGTGCTGCTTGTTAACAATCACAAATTGCATAGATCCCACAGAAAAAAAAAAAAAAGAGAGATTTTACAGTATTTTGTAAGTACACACTCCCACATTTTTTTTACCTAATTACATAATTGTTCTCTCACTGGTATAAGCTTTGCATGGGGCAGAACAGGGCTGAACAGGGCTACAGAAAGGTGATACCAATTCGTTACTAACAGTACTTGTAATCTCATAATCATGTTAAATTTTAATTTGCTACTGCCAGCTTGTTAAAGTGCCAATTACACATCTCCTTTTTAATGTATTAAGAAAAAGAGAAATCATGCATTTACTGCTTTTATAATTCCTAAATTCATTCTGCAGCAACTTGAGGTATGTCTTCAGCACTCTGCAGCCAGACTGAGCTCTTTGAAGAGTCCAGTGAATGGGAAATTAATATACCAGAATGGCTTCATTAGATCCAAATAAAATGCTCACGCGGAACACTTTAATCTCAACCATCTAGAAACATTCAGTGAAAGGAGATATGAAGTGACACCACAGCTTCAAAGTGCACACCAGTAATCAACATGATGTGATGTTTTTGCTATACATCTTCCCTTTGTGGAAGGAGAGAGGAGAGAGACAGCTTTTTATGGGGAGGCTGTTCTTCCGATTTGGTTATGACATGAAGGCATCTATCACCACTGAGCTGTGGATGACAGTGCCAGCAGAGGGGCTTGCAGACAACTGTATAAGTTTGCATACTATAACTTCATCCTGCAAAACTCCAGGTAGAAGCGCTTATCCTGAACACATCACCTGGTACGGGGAACACTATAAGCAAGTAAGTGATGTCAGTCCAAGTTCCCATACTTGGACTATAGCATTATGCATAGTTCTGTTATGGTTGATGTCCTCAGAAAGTAAGATTCCTCCTACCATTCCCAGATAAAGAAGAATCTATTTTAAATTAATTAGAACAGACTTCTAATACTGAAGATCAGGCTTCTATTTATTTCCACTGTTCCTCATTATGGTCGTGCACTGTAGTTATTACATACCAACACATACTAACATGTTTCAAATTTTGGTTGTTGGCTGGATTAACCCCCATGTCTCTCAGCAGTTTCCAGGTCAGAGGGATATGGCTTTTTCTTAAAAAAGGTAAGGTACGGAAAGAGAAAGGAAAAGATAAAGATTTCCTTTCAGTCTTTCTAGACTCCAGCAGCCAGGTGGAAACTCTTGACCTCAATACAATATAACAAAAAGTAAAAGTCATTGGTAAAACCCTCTTGAAAAGAATATAAGAGAGTAGTTGAGAGTTAGAGAAGGGAGGAGAGAGGCTCAAAGGAAAATTTTGCTATGGAGAAAACTGAGTAACATTTTATTGCATGAAAAACACATTGGGAAAAAAAACAGTGATGTACTTAGCAATTGTGACATAGCTGCAAGTTTCTCTGAGCTCTTTATCGTATCTCCTTTTTTTTTTTTCAGTGCAGTGCAGAAAAAAATGATACTCTAATACACTCTGAAGCTCGGCAAATTACTCCATGTGGTCTCCACTTTATGTTCAATTCCTCTTTTATTTTCTCCTATATTCTGCTGATGTTCTGTAAATTCTATTATTCTTTTTTTACACAGTCCTAACTAGGAAGTTTTAACAAAACTAGCCAAAAGAATCACATTTCTGTATATTTCACTTTCTCTCTATTTTCCTCCATTTTTTGCATTTCCATTATCATCCTTGTCCTTTTTTTCAAGTATTTGATGCAGGTAAAACCAAAGTAGCAAAGAGATTGTTTAGGGTTAAACAAAGATAAGAGGGGGGGAACTAGGATTAGTGGGAAAGATTAAGAAGAAAATTTAGGTTGAATATCAAGAAAAATTATTGGCAGTGGAATTACTGGATTGTGAAATATTGTCCTATTGAAGTGTCAGAACCTTCACTTTAAATCATTCTTACAATACTTGATGGAACAAGGCAGCACAAGAGTCCAGAAGGCAAGTTCACAACATCTTTGGTCTTCTCTGCTCACAGGACAGACAGAAACACCATCAGATCTTGTCTTGCTTTGGCATTTTGGTACATTCAGTTCTTCTGTGTTTTGGAATTACAGAAGTAACCACAGAAATAAAACTTAGAATATGTTTACCAGAATTTCTCTGAGTTTGTACAAGTTTCAGGGTTTTAGTTCTGGTTTGAGTAGGCAAATGTATTTAGGTCAGTTTGATTTAGTCTAAGAATATTCACTCATTCTCAATGAAAATTATTTTCCTTATATGAAAGTATTACAGAATTACAGTAACTTCCAAGGTAGTTTTTCATCTTTGTGACTAAAGTTACTAGCGACTACTGACTGATATCACTGGTGCTGTTTACAAATGCATTGTGGACAGTGTCTTTTACAAAAAATAAACCAATATTTCATTGAAACATACCAAAGACTACCTTTTAAAGCAGGCCTACAATTAAAAAAAAAAAATCACAGTTAAAATTACTGCTTTCTGTGCACATTTTTAAGCAAACTTCAGTTTCAGGAATCTTCAGGATGTCTATTTAACATAACCCGTTCCATTTGCTTTGGAAAGTTTAGAGACTCAAGGTCATTTACTTTAAGACTTTATCACTATTAGTGATATTTGTTGGGTTTAGTACCATAAAGAAGATAATATTCAGATCACTAAGAGGTAAGACTTTATAAAAATCCACCAATTTATTCACTAGGTGCAACAACATTCTACCTGGTTCTTTGGACTCATGAAGAATGCTGATCACAGGTCCTGTCTTGCTTATTTCCATCGCTGCAAGTTTTCTGTCTGTGACAACAAATATAGCCAATTATTTCTCTGTTACTCCTCAACATTTTGCCTGGGTTTTCTACTAAGAATAACTTCTCTGACAGCAAAGTTTTCTGTAGTCTATGAAACCCAGTAATGATCAGTAAGAATCATCATTACCATGGTGTTCAGAGGCTGCACACAACCTCTGCGAGGAGTGTGCCATTGATGTTTACTGTACAAGGCTAATCATCTGTGGGTTACTATACAGTCATAACTGCTAAGATCAAATGCAACAAACCTTCAGGAAGAGCAGCATCAACAATAGCATATTCTCAAGTGAACTTGCAATGGAGAATATGCTTCTGAAGTTAAATGACTGCCATGAGGTCTTTTTTAAAGTAGATATCTGTCTTACCTAAGATCTGGGTATGCTACAGTTCTACTTATGTGCTCCCTGATATTTTCAAACGTCAAAGTAATTTGAAAGAGCAGATCATTTATTCACCAAAGTCTATCAGGAGGAGACATCATATATCAATACATAACAATTTCCTCAAGCAGAAACCATGCCAAATCCCTGCAAATCTCAGTTCTTAATGGTAATTTTGCAAGTCTTGTGTGTGCTTAAGTGCAATGGAGCTGTTGAAGGCAGTCACTAGGTGGCAGACGTTCATCTACTGAAGAAGGCATTGAATTTACCTCTCAAAATCTGCTGGCAAGGCCCTTGTTGCAATAGCAGGTGGACATTTTAATGGTATCTGTCCACTTCAGTAATA
Organism: Astur gentilis; assembly: GCF_929443795.1. NCBI lineage: Eukaryota > Metazoa > Chordata > Aves > Accipitriformes > Accipitridae > Astur > Astur gentilis. The sequence continues at coordinate 22,504,267 of NC_064901.1, forward strand.
CTCAAAGAATACATAATATGAATAGAGACAAAAACACTTACAAAACTGATTCTTTTTGTCTTGTCTTTAACTTGAGAAAAATAATTTTCAAATTATTTTGATTTGATTGGTAATTTACATTCCTGCTTAAATCATTTTCCTTTGTTCAGGTGGCATGACCTAGTCAGTAGCTTTTTTCAATATAACAGGAAATTTCTTGGGTGCTGTGAGTAGGGCCCATACCATTATAATATTAAGTAGAGGATATGCAAACAAGCACAAAAGGATAAACAGAACAAGATCTTAGGGAAGACTTACCTGCAGTCATTGCTGCAGTAAGGTATTTTCCACTTAATCTTAAGTAAGTTGGCTGGAGCACTAGTAACAGTCTAGTTCTGATATCATACATCTAAGTGGGGACTAGAAAAACCACAAAAGATGCTTGGAAAATATTTGAGCAGTTAGAACCGCTGAACACTATGTTGCCAAAAGCACTCTGGCATCAGAGCTGCAACTACTAAGACTGCCCACACTTACACAGCCACTATAGTAGCAGAAGCTTTAGAAGAGTGCATATGCAGAATTAAACACATTCAGTGCTGCTAACAGGGTCACAGTTGGTCACTTCAAATATTTTAGATTATGTGGACCACTAAAATTATTTTGAAAAAGATATATTTCACCATCACTGAGTGGCAATAAATATATATTGGACAAAATCTCACCAAGTTTTCAAGCCAGCCAACTCTTCAGTTAATGTACAATAGGCTTGTCCAATGCAAAATTTTGAATGAAATAAGCAATCAGGTATGTACTAGAACTATTGGTTATTGTGTCTTGAGACACTCTAACCCAGTTTTACAAAAGTTTAGGTTTATATTTTATGGTGGCCCCTCTTTGATTAGAATAAATTATAGAAGCTCTGCTTCTCCTGAGCTTCTAGCGCCCAGTGCTTTTGTACTATTCCTCTTGTCAAAGGGAAGTTGCTTGGCTTAATCTGTTGGAAGATCTATTATTATTTTCAGAATTATTTTATTAATAATTAATTAATTACTCTAATAATAAGCATCTTACACTGTGTATTCCCCTTGCTACAGTGATACAGAAGGTGGATTTTGGTGCTTTATTACAAGTACCACTATTGTTGAGATCAATAGAATATACAATTTTGCAAAGAACATCATATGCTATAAAATGCAGGAGTAAAATTGGAGCAGCTAATCAGTGTATTTATAAACTCATTTAAAATACGTATAATGGTGGGTAGAGGGATTCTCTTCTGTCTCCTTGTAGGTGGGATAACAGGCCTTCATAGCTCTAGGGGCTGGTTACTAAAGCTCATCAGAGGTACTTAGTTAACTAGCTCTTGATAATGATCTCTTCTGAATTTTTCTCTTTCTTAGAGTAGGGATTTAATCCAGAGGGTAATGTTTGTTCTACCTGATATTAATTAGAGAAGTTGCAATTTGCAGCAGCAAATTTCTATGTTCTTCTATCTCATTCAGAATCAAGAAGTAAGAATTAAACTAACTCTCCTATACTAATAAAACTTTCCAGTAGTTTTTAAAATATTGTTATTCAGCATTATTCAGTAGAAGAACAAAGTTACCTTCAGGATCAGTTCTATTTTTCTATTTTTTTTTTCCATCTGCATATTCCTTTCTGTGTTCCCCTTTCAACCATCAGGCCTCAGTCCTGTTATCTGTCTCTCATTTTTTTCTGCTTTTTATTTCCCTTATTTTCCATTACCTAAATGAGACAAGGGCTCTGTGGGGAAAAAAAAATCACACAATCATGTCACTAAAATCTATGCTTGACAGCATACAGTATGACATCTATATCATAATGTATACACACTCATGCTAAATCAAGCTTTAATACAGAACTTGAACTGTCAAGTTTCCTAACATTTGAGGACTTGACTTTGAAACTGTAGGGTTATTTTAACATTATTTTTCAAAAATTAATAGTGAAGAGTCAGAAAGGTAGAGGCATGTAAAAATACAGAGAGATATGACCCATTCATCAAAATAAGGAACAAGAGATTTACAGTTTTCAATCACTATTGGAGCGAGTTTGCAAGTTTGGAAAGAACACTGTGCCACTTCACAATGCGTTTACACCCAAAATGTTACCCTTTCAGTTACCAGAGCTAAAAAATCTTCCTTTTAGTGAACAGACACATTCCGAATATGCCATGTGGGCTATTTAAACACTCCAAGTACACAATATCCAGACTATGAACCCAAGAATTTGATAGCTCTAATTCAGATCATAAATTTTGAGAGCATGCATGAATATCTAAAATGGTGTCATTCTGCTCTTAACTGAGGTTTCTTTGAGCTATTGCTCTATAAACACTTAAAAACCAACAGGAACTTACTGTCTGTGCAGTCTGTCCTACATCCTTCCTTGTATTGTGCTTAGTTCTTTAGGAAAATTCTTGCCAGGAATGCTCACCTGCCTACTAAATTTGAAAAACAGCATTTCAGATTCTGTCCCTTGTATATAACTGCCTTCAAAGGCAGAGCCAAGGAACTGCTGCTCTGGATGATTCTTTCATTGCTTACACAAAGGCATTTCAGGTTTCTCAGCCAGCATTCTGAATGGTCACTTAGAAAGAAGCCTTTACCTTGCTACAGTCCAAATCATCATATGCTCAGATGAAAGCAAGCTGTCAAAAGCCAATTCCCCTTCTAACAGTCAATACCTGAAAAAGGTCAGTGACTTAGAAACATAAGACATTTCTCGTTGCATCCAAGAAAGTGAAGTGTGCCTTCCTTGCCAGTCAGGCTCTCTTGACAGTTTTAATGCTTAGTCCAACAGTTTCTTACAATCTTGTTACCTCTTTTGCAATCAAAATGCCAGCAGAGGCAGTTTCAGACTTTAGGATAGTTACGCTGCTTATAGTTTTCTCCAGAGATGCAGTCATAGTCCTGAGTCTCTATAAAGTTTCATTGCAAAAGGTTTCTGATAACACAGTGATGCCATAGTAATCCCTACATGAAATATTTAAGGGCCATTATAATATTTCATTATTATCTCAAAGTTAGTGTCAGATCCCCAATTAGATTAATAGATATAATACATCACAAAGACACAGCAAGACATCATACTTGGTAAAATAAACTGGTTAAAAGTGTAATATTTCTATGAGTTCTTAGAAGATTTTCTGGATGGTTTCAAATGATGTAAGACAGGAGTGTAATTGCCCAAGGGAGAATTGCTGACAACATTCCTTTTCAGATACTTGGCAATACAGCAATCATAGTTCAAAGGACTAAAGTTGTATCAAGTACTAGAATCTATAAAACTAGCACCCAATGGATTACCATGTTTTCTACTCAACATACAACTCATATGGAAGGATTAGTAAGACTGGCAGAATATGATAGGATGTGAGCTCAGTAGTGTAAACAATGTCAGTAGAAGACAAAAGTGGATAAATCCTAACTCTTTCCCTGAAGTGTAGCCAACAGGGAATTAATCAATTTTAAAAGGATTCAAATTTTCTAAACTAATTACTATGCCACAGCATATCCCATTTAGCACTACTAAAGAGCAGCTACCTCTAAGGCAGCTGGTGTTCACACCACTATTTCAAACAGTGAGCAAAGACAGTTCTGGCTACAAACTGCAGCAAATTCCACTGTGATTACCAAGGGACACACAGCATGCTTCAAGTGAAGTTTTCAAAGAGCTGCAACATTTGCAAAGAAGAGTCCTTGGTTATTAAAATCTTAACACAAAAAATCAGCACAGTACATTGTACAGTATTCTCATTTCTTTTCCAACAGTCAATTTTCCTTGAATCACAAGTAAGTTAAGACTAAACAGATAAAAAGGGTCATAAGTAAGTCTGCGTTTTTCATTCCACACTGAATGCTTCATCAACAAATAGTTGCTGTATAGTGGATGCTGTACATGCACACACATGCTCTTTTTAGAGTACACAGATGGCTTTTGAAAAATCCAGAGAATCCGATAAAATATAGGCAACTAGCAACCCACCTCTTTCTCACATCTCAGAACTGGAGTGCATGCCTACAGAGATCAGATTTTTTCTCTGTGCTATTTTGTGCTTCTGTGGCAGGCTGTAACCTAGACCAGAGTGAGCTGAATGTGAAAAACACAGTGTTAGAAAAAAAAATGCTTAAATATTTCCATCCTTATAATATTGCATTAATTTCTTAGCTTCCTCATTTATGAAGTTTGGTGCAGCAAAAACATCCAACAGAAAGTAACGTTTTTTACAGAGATATCTCAAGAACAGTGATCATGGCTAAGCTGTTGAAAAGGCATGAATCATGAGATCCCTTGGGCTTGTGGTTCCTTGATTTTCTGGATTAGGAATTGGGCTGGAACATGCTCCGTTCAGGCCTCCACAGAAACCACAATGCAGATAGGACTGATGCATGGCTCTCTCAGGGCCCTGACCGACCACATCTGATGCTCTTGTCCATGTGAACTCCACCCATTGGCCTGGGAGCTGAATTTAAGCTCTGGCCTTGGCTGTGGCCCATGTCTGAGCAATGTTGCAGGCTCCTGCCTTGAGACTATAAACTGGACGAGCTGACCTGGTCTGCTCTTCTTCCTTTGGCATGGTGGGCATGTGGTCTACCTCTCTTGCTGTCACCCTGGGCTTCTGCCTTGCCTTGCCAGTTCCTGCTGCTCCCTGACAAGCTGAGTGAGACTCACACTAAAATGGATGTATACTGCAGCTGTGACAGAAATAAATGTTAGCATTTTCCCCTTTTGGTGCTTGGTCTCTGCTGAAAAGACGCCTGTTTCATGCTAATATCTGACTGTAAATGGATGAATTTAACATAGCACAAAGAGTAAGAATGGGCATTTAAGGCTCAGTGATTCTCAAGAGCAGGGAGGGAGGGGAAGTTGCATAACAGAACACAATGACACACTTGGTAGCATTTTCAATCCAGAATGAACTGGAAAAAGAAGCTGTCTTACATCTGTGCCTCTAGAAGGTGAGGATTATTCAACAGTGTCTGGGAGCAAGGAGCATTTAATGGTGTCTGGAAGCCATATATGTTCTCCTTTATTTGTCAATATACGGAAAACAAAGTGCATGCCAATAATTTTGCAATTACACAGCTAACATTGTAATCACTCATGTTACAAAAAGTATTTTTGTCATAAACCATCACGAAACCACAAAAGTGATATGTAAAGATTTGTCTTACTATTCACCTGATACAGGTTGAAGTCACTAACCTAGAATTAAAAGCCCCTGAATTTTATTTTTTTTTTAGTTTTTCTGACCCATTCAGTTGCTTTCAGATTATAATGGTATCTGCTTATGTGAATACCAAAGAAAACCATTTCTTTTTCTTAAACCTATTCACTACAATCTACCCTTTCAATCTTTGCTAAGTCGTTTGTATCCTATTTCTTATTCCTCCACTGATACTGCAAGCATTTTGCATTTTTCTAACAATGGTTGTGTAATTCAAGAGTAGAACGCATCACATACTCATTGAAATGAATATACAAAACTAAATTTCAGGAAGAGTTTTGTAATTTTTCTGATATGTAGCATAAAAACTGACATAAAATTTTCACTCCTAAGAATTCATTTTTAAAACACTGAGTACAATATAGTGCTCCACAGACTTTTGTCAGATGCTATTGAATTCTAGTTCAACAACCTTTCTCCATTTGTGTATCTTCACTGCATGAAGTTAAATAGCAACAAGAGAAGAGATCTGTTTGTTTCAATTTTACTTTATCAGAAGTTTACTCCTGTTTTTTTCACTTTTGAGACACAAAATTTTTTCTGTTTTACTAAAAAACACATGCTCTTTACAAAAGAAAAAAATCTAAATCTTCTGCCAAAACTGAATGAGTGAAGCCACATTAAGAATTGTTTTCCTTAGTAAGTTTCTTTTACTAGTGTAATGTGATAGATATACCTAGCATATTGCTGAAATAAGTGGGAAAAAAAAAAATCATTTACTCATTTTCAGATAACATTCTCCAGTGCTAAAATACCTTTTATACAACCTTGCATACCTCCCCAGAGTATTGTGTATTAGAAGCCAGACTGCAACAAAGGCAGGTGTTTTCTTTATTGAAAGTTAAAGCAAGCATTGTGTAAACACCAATTCAATCAGCTCATTTAGTTCTGTTTCAGATGATTGTCAATAACTCATCTATCTTATGTGTATACATCACAGAAAATGAAATCCGTATAGCTGTGTCATTCAGAATTCTTCACAGAAACATGTATTTTCTGTGGCTCTGTAGTTAAAATCCCCCAAGCAGCGCTGTAGCTTTTCAGGCCAGAAGACTCTTGCAATAATATTACCAGATTTTGCCTAGCATGGACCACTGAATCTTATCAACTGATTCCTTTATAAAACCTATAACCTCCAGCAGAGCTGGATGTATCTTCTATGAACAGATCTTGTCTTTCTTTAAAGACTTCAAGGAGATTAATTTAGCCCATTCATAAAGAAGTTGTTCCAGCAGTTAATGAACCTCTTTAGTAAAAATTTGAGTCTAATTTCTGTAGATTGAAGAGCCCTTTTATCCTGAGATCATACATATACAACCCAGGCAAGCCACCTCTAATCAATTCATTTTCTTTTGTCACTTTCTGTGATACTAACACACCCTACTTAGGTTGGATATTCCACTGCACATACATTACACAATGGATTTTTTGCCTTCTTTGGGTTACACTGCATAAACCTGAATCGTGTCATTTGCTGCTTTCCAGAAAAACGCTTCTCAGTCTAATAGTCTGTACTGCATTCTTGGCTCCAAGAGTTATTGTCTCCTGTTCTGCTGTATTAAATTCTGAGCTCAAGAGGATCCTTTTTATCAGGATATTCAGAAAACTGTAGAATTCCTCTGCCCCTATAACTTAGCATGGCACAATCTTTCTCTGTCATCTGTAACCTTCTGGGGCAGTGGCTTGTATTTCTACTTTTATCCTAGGACCTCCATAGCTAAGATGCAAAGAATCTATCAATTTAAAAAATAAAAGCAGATAGAAATTAGTCTAATTAAATAAATCTTCCTCTGCCACAGTGCAACACAAGTTACTGAGGCACTGTGATTTAATACAGTGATTTCTTCAGCTCCTATTCTTTCTTACTCTTTTGCAACACTTCCTTTTCTACATAACATCCAGCTAGATGTCAGTTAAAAGTAAATAATGCACAGTTTTACATATATTGTTGTTTAGATTGTCATCCTTTGAGAACTGCCAGTACTACTGCTTCCCTGACCTACTTCTGTTATAATGATCCAGGCTAGCATAAACATGTTTAACATTGGATCCCTCAAATCAAACTAGGTTAAGGTGCAAATACACATGTGGCTTTGGTTACAAATCTGAAGGGATAGTTGGGTCCTGTAGCATGGGGAAAGGGAGCTGCAAGAAACAGCAAGCTGCAGCAGCCTCAGCAGTTACTACCTCAACTTATAACTCCCACCTTGGTTCACTGCAGCTAGGTTACTCCACCTCATTCCGCAGGTTTAGAGTGGGTCATATTATTTACAGGGAGGACTTTATTCCCATAAGCGTATGCCAGATCAGGTCATGTAGCTCTCTAACAAGATAAAGCCATCATAAGATATAGAGCTGGCACAAGCACTGTTGTGTTCTCTGGCCAAACCAAGGTCAAATGTATACTGCCAGATAGCTCGGCAGTTGAGTACGGATGAAGAATTAATGAACAACTTCAGATTTTGTGCTGCCACAGAAATGTTATTTCCACACTTCTATAATTCAGTGGCAAAAAAGATGCTAACATCCCTTCTGTGCCAAAGCTTGAGCAACATGTAGACTATCTGTACTTCAGCCCATCCTTTATGTGGCAGTAGGAATATCTCCTGCTCAATTGTGAATATTCTAGCTTTACATTTAGTTTCTATGGACCTTATTTATATTGCTGACTGAACTTTTTGTAGCACTATGCAAAAATAAGAAACACTCTTCAGTGAAGATGTATTGCATGTATCATCCATACAAATGTGTGGAATACTGAATTTATCTATTACTCAAATTCTCTTGGTGTGAGTATACAGTTCTGTCCTTGAATTTACTTGAGCTGTGTCCAGAAACGAGTCTATAGAAATTAGCAATGAATTCTGCAGTTATCAGGTCTTATGTTCTAGAATTTGTGTCTAATATTTCCAAGTACTGAGAGGTATTGACATAAAATTGACAGCAGGAAAATTTAGGTTTAATCTTTGGAGAAACATCTTCATGTTTTAATTAGTGAAAATGGAATATTCCTTCAGAAATAGAAAGGAATTTTGGAATCATTCAAAAGGTACAATGAGACAAAAAAAATGGTGGAAAGCATGATAGGGAATAAGCCTTCATTAATCAGAGGCAGAAGTGGTTAATTAGCTAGGTGTCACTTTTTCCTGGTTTCTATGATAAAGATTGCAATTTGTACTGAACTTTTTGGGGAAGTCCTGGGGAAAGAATACCTCCACAATCATCTGAGGACATCACCTAGAGACTGAACAGAGATACTTTGCATTCTCCATCTTCTGGAGTTTAGAGGTTTTGCCTCTTTTCTTCTGGCTATCCATGTGCTTCCCCTCAATAAGGTTTCCCACGGTGCAGAATGGCCTCTTTTACAGTGATTGTCCTTCTCCTTGAATGTAGGGCTGGGAAGATCAAGATCTTTCCCCAGCTTGTTCTTTGCCTTTTGCAGTCTGTTTTCTCCCTCTCCCTTTCTCTCTCCCTCTCCATCTCAGCCCTTAGAATTATGAAATCTGAAACAATAGTGTAAGAGTGAGAGTTTCACTGGTACACTCTGGACTAGCTGCTGAGCAAAGAACAACATAGTGGACTTCTTTAGTTGTTCCTCCAACAGTTGTTACTGCATCCTGCCATGCTCTGTACGAGATCACACAGAAACATGACAAAGCCCAATAATTAAATGGAGAATCCTCTTGTGGGGAGAGGTTAAAAAAAACTGTCAGGGAAAAACCTGCATGGAGATGAATTACTTCTAGTCAGAAGTCTTTCTCATTAAATCAGATTGTCCAGCTATTGGGCTTTGTGCTGGAGATTTTTTAAATTGTATAATATTCATACAAGTTGCTAAAAAGATCTCTCTCCTGACAGCCTTGAATGGGATGGAAATGTGACATAGCTGTCTGAGAAAGCAATTAAAGTCCTTATTGCATGTGTCTTCCAGAATAACCTTAACATCATTAAAGGGCAATAACAAAGCAGATAAGTGTTATCCTTTAAAGAGACTTAAAATACAGGAATCGGTGAATCTCTGCTACAAGAAAAAGAAAACACTGAGCAGCAGAGTGACTACTTAGGTTTCCTTTGCGCAAAAATGTGTTTACACTGAATAATTCACATTTAGTGCAGTCACAACCTTTTCCTCTCTCAGAAGACTTGCACAGCCTGCAGACAATCCCATTACATTAAAAATTCTTGACACCTTGAAACTGAAAGGAAATCAATGCACTTGGGTAACACATTACATTACAAGGTACAAGTCATATACTTTATAAGCTCATTATTGGCACAAGATCCATTAATACTTCTAGTAAAGTTATCATGAGTACAGACCTTCCAGCTGACACTATTTCAAGTAATGGGCTATTTTTTAGGCAGAGACTAATGTCTCTTGACAAATTTGTCCTACTGCTACCTAAGAGTGAAGGTTTTAGGGAAGTAAGCTTCATCATGAAGTTACTTCTGTACACAAAGTAGCACAGTCAGTTTCTCCTGTCCCTTAGGGCTTTTAATGGCTTCCAGCTGCATCAGAATGCAATGCAGAAATGCTTTCCATGGAACACATTCTTCCAGAGAATCCCTGAGTTTGCCTCATGGACCTCTCAAAAAACAAAAAAAACCCAAAGCCAACCAGCCTTCCCTCCCATTCTGAGCTTTCACTAAGCTCCCACCTTGATTAGTAACAAAAGCTTCCTCCTTTTGTTCCTATTCTTTTAAGTTTACTTTAAGTAAACTATCCAAAGCCTAACTGAAATTATGAGGTTTTGAAATTAAATACTTGTTAATCCTAACTTTGATCAAGATAGACGTGCGGCACTGTATTTTTGACAGGTATTTATTTACTGCAGTGTTCATCATCACGGCACCGTATTAGCCATGACAATCATATGGGAAGTGTTGAGCAAGAACTTCTGTCAAGTATGAGGACCGGAACAAAGTTAGGCATGAAAAGACAAAGCGGAATTCAACTGGAGTGCAACTTCATCTGTGGATGGAGAAAGTGATGGGATTCTCAGTACTCACCTCCTGAAAAAAATGACAAAATCCCTAAATGCTGCATATATCATAACCTGCTCCATTGGCAAGTGGCATAAACATGCACATAGCACAGAGAGCTTGAGGGCCTTAGTGACAAATTATTGTCCCTTGAGTCTACATTTGCTGAACTGGAAGACTTCAGGGAGACGGGAAGGTACAGTGGCAAGATTTCAAGGACATAACAGAATTTCATCTTCAGGCTAGCAGCTGCATCCTCCTAAGAAGGCTGAAAATCTCTTGGCAGAAAGCTATCAAGCTAGAAAGGGGGTAAAACTGACAGAAATGCCCAGTAAGGCTATCCTCTTGCATTAACAATTCCCTTCCGAAAGTTGAGATCTCTGCTAATGGTCTGCAGAAGGCTGTGTCACTTGGAGACACAGCACTCAGGGAAAACAGACAGCTCTTTTGTGATGCCAGTGAAAACTGGGTGATACTTCCCCTGCCAAATTCTACACGACAGTCTCTGGGTAGATTCAGTGGTTAAGCAACATGGGAGTATATATAATACAGGGAATGGCACAGGAGATTCTAGACTCAGAATGCAAGCTGTTAGGAAGGACTCTACAGACCAAGAAACATTCACACTACAACATGCAGGATCAGGCTGGAGGATGGAAGTTGAGGTCTCAGTGTTAACTGAGAAATAGTTATTTGGCAGAGCTTTTGGAATACATGAAGCTGACAGATAATGGAAGCAAGTGGATGCCATTTAAAAGGTTGTGGGGAATTATTTTTTTCAGTTGAAGATGTGGGGGAACAGCTATGTGCATAAAAAGAACATAGGTCAGAAGAATGTATCTTCTAGGCATAAAGCCATAAAACCTGTTCATCCACCAGAGGTGTTCTTTAAAGAGTTGATTACTCTTTGTTGATTATGCTTGTTTCCACCCTATCACCAAAATGTTTATTCAAGTTTCTGGACCTCTGTTGCTTGCCTAAAAGGTCAGTAAGGATTATTTTTCACAGAATCACAGAATAACTGGGGTTGGAAAAGACCTGTTGGCATTGTCTACTCCAATCCCCCTGCTCAAGCAGGGTGAGCTACAAAAGCTCAAGCAGGGTGAGCTGCCAAAGACTGCATCCAGTTGAATTTTGAGTATCCCCAAGGACAGAGACTGCACAGTCTCTCTGGGCAACCTGTTCCAATGTTCAACAACAGTAAAAAAAGTGTTTTCTTTTCCTGTCTTACAGTTTATGCTCATTGTTTCTTGTCACTGGGCACCACTAAGAAGAGTCTGGGTCCATTCTTTTTACACCATCCCATCAGATGTTTGTACATTTTGATAAGATGTTCCTTGAGCCTTCACTTCTCCAGGCTAAACAGTCCCAGCTCCCTTCCTCATATGAGAGATGCTCCAGTCCCTTGATCATTCTTGTGGCCCTGGAAGGATAGCCCCAGGATGGCCCTTTTCTGGCTGGCTGGATAATTCAGCTCCTTGAAGCAGTGTCTTTTTTACCTTTTCCTGAAGCACTGACAATTTTAGACTGATGTTCCTACTACTAGTAGTTTCTCAGCTGTTTGATGTTTGAGGTTAAACTCCTCATCCACCTCAGGTTTAGGAAGAAATTTTCCCACAGCTGAGAGTAACCAGAAGCCATTTAGGGGGATATCATTTGCATCAAGTATTTATATTGAAAATATATCATAGACAGACTGGACTCAGAGGATTGTTCTCTTTCCTTTTAAACAGAAGCTCAGGTTACACAGGAACTGTGAATTTAAATACTTGCTACTCTGTAGAAACCTGACTGCCAAATTATGGCATTTCCATGGAAGTAGGAAGCATTACTGTAATTCCTTTAAACTGCTTTTCTTTTTTCTGCCTCTAATGATATTTTTTTCAACTAAAATTTTCCATTGTTGCTAACAGCAGTTAACCTTAAAGAAGAGAGCATTACTGTAAACAGTGCTGCAGGCAGTAACTGACATGTAAAGCAGAGTAGTTGAAGTAGGGCTAAGTGACCCCCTATGTAAAACATCAGCAACTGTCAGCACTCTGTTTATTCTACCACTTTTACCTCTATGCTTCTGGCTGAGCTACTATACTGGCTTGCCTATACTTAAAACTATTAAAATGGGCATTACTGAATAATTGTTCCAGTATGAGCCAAGAGCTATTGCAAGCCTAGATTCCCACCAGGAGTTATTCCAGAATGTCTGCCTGGTAAGCTGAAGCTTGTAGACAAGCTTCTAGTATGGTCAGGAAATTTTAGCAAGTAATTCTTGATGGAGACACAGTCTCTCTAGTCTTCTCATTTCTTGGAATCTTCTCACTGAGGAAGTTTTTGTTAAACAAAAGAGATGAACGCTGCCAATTTACCTCTGAAGAAAGCAAATAACCTAAAATAACTAAGAACAATTACATATGTATTGACCATGTATTTTACATGTACTGCTGTAACAGAGAACTGCCATAGCATACAAAGGTGTGCCTGGTTTTCAGCAAATAACACATTCCTGGACTGCTGTGAAGGAGGAATTGACTGAAATAATAAGATACGGCTGAAGATTAAACACATAGTTAGGATCTCAGAAGCTCAGTAAATAATAAACCCCAGAAACTGGTAATTAGAGGGGAGAAAGAGGTCTCAGTGGCAGCATGGCTCTGAACCTAGTGTTTAGAGGCTGGACTGTAAGAAATAGAATGTTTTATGATCGGGTTTGTGTTTTTGTTACATCTTCACCTTTTCTGTTAAAACCTATGGAAGTAAAAATAACCCCAAACCTAAGTAAACTCAGTTTTAGAAATGTGCTTTTTTAATTGCATAACTACTTGTCTTATCCTGTCTACTCTCACATGAAATCAGGTTCAATTCCTTGGCACCAACAACTCACCATTTGACAGCTGCAATAAAATACATCAAGTATTTAAGTAAAGGAGATGCTGATAGGAAATGGAGACTGGTATAAGCCTGGATAACAACTCCTCAAAGTTTATCTACTGTTTCTTGGAAAGATTTGAAGGACTGAAGGAAGGAAAATTTACTGCACAAAGAGTAAAAAGGCAAAAAGACAGAAATAGGAGAGGGGCTTACCTAGTGCATCTGGGCAGTGAAAAGGCATAGTAAAATCTTTGCCATCTGGTAAGGAATACGACACCAAAGGACTGTGGAAAAGAGGAACAGCTTAGTTTTCATTGAGACAGGTGGTCAGGCAGATAAAAACAAATATCAAAGATGCAAAGCTTGGAAGCCAGAAACAGGGATGTGTAGATACTGTCAAAGAAGAACAAAGGATTTACTCATCTTTGCAAGGTTAAAGAAGTCAGATTTAAAGAAAAATAACAGGTAAAAGAGCAGGGAGGAAACAAGAAGGCAAGAGACTGGGATTTCTGAACATTTTACATTCTTCTTTTATTACTTATAGACAATTTCATTGTATGCATGATAATTTTTGGTGGGAAGAAAAGCAGCTATTGTAATCAGTACTGCACACTGGGAGCAGTAAAAATCATCTTAGGCCTAGAGTTTGTGATTAACCTCTGGCAGTGTTTGGGCGTTCCATATGAGCAAAAATGGACTAATCTCCCCTTCTGGGCCACTGGGTTTCTAACACAGTTACTGTTTTGACCCCAAATCTGAACTGAACCGTAAGTGATACATTTTCATATTTTACTTTAGCACTGTTTCCATTTCATTAGGTATAATTGAGCCTGAGGTACCAGAAACCGAACGCAATCTTTGCAGTTTAACACCTTCTAATATAATACACACAAGCTGAAGCAAACCTAGAAAGGTTATCCAAAATAAAAATTTCTATAGCACCTGCATGAAACAGTATTGGGGCCAGCCAGTTTGTCTGAGGGCCATATCACACCCTTGACTAAGATTAATTACTAAGGTTCAGTATTAAGCTAAATCTGCTAAGTCTTTAGAATTCAGCTGTACTGGAAGATTTCCTAGACTGACTAAAATTCTGAACATTCTGTCCAGACTTGCACCACGTATATTGTAAACCCTGGAATTAATTCTTCAAGAGCCTGCCTACCTCAATTTTTCTAAAGTCTTGTGTAACATAGGATAAAGAAATGTGCATGTTCCCAAGATAGCTAAATCCCTGAAAATGAAAGAAAAGGATGAGATGTAGTAGAGAGAAAGGGAAGTACCTAATTAGCTGTTCTCTGAATTATCCTAAGTGGAATGATCAGAACCAGAAAACCATTGTACACCACTTCACAGTTAGGCCAAGTAGGTGCAGACCTGTGTTGTGCTACATTGCACTTATAGCTTGGCCTTCAGGACAGTATCGTGCTGTGCGTGTTCCTGGACCACAGGAAAATCTCAGGCAGCTAATGGTAAGGGGCCGCAAGGCACCTCCTACTCAGTAATAGTGACTATACCACCTGTGTGTCCTTGCCTTTATCTAAAAGTGCAGCAACAAGTTCTCATGTGAACTTTTTGTTTGACAGGAGAAATGATGCATAGAGTTGTTTTCTTTTAAGAAAATCCTGTAAGAACTCAAAAGACCAAAATGCAGGATAACCTTTCCATGGATGGGATCTGCACAGTATGTTGCTCCCTGATCAGAGGCCTGTTGATGCTGTGCAACTCAGAGTTCTCAGCATCTGAAGGGATGTAAAATTATCTATACTATCCTCTCTTTCTTTACAGTGTTAGCTCAAATAAATGGTGTTTTAAGAGATGCTTTACAGAGTCTGAGTGCCTTTCTTACTGCGATCATAATGAAAACCAGGACCTCCTGGGGCAAAAGTATAAGAATACGTCAGTGAGAATGTGATAGGTCAGCAGGGAAACAGACAGGTTTGTTTAAGGGCTCAACATAGTATCTATAGAACACAATATAACATTTTAATTAAAATTATTATCTGCCTTCAGGATAGTCAAACTCACTTCAGATAGGTGAAAATATGCCAACATTTCTCAGTTCCACACAGAAATATGCATACTTTCACCAAACCTAAATCTCAAGTTTTGCTTTGTGCAGAAAAACTTTATGTGAAGCTCTTCACTAAAATCTCATTTACTAAAAGATCAATATTAGCTCCATTGAGAAAGCTACAATTCATACTGTCAGTCTCCAGAAGTGTTTGAGTTAGACGTGCCCTCTCTCCTTGCTTTCATTTCTTTTGATTGATCAGTGGAGAAGGAAGGAGGTGGACAGCCGTGTCTTTGCTGCTTCTGAATGATCAGGCACAGGCCAATGGACTAGACTCCACTGGGAATGGCATTTTAGGAAGAAAAAAATACCATGTTTCACATCTGGTTGCTTACCTTGTTTGCCACTTCTTTCTCAGTGGCTCTGTAACTTCATGCATATGCCTTTCCTCCATCAGGCCATACTATCCATTTTTCCTTTTTTTGCAAAGTGCTGATGGAAGATGCCGTCTTTTAATATTTGGAAACCTTCTGTACATGCCTGAAGCAGTAATCCAGAATATATGTGGCACAAGGCAGAAGTTTATCAGTCCCCCAGTTATAAAGTAGCTTCTTCCTGAGGAAACCCCAGTACCAGTGTCAGGCCTGGCAGTGCAAGACTTGCAGCAGTGTTCCTCCCACCAGATCTCTTTTAAATAACTTTCAGTTTAACCTGGTATTAACCATCACTTTGGCATGCTGAATACTCTTTTTCAAAATTTATTTCTCCTCATGGACATTCATTTTATTTAAATTGTTTCTCAGCCTGTCCACTTTTCCTTACATGCTGACATTTTTTTCTTCAGAAAGTGTGGCATAATATGTGTTTTCCATCAAGTATTTGGGTATCCTAGCAATGCTAATTCAAGTCAAGGAAGATGTAGGCAATACAAGGGCTCAGTGCTGTACCAGAGCAGCAGTTCAACTATGAGATTCAGCCAACCTTTCTCTCTTTGACATGACAGATAACAGCTTCCAAAATATAAGTTTGGGTCTACATCAGATTTCTAAGTGTGAACATTACCAAACTTGGACAGCATTTGCATACAGGTTCTTCTTTGGATCCCGCTGCTTCTATCTCAGTAGTGTATTCACTCTGGAAACACAAACTCATAAACTTTGAGAGGATATAAGTGCACAGCAGGCCAACAGTCCAGCAATTTCTTTGCAATCCTGTATTTTATGAGAAGCCATATGCCCTTTGTTTTGGGTTTGTGTGGTGGGTTTTTGGTAGCAGGGTAGGGGCCGCAGGGCCGGCTCCTGTGAGGAGCTTCTAGAAGCTTCCCCGGCCCCAAGCCAGGTCTGCCGCTGGCCCAGGCCAACCCAGTCAGCGATGGCGGTAGCGCCTCTGGGAGAGTGGAGTTAAGGGGGGAAACCTGCAGTGAGTCGGGGGATTGGGTTGGGAGGGGAACCCCTCTGTGGGTACCGAGGTCGGTGAGGAAGGAGGGGAGGAGGGAATCCCCCTGTGCCGTGGTGAGGCGGCAGGCTATTCCCCCCAACCCATGGAGGGGAGCGGGGGAGCAGATGCCCACCTGCAGCCCGGGGAGAGAGGAGCCCACGCCGGAGCGGATGGATGCCCCCCAAAATGGCTGCCGCTCCATGGGAAAGCCCGCGCTGGGGCAGACTGTGACTGAAGATCGGCCCACGGAAAGGACGCACGCCAGGGAAGTTGGTGGAGGGCTGTCTCCCGGCGGAGCAGGGGCCGAGCGCGGAGTCCTCCTCCCCCCGGAGGAGGAAGGAGCGGCAGAGACAAGGGGTGAGGGACCGACCCCAGCCCCCGTCCCTGCCTCCCCTGTGCCGCCAGAGGGAGGAGGGGGAGAGAACCGGGAGTGGGGCTGAGGCGGGAAGGCGGGGGGGCTGAGGGAAGGTGTTCTCAGGTTGAGTTTATACTTCGTAATATCCTTGTTTTGATTTGATTGGTAGCAAATTAAATTGATTTTGTTTCTTCCCCAAGCTGAGCCTGTCTTTTGTCCGTGACCACAAGTGGGGAGTGATCCCTCCCTGTCCTTATCTGGACCCATGAGCTTTTCTTTATATTTTCTCCTCCTCATACCACCGGGTCGGGGTGGGGGGGGCGAGAGGAATGAGCGAGTGGTTTCATGGTGCTACCGGCTGGGATGAAACCACAACACCCTTTTGGAAAGTTTAACTGTCCCCTGGACACGCCATTCCATTTAACAATATTTACCTTACAGCTTTTGTATAGCATTCCATATGGCCCCTGTCAGGGTCACCTGTGTCTCTTGGCTTGGAAATGTGCACTGAAAACAACTTCCTCAATGGATTTTCTTTCTTATTGTTAAGACAGGCTGTCCCCTGGCTGTG
The DNA here is from genome assembly GCF_929443795.1 of Astur gentilis. NCBI lineage: Eukaryota > Metazoa > Chordata > Aves > Accipitriformes > Accipitridae > Astur > Astur gentilis. The sequence goes on from NC_064901.1 coordinate 22,521,725, forward strand.
AAATCAGTTCCTGGACTACCTCAACAAACAAAAAATAATTTTCCACACAGTTCCCCAAGAATAAAATCTAAATACAGTCATTTAAAAGAAGTCCCAAACCACCAAGCTACCAATACTGTGGTTTCCTTGCCAACAAATAATTTAGAAAATATCTGTTGCAGTGCACATTAATTTGTGCTTCTGAGCTGGTGCAACTGTCTGAGCCAGACACCATTGCCATCTGGGAGGCCCTTTTCATATTTGAAAATGCCAGGTAAAAGTCTGCACCCTGATACTATATTCCTATTCTGTTTATTTATTTCTTGATTTGAGCTTTGACTGTGTAGCCTTTTGAGGCTGTCCCCAGTTATTCTGAAAAATATCCAGTGAGGATAAAATCTCTCGGTGTATTTATGTGTAAGTATATACACACAAGTGCATATACATAAGCACACAGCTGTACACAAACACCTGGCTGCAAAATTTGACCGCTAAGGCTTTTAAAAGGCTGTCTCAGATCTTTCTGTGCTTAATCACTCTTGCCCATGCTGACAGGTGATTTCAAATTAATATCTTCAGATCTTGCACTGCTACTGGTACACTTGCAAGGTTTTTCATTTCCTCAGAATTAAGTGAAACTCTTTGTTCAGAGACAGTAGAAGCTAATTGTGTTTCCTCCTTGAATGACTGCTGTTGTTGCCTTCATGCATCATGAATTTTTTGTTACTCTTTGTACTGGTCTATTCAACTCCACAGTGTAGAACTACCCAAGCTAACTAAGCTCCTTGTCTGCTATTTCCATCCTTGTCACTTGAAAAGGGTTTTTACCTGTTCTGTAACCTGTGACCAGTTTTCAGCTCTGGCAGCAGTTGTTTGATTTCTTGATTGCAAGTTTTTATTTTCATAGGGGTCTACAATTCTATGGTTCATCTAATTTTGTATTAATAGACTGATTAGTGGGAAAGTATTCAGGTTTGCCCACACATTAGCTGTTAGTCAGAGGTGTCAGTGATGTCTTCTGTTGGGTCACATTGCTAGGCCGGTGTAGTCTTCCAAGCACAGCTACAGTTACTCTTGCTTTTGTTTATTTCTTCCTGGCCATTCTGACTGCTAACTTTCCAACAGAGTGGCTGTGATACAGTGCAATGTTATACTCTCTTTCTCTCTCACTGACGTGAACAGAAACATACTAGAAACAATTTTCTGAGTGTCTGAATACCAGGATTCCAGTATTTTAGGCAGCTGAGCTCCTTTTTTTTTTCATTAACTTTTTGAATTAATATCCTATTTACTCAGTAGCTTAGTCACATAATGGCAGATTTCTTTCAACAGCTTCTCCCTTCCCCTTTATCCTGTCCTCTTACGCTGCTTATGCAGTAAAAAAAAAGAAAGTGGGAATGCCCAAGAGAGTCATGGCGGCAATCTACCACTGTGGGAGAAGGGATTTGCTGTCGGGGAAACAGACCTATAGTAGGAATGAATCTGCGCGCTTCAGTGATGATAACTGAAGTTATTTTCAGCAAGTTGTTTCTCACATTACTTCTTTGCTATTTTGCCATCAGGGGGTAGCCAGCCAGTCAGAAACACAGCATCCTCTTTGGGTTGTTATGAAAACAGCAAATGCCACCATTGGTTTTCCACTGGGAGAGAACGAAGTGTTCAGTAAACAGAATGGTCCTACCTAAGGCAAGTTTTATATTGTGTTGAAAAGTAACTGCCATTCCCTTGGTGTCTTTCATCAGTTCACAGTATATGAAATAGTGAAGCTGGCAACAATTTACATAACACCTTTCATCTTGAAGCATCCCAAAGGCTTTACAGAGATTGTTTTCCCTGCTGTTAAAACACAATAATCTTTAGCACCCAGTAACACTGTACAGAATTACAGGACAGGAAATGGAACACTAACAAAAATCCCATGCCCAGACTAAATTTGAAGGTATTTAGCTATATAATGAGCAGTTTTCAGCAGAGGGCAAAAGTTTACTGTCTTGGAGAAATAAATCTTCCAAACAATCCAACTGAGCTGTCCTACCCATGTGCTTCAAAATTGCTCTTGAGACATCTACACCTTGGAATCAAAAACATGTTCAAGCTTCATAGACTATGCTTACTTAGGCTGCCAGTAACCTATTTCATACTGCATCTTTCTGATCAATGCAGGTAGGAAACTGTGTCAAAATAGACAGCCATTTGCTAACAATCAGTCATTCAAGCATGATATGCAGAGACTTTGTACATAAAATAAGAAGGCACCGTCTTTGTCCTGAATAAATTACAATATAAACACAGAGATAAGGCAATGCTAGTGAAAAAAGTGGCTTCTTCCTTGAAGATAGAGGAGGAACATCCAAAATATTTAAGTGCAGCATGATCATAACGGGTACCAAACTCTTTCTTAAATGTAGAGAGACTACCACAAAATAAAGACATTATAAGATAGGTTTACCTGCATAAGATTCTGTTTGATCATTATTATTCTGAATTATTTCTATCTTAGTAAAACTGAATGTTAGGAACTGCAAATAGATGATGAAGATGTAAATATGGGTAACACAAATTACAAGATGGATTAGCATTAGTGAGAAAAGGAGAAAAAGGAGCTAAAGGCATTAGAATAAGGAAGAAAGAGCCTATGGAGCATGACAGGCTCAAGAAATCAGCTTAGGTCAACAGCTAGTAAAAGGAAGGGAAACAATATTTCATATCCAAGTAGATTAGCAGGGATATCTTTTCAGGTGTTTGGACCCATCTGTTTATTCTCTTTCTGATGTGCTGTCTTTAGAACTAGGTATTTGCCACCTGAAGGATTTTTTTAGTGGTCACTTGAATTTTGCTACAGCTCAACTGGCTATTATAGAAGTGTTAGTGTGCTGTGCTACTCCAAGTCAGCTAGGTCAAATTCTTGCTGCAAGCCTGAAGGATGCAAAATATTTTGGAAAAAATCCTACCTGCAGTATTGGAAACAGAGGGGTAGGATATGTCTGCATTGGGAACTTGGAGGGATTCCACAAGGCTCGAAAACATCCTTCTGCTACTTGACAAGTATTAAAACTTTCCTCTTTAAACTGGGGAGGGTGAGGGGGGTGGGGTGGAGCATCAGTAACATGCTGACTACTAGCAAAACGTCACTGTAATAGTCTATGGAAATCAGTGTCTTCAGTAGGGGGTTCTGGCTCAGACTACAACAAGCACTGTGCTGTGGTGCTGAAGTTTAAAGCACTGCTGCCATCTGCAGGGGTTTATCTTTGATGTCATTTCAAACTTCGTGAGCTTGTGAGGATCTAAATACTCTCTGGAAACTTCCCCATCCATCATCACACTGTGGTCAGTATGTCAGACTCCATCATGATTGCTCTTTTGTTTATATCACTCTCTCTTGGACCCAAAAAGGCCAAATACATCCAAGCTTAAACTTCAAAAAAGTCAAAGGTAAATTTGGTCTATACTTGGCAACTTCATTACAATTGCCCCTTTTTTAGACTGTGCCCTTCCTGTGAGCTTATTTCTAGTATTGCAAAGTATACTATTAGCCTATTCAGAAATGTTGCAATCTTGATAAAAAAATAAATTTATTTCACCTTCTGGTGTATAAAAAGAGATGTGATTGCCTCTTAACAGGGAACAATCCTGCCCTCAGCTTGATGCTAGTCTTATATGTGCTCATGTACTTATATCCTACCTGTATATTTTAAAGAAAGCACATTATATAATAATGAATAAAAGAAGAATCCAGGTTAGGGAAGGAAGAAAAGTTTTCTGGAAAGACAGCTCAGTATTTGGTGCAGACAGAGTCTAAAGGAGCCAATCTCAATCCAACTGTTACGGGTGGTGTATACTATCTGCAATTTAGACTGTCTGCACAAAAAGAAATGTGAAGTGTTGGCTAGAAAGAGTTAGAGATGTGATCATGTGAAGACAGAAGGACAGAAATGGATATAGCTAGAATGACATATGGGACTGAGTGGTAGGGCAGTAAGTGGGAGAAAAGGGGAGCCTTTATTGCTGGTGTTATGTGTAAATTAATCATGAAGTTACATGTAAACACTTAGAATAAGGTGCAGAACTGTTCTGCTGACACATATACAGGCCACTCGCTTGATCAGTTAGTAAACTCAGGAATATAAGACCTAGTACTGTGAGCTAAAGACACTGGATGAAGAGTCATGGAGTCCTTCAGGCCCTGGGATTACAAGGATCTGTACACTTTGTTTGTGAGAGATGTTAGAATAGAATAGAATAGAATAGAATAGAATAGAATTCAGTTGGAAGGGATCTACAACAACCATCTAGTCCACCTGCCTGACCACTTCAGGGCTGACCAAAAGTTAAACATGTTTTTAAGGGCATTGTCGAAATGCCTCTTGAACGCTGACAAGCTTGGGGCATTGACTTCCTCTCTAGGAAGCCTGTTCCAGAGTTTGACCATCCTCTCAGTAAAGAAATGTTTCCTATGTCCAGTCTAAACTTCCCCTGGCACAGCTTTGAACCATTCTCACGTGCTGTATCACTGGATACCAGGGAGAAGAGACCAGCACCTCCCTCTCCCCCTCCTCAGGAAGCTGTAGAGAGCAATGAGGTCACCCTCAGCCTCCTTTTCTCCAAACTAGACAAGCCCAAAGTCCTCAGCAGCTCCTCATAGGACATTCCTTCCAGCTGTTCACCAGCTTTGTTGCCCTCCTCTGGACGCATTCAAGCACCTTCACATCCTTAAATGGTGGTGCCCAGAACTGCACGCAGTACTCAAGGTGAGGCTGCACCAAAACTGAATACAGTGGGATAATCCTTTCTTTTGACCGGCTGGTTATGCTGTGTTTGATGCACCCCAGGATGGGGTTTGCCCTCTTGGCTGCCAGAGCACACTGCTCACTCCTATTGAGCCTGCTGTTGACCAGCACCTCCAGACCCCTTTCTGCAGGGCTGTTCTCCAGCCCCTCCTCTCCCAATTTATGCTTGTGCCTGGTGTTACTCTGCCCTAGGTGCAGAATCCAGCATTTCCACTTGTTAAATTTTGTTGCGGAGGATCCACAGGGGACATCACACACAGACCAATGTGATCAAGTGAAGTCCATTTACTACAACGTTTGACACAGTTATATATCTTATGCGCTTGTGCATGCGCCTTATACAATACTCTAATTGGTACAATACCCCGGTTCATGCGACACTGCCTTATCCTCTATTGGCTGTGCAAGGTTCTTCACGAGGTGTCCAGCACTTACTTATCTCATTCTTCAGCATCCAGGAGTTGTTTGTCAGGCTCTTCTTATCTTTCTTTTTCCCAGCGTACAAGGACACAGCGTCCTTGTCTGCTCCAGCACTTTGTAAACTTATGCTTCATTCCCAGCTAACGGCTGGATTGCTCACATGCCCTCGCCCAGCCAAGAAATCCTCAACAAAATTTCCTCCCGTTAATCATTGCCCAATGTTCCTATCTATCTAGATCCCTCTGCAAGGCTTCTTGTCCCTCAAGAAAGTCAACAGCACCTCCCAGTTTGGTATCATCAGCAAACTTGCTAATGGTGCATTCAACTCCTGCATCCAGATTGTGGATAAATATATGGAACAGAAGGGGCCCTAGAATTGAACCCTGAGGAACACCGCTGGTGACCGGTCACCAGCCGGGTGTAGCCCCATTCACTACAACACTTTGAGCTCTGCCCTTCAGCCAGTTCTTCAGTCAGCACCCCATGAACCTGCTCATCCCACAGTTGGACAACTTGTCCAGAAGGATGCTGTGAGGGACAGTATCAAAAGCCTTACTAAAATGCAGAAAAACTACATCCACCACCTTCCCTTCATCCACTAGGTGGGTGACCTTATCATAGAAGGTTATCAACTCAGTTAAACAGGACTTTCCTTTTGTGAACCCATGTTGACTGTGCCTGATGACTGCATTATTCTTTAAATGCCTTTCAATAGTACCCAGTATAATCTCCATAATTTTTCCAGGAACTGAGGTTAGACTAACAGGTCTGTAGTTCCCTGGGTCTTCCCTCATGCCCTTCCTGTAAACTGGAATAACACTGGCTAGCTTCCAGTTAGCGGGGACCTCCCCAGACTCCCAAGACCTTTGGCAGATGATTGAGAGGGGTCCTGCTGTAACATCCGCTAGCTCCTTCAATACTCTGGGATGAATCCCATCAGGCACCATAGACCTGTGAACATTCAGCTGATACAACTAGTCCCTTACAATTTCAGTGTCCACAACTGGAAAGTCACTGTTCCCACACTTGCAGTGTTTTAGCTCAGGGGACCAGGCAGCCCAAGGTCTATCAGTATTACTAAAGGCTGAGACAAAAAAAGCATTGAATGCCTCTGCTTCTTCTTCATCCCTGTTAGTCAGAAAACCATCTTCAACAAGTATCAGTCCAATGTTTTCTTTAGACCTCCTCTTGCTCCTAACATACTTAAAAAAGCCCTTCTTGTTATCTGACACAACACTGACCAGTTTCAACTCTAACTGAGCTTTAGCCTTTTGTGTCTTCTCCCTGCATATAAAAACCACAGCTCTGAACCACATGTTCTAGGGATTTATTACTGAAAAGAAAAATAATGAGTCCAAATATAAGGCTGAGTATGAGTTTCAGATATGATCCCTCTACATCTCAGTTCTGAGAGTGGAGTAAATGAGATAAAGTGAGCATGCTCCTGCTTTTACAGAGACTAAGAAAATTTCTATCCTTCTTTTCATATGAAAGTACTGGCTGCTTAGGCCGCATTTTTCCTAACTGGAACAGCAGCACTGAAGACAAATAGATTTACTCCTGATTCCATCGAAGTTCTGACTTATCTTTGTCATCTAACAGATTGATTTGTTTCTCACTTGAAGAGTTCAGTTTCAGGTCAATTTCTGAGGACTCTTGATTTTTTTGACAGGGTTGTCTAGGCTGCATTCAGTACAAGATCATTTCACAACAGAGATAATTAAATATTTAGCTAGCCAGAAAAGATTTTTCATTGTGTGAACTGAAGGTAAGGTTAAAAGCAATCCTAACCTTCAAATTTGTTTTATTTGGTAACTGTTTTGCTTCTCAAAAAGCCTAATTTCATGAACAGCAGCAACAGCAGCTTGTGACCAACGAACTTTAGTTCTGAAAATATTTGAGGTTAAAAAACATTAGAAACTAGTGTTGAAACTTTACTTCCAGCTTTCTGTTTTTGTGATACAATCATTAGACACTGCAGCTTTGAACCTGCTGTCAAAAAACTGGAATCATAACAAACCTCAGAATCTTTCCACTTTACTGGCAGGATGGGCTATAGAGCTCCTAAATGACTGAAATAAGCCTGAAAGTGTAATTGTAGGCTCTGGAGCCCTCATCCCTCAGAATGCATGAGTTCTTCATAAACTGTTGCCTGGAACCAAAGCAAAGCTGTGCCTTTTTTTCTTCTACTAGTTAAAAGTAAGCACGTGCTTTAACGTGTGATCTCCGCAGGCTGCAGTTTCTGCAGGAATACCTGTCTGCTCTGGCAGGTCCTCCACACCCTACAGCAAATATCTGCTCTGGTGTGGGTCCTCCAGGGGCTGAAGCAAATATCCTTCTCTGCCATGGAGCACCTCTTCCTCCTCAGACCTTGGTGTCCCCCCCTGTTGTTCACTCTTTTTGTTCCCTTCGCCCCTCTCTAGTCAATGTTTTATACCCTTTCATAAATATGTTTTCACAGAGCTGCCACCGATTTGGCTGATGGCCCCAGCTGTGTCCTGTGGTGGGTCTGGTGTGGAGCTGGCTGCAACTGGCTGTGTCTGGCATGGGGCAGCCCCGACCTCTTCCCACAGGGACCACCCCTGTAGCCTCCCTCTGCCCCACTACCAAAGCCTTGCCACCTACACCCAGTATAAAGCAACAATATAAATGACGTGAAATTAATTTCTGCTCGTGTACTTTTTGTTCTCAGGCCCTTGAGATGAAGCAAGGTTATGCAGCAGAGGGATGAGCGTATGTGGGACACTGTGCAACGCTTGATAGGGAAAATGGCAGGCAGACTGTTGGAAATAGGAGGCTGAAGGAAAAGATAGTCTTATGATTTGTGCAGTAAAACTTTACTCTGGAGAAACAAATTTAATTCCAATCTTTGCCATAAAGTTACTAAGCAGTACTTAGCAGTTATTTAAAACAAGGATCACCAAGTTCTCTAAGATTGGGAGATATTTTTCTCTAAGATAGTGACTCACGGCTAACAAATTAACTGAATGAATATACAATCAGATCTTCAGTAGCCACAGTAGCAGATACTTAGAAGAAGCTAGGTGTTCTGGGTATGACAGGGCATACTAAGGAGTGTGGCTTAATCGTGAGAAGATTTACACAGAGTGAGCTCAGACCAATTGGTAGCTGAGCTCTATCCGGGCTTTTTAGCTCGGCCTAAAAGTGCCTGCACTGCTGAGCTGGCCGCTCCACAGCTCTGTCTGCACCACACCGCATCGAAGCTGACAAACTCCATAGCCCTGAGCTGGCTCCTCGTGGAGTCTGAAGTAGTGTCTCTGAATCCGTAGCATGGTTAATCTGCAACCCAAATAAATCATCCATACGTAACTAGCAACTGAACTTCTAGTCCAAGGATGCTTGTTCCCATACCCATGTCCCTTTTCCCTGAACCTTCGTTTTAATATGTGCCCTCTGCTGCACCATGCCTCCCCCCTGGCCCCCCTGCCTTGACTCCTTATTTTCTACCTCCATGTATAAATTGGCAACTAAGAGCTCCTTGTTCAACCTCTTGCACACCTTCTCTTAGACAAGATGAGAATTTTAAAGTTTAGGGTTAGGTATCTCAATCTTACTCTGGAGAATTTGCTTAAGGCTTCCATTACGTTCTTTAAAAACTGTAATGCAATTAAAGCATTGTCCATTTTACAAGTCAGCCGTCAGGAGAACTTCAAAATGTTAAATGGTTTGTTTAAATTGTGCTGGGTTTGGCTGGGGTAGAGTTTATTTTCTTCACAGTAGCTAGTATGGGGTGATGTTTTGGATTTGTGCTGGAGATAATGTTTTAGTTACTGCTGAGCAGCGCTTACACAGAGCCAAGGCCTTTTCTGCTTCTCCCCCCACCCCACCAGCGAGCGGGCTGGGGGGCACAAGGAGTTGGGAGGGGACACAGCCGGGACAGCTGACCCCAACTGACCAAAGGGATATTCCAGACCATACGACGTCATGCTCAGCAATAAAAAGCTGGGGGAAGAAGAAGGAAGAGGGGGACGTTTGGAGTGATGGTGTTTGTCTTCCCAAGTCACCATTAGGCGTGCTGGAGCCCTGCTGTCCTGGAGGTGGCTGAACACCTGCCTGCCCATGGGAAGTGGGGAATGAACTCCTTGCTTTGCTTTGCTTAGCTTGCATGCGTGGCTTTTGCTTTACTTCTTAAACTGTCTTTATCTCAGCCCAGGAGTTTTCTCACTTTTACTCTTCCAATTCTCTCCCCCATCTCGATGAAGTGGGAGTGAGCAAGTGGCTGTGCGGTACTTAGTTCCCAGCTGGGGTTAAACCTCAACAAAATAAAAACACTTGTTCTATGCTTGGCATTAGAGCTTTATACCAAAATCAGCATGAACACAATGCAAGTCAGGTCGGAGAATCCAAGCACCTGGAGTATCTTAGTTCTGTTTTTCAAGACCTCAGACTATTTGGTAATAATTTTTTTCTAAAAAAGCAAGTCATATTTTTACTATCCATATAGTGTGCACTATCCATCCAAGGCAAAATAGATCACTTTCCAATCTCTGAAACTGGGAAAAAAACCCTACCTATTTTAAGCAGGAGTAGCTTGCTTGAGGATTTTAGGCAGATTTCCCAAATTTTCAGTTACTGAAATAATATCACATATTGGCTCATAAAGTACAGTGTTATTTACAACATTATTTTGAAATGCAAATGACAATGTCTTCAGCTGAAAAGTAGTTCCAGCTCTGAAATAATTTACCACTTTCCAGTCAACTAAAACAAGCATACTTTTCAGTAAATTGTTGATGCAAGTCCTAGGCCTGGATTAATGAGTTTAGGATGGTTTCCAGCAGCCAGATACTAACATTCAGATACTTGTACCTGATACAACCCATAATTTTTCAGCAAAACTCAAGCCAATTCCATCAGCCACATTCACAGCAAAACCAAAATGAACACAGAGCAGCTCTTTATTAATCTGTCACTGCTGCCTATTTTTTCCATCAGGATGGGCCTCAGAGCTCCCACCTACAGCCCGGCTCCACTTCGCCATGTGTCTTAACTTGCTGTAGATGTAGGATGTCCATTATTTTTTCTACGTGCCATGATTACTATACATATGCTGCAGTAAGTCATTAATAAGGAAACTCAAGTTATATTAGTTTTTTGTGTTGCAACCATGGTATCTTAGCAACAGTTGTGCCTGCTTTTCTCTCTGCAGATGCTTTGCTGACTCACCTGTTCACTGATACAGCAGCTTTATTTGGCCGATTAGCATTGTGTACAGCACCCGTGCACACCTATATATAGCCTTTACTTCTCCTTCCATGGGACACTGAACTATACAACTTCCAGAGGATGAAATGAGGGTGTTTTTGCCCTTTGCTGGACATGCGCTGCTATGGGTCCAGGGGATAGAATTGAGGTACAGCAAGTGAATGGGTGCAATCTGTAAAGTCAATAACCTAAAAAGAACTTTTGGGGGTTGTTTCATTGTCAACAGTTGGTGTTCTATACTTTTCTTCCATCAACATGCAAAATACCCATGAATTCTCTAAAGGTCATGCCAAGCATCAATAACTGTATAAGCTGTCATTTAAAAAAGAGGTACTGGCAGTAAAACACTGTAAAATAACCTACATGGGTTTTGGTAAAAATGTTGAGAGTTTAAGCTGTAAGTTGTGGAAACAAGAGCTGTCTTAAACTTTGTAAAATACTGATTTTTGGGGGAGTAGCTTTTTTTATATTACATCAGTCAATAAAAGAGAAGATATAACTCCACCAGATGGACTGGTATTCCACACGCAAAAACACAAGAACAAGGAACGTTATACAATTTATACATAAACAATAGATGCAAAGAGGTAAGTAGCATGTGTATCTTGTTTTAATTTTCACTTGTCTTTTCTTTCAGGTTTCTCCTTCCACCTCTCACTGTTTGTATTGCTTCTGCTACTTGCAGCTCTTCACATTGTTTCTTTTAATCTCAGTGATTTTTTTTCTTGACTTAATAATCTGTTCAGTCAATGGAAGCTTGATCAAAACCAAAAAAATAAATAAAAAAACCCAAACAACTAAAAACTTGCAGAATTTTATCCAGAATACACTGGACTGAAAAAAGAAATGGCAGAGTTAAGAGGTTAAACGTAACTAATTAAATACCTCCTCATGTTTTAGTTGCTTTTCTTTTGAAAATTTGGGTAGCTTGTCTTTATTCACCAGATGGCATTTACCAATTCCAACAGTAGAACCATTACTATAACACATGCTAATACAGCTGCCAGCTTCTCTCTTTCTGATCTCAGTTTGTCTCTCATACAGAGCTTGATGGAAAAGTCTGGAATATCTTCTAATTCCCTAAAGAAAATCTTCTCATCCCCTAAAGAAATGTAAGAATTGCTCTCCCAAATAGCAAACCCAAACTGCCCAATGACATCAATATTTGGATGAGATTGCCTCTGGACAAAATGACCTAGGAAACTACTGGAGTTCTCATTTCTGTCTTTGTGGGTTTTGCATGTAGAGAAACAAAAAGGCGGAAGTCTGATATGCATAAAAATGAAATGAAATTACAAAAATGAAATCACAAGTGTGCAACAACAATAACAAAAACACACACACACACACACACACACCCTCAAATACTGAAAGCTACTACACTGTGGAATTAATCCTTAAAAGTAGTGAAGTGTCTAGAACTGTGGAGTGCAAACCCAGATCTGAGCCAGTGCTGGAAAACGCTAACGTGGGACTAATGTTGCATAAGCTATGATGAAAAGAGGTATCCAGTGCTGAATAAATGAGTTACAGACATAGTGAGCATTATGGATTAATCTCTAGTATCAGGAGAATCAGTTCTTGGATGTCAGTTCTTTGTAGACTATTGCTTTAACTTCCTTATAATACTCCTATAAAGAGCATGAGACTTAGGGATTTCAGCAAACATCTGAGGAGAAGCTGCATGTAAATGTTTGTGAGGGTCACAGAATGACTCGTACTGAAAATCCTAACCCTCAAAAATGCCAGTAAAAAGTTCTGCCATATCATTCTGTATATACCAAATTAAACTAGCTACCTAAATAACTTCTTCAGAGGGCTATGGATATCCTCATCAAAACAAACCCCTCTGTCTACGAGAGCATAATTTGCTGTGGTGGCTTCCATAGTTCCTCTTCTGGATATAGATGGCAGACTTAGGATGAATTTTGTGATTCAGTCAATATGCCAATATTCTGCCCTTTAAAGTTGGTTGTTGGGTGAGAAAATTCTCAGAGACTAGGCTTTTGGACTAAGAGGAAGGAAAAAGGTTTCCTGGAGAAAATGGGTATGTTGGATAGTGCCACTTCAGTTTTGCCCAAGTTGAGTTTGAGATAGCTGCTCTTCCTCCCAGAACTCATCCTCTCAGACACTGCGGGATCCTTGCAGTGAGACTGGTTCTCTCTCTGGAAAAGGAAGAGGTGGATCTCATCAGCAAAAAGCTGGCATATTCCTACATGTCCAGGAGAAGAATACAAAACTTCTGTACTTACAGAATACATTACAGAGAGAAATTGCTCCCGCTGTCATGGAGTAAGCCAACTGGCAGAAGTGAAATCATGCATTTGTGCGGAGAAAAAAAAGCTTGGCAACATGCCCCACTCTCCTGTAGATACGCGAGATTCATAAACAGCTCTTTCATCAAAATGACATAATCCTCCCAAATGATAAGAAGAGACGGCTAATATGTCGATTGAGAATGTCAGAGGAAGAAGAGATTTTGATCATGGATAAAAATGCATTTAGCTACTCTACAACAGTGCTGATAATACTCATGCTTTTGCTGCCATGATTTCCAATGCGAAGTAATCAATAACTCCAAACCGTATTATACAGGAAGAACATTAATTTTCAGTTCCTGGACACTCTTCTGTGTCCTGAGATACTTCAGGCATTCCTCAACTCCCAGACTCTTTCTCCCTTCCAGTTATGCTTTCACAACACCTTCCATTTAAAGTACAACCACCAGATTCTTTCCCTGTTTCAGCATGCTGCTCCCTCCCCTTTACCCACAGAATCACGGAACGGTTGAGTTGGAAGGGACCTCTGGCGATCATCTGGTCCAATCCCCCTGCTCAAGCGGGGTCACCTACAGCTGGTTGCCCAGGACTATGGCCAGAGAGTTTTTTAATATCTCCAAGGATAGTGAATCCACAACCTCTCCGGGCAACTTGTGCCAGTGCTCAGTTATGCTCACAGAAAATGAGTTACTGAGTAGCCCTGAGTTACTGAGTAACCCCAAGTTCTTTCCTCAACCTTCCCTAGTGGCTCTTTCACTGCTGCCATGAGAACTTCAAGACATTGCTAATATTGGATTCCCACAGTAAAGAGGTGGGTTTCTGTTTCACAGAAACAGATTGAACTAGCAATGCTGGCCAGCAATGAGGAATTCAATCACCTAGGAAGCCACTCTTCGGTGGAAAACCTTCCCTGATATTCTCTATTTCCCACCTATAACCACCAAAACTAAATGTGTTTTCAGATACTAGCAATCTGTAGATTTAACTGAAGCTTATTAAAAAACTGTGAAAATTTATTTTTGAAGATAATGCAGCATCTGCCCATGGTCAATATTTACAGAATCTGCTTTGTGCTCCTGCAGCTACCTTTGTCTTGATTATCTCAAAGCATGTACGAACAACTACGTAAGCTTCACGGCAGCTTATAATGAAGGAAATGCAGAATTTACAGCTAGGGAAAAAAAGACACAGTCACGCTAGAGCTAAATGCCTGAATATCACAACTTGAATTTGCCTTTATTTTAGTAAGTGTTAAGTATGTGTGTGACTGTCACTGACTTTAAAGGAACCAGAAGACAATCTAGAGCTTTAAAAAAGTATTTCTATTCAACCATATAAATACATACATAAATGCTTAATTTTAAGCAATACATTCCTAGGTTAAAGAGAGGTTGCCTGTCATCTTTAGAAAATATATGGAAAAAATTTTACATCTTGGGGTACCTTTCATCAAAGTATCCCAAAGGGCTTCACTGGATAAACAGATTTCACTGGAGTGAAGGTATCTGCAGTGTACTGTGACAAATCCTTCCCAGCCCATAGGAACTTTTCAAAATAGTCTAGAAGATGAAGTGAAGGGAGAAGGCTGTACTCAACTGAAACTGCTGAAACTGCAGGGAAAATCTAGGTCAGGAAAATGCAATTACTTGAGCGGAGTAAGCAATGGAAAAACATCCAGTAATATTCATTAGAATTAAAAAAACAAACCTTACTTTAACTTGCAAAAATAAATTTAAAAGTGAAAGCTTAAATAGCCCCAAAATATATGTTTGAATGTGATTATTCACACTTTATATTCTAAATGGGAAATGTGTGGGTAAACTGCACAAGTCACAATTACAATGCAGAAACCGTACTACTTAGGCACCATACAACTTAGGCACTGAATTAATGTTATAATTTGAATCATGAATATCCACAACAAATTGTTCATAAAATATTCACATAGGGAAAACATTTTCCAAATAAATTTACAAACTCAGGCGATAAATTATGTGAGAATTTTCCGAGCATTTTGTGAACAGAAGAAAATAAGGTACTGAATAAATTATCCATCAGAAATAGCCTTTTATTTTGTGATTACTGACTAGATTAGCAAGAGTAACAGAAAGTTTCATGGAACTGCGTATCAACATTTCATTGTACAATTGATCTAAATGGAAACATGTGTGGATATTAAAATTGCTGTAACTTGGAAGTCTATCTCATTTTACACAGTTGACTAGGACCCATTGCTACTACACTGGGATAGCCCCGTCCTAAATACTGTTCTAGGGAGAGAAGAATTGTATATCCTGCAAGGAAGGGGCTGTTTTTTCTGTTTCAAAAACTGCTTGAACACTACTATCACTATTGAAATAGATTTTCTCACAGGATAGTCGGGGTAAGATCCTTTATTGTGTGAAATCTAGGTGTAGGCCACCCTAACAGAAACTAGTCGAAACAGAATCAGGTGCAGACTTCAGACCTAAGCAAGCTAAGAACTCATTTAATTTTTCAAAGGTATTAATTGACAGTTATATTTTAATATGCAGAGTATAACATAAAAGATTTTGGGGTAATACCAGTGAGTTTAAATAGACTGTTATGCCTCTTTCGTTTACATTATATTTTAGAAACCTTTCCCCTCAAACCAAACAATGCTATGTATCCATTTCCCAAGGGTATCTAGTGTATCATGCACATATCCAACACACAGATTCTAGAAAGAAACATTACTAGAAGTTACAGTCTCTGGAACACTTTGAACTGGAGTGTTGCCCATCAGCTGAGATCTGTGTATTGCCTAGGTATAAAAAACAATGCCAGATTTGTGTTAAAAATTGCACATATTTTGGCTAAAAATAATAATAATGTTTTCTTCTGGAATCAAGTCAAAGAGGAGCCTGAATCTTATTGTATCAAGCACGCTTAGTGTTACATCTGTCAAAATACCTTGCCAACTACTGTGAAAAGAGGCAGGATTAAAAACAGATCAAATTTAATGGGCTAGTTATTTAGTGTTTAAAATATATTGATGATTTTACTGCCAGTGAAAACTAAACCTAGGTTTTGTTCAGAAAGGAATATTTTAAGCTCTCTTGCACATCTGCATTCCTACCAACAGCTATTTTAGTTCCAAGAGCTTAAAAGGATTACATTTGGAAGTTTAAATGTAGCCACAGCATTCATTCTTTCTCACTTTGGGGCATTTTACATTGCACTTCCTGTGAATGAGTCATATTTCAGATTCTAATAATATATCTCAAGCCTAACCTGTAATACCGTACATGATTCAAGTCTCAGGGTCTTATACAGCTTTGCGTGTTCATGTAAACAGCTTCTCCTTTTATTCCTCTTACGTAAACCAATCCGGAGTTTGCAGTCAAAATGCAGCGTTGAAAGTGGGTTTCCACAAGCCAAGTCCATCAGCTACCCCCAACTTAATACTTCTGCTCCACAGGCCTATGTCCTCATCCCATTTTACTTTAAGTAATAATTTACAAATGTGATAAATTACATCTAAATATGCTAGGAAATCTAATTAGCAACAGTCATAGGTACATTTGACAGGTGGATCTATACAAGCTAGTGAAGGCAAAGTGCAAGACAATGAAGAACCACTGAGATTTAGAAGCTGAGGGCTCTGAGCCAGTTTTGCACTGCTTTCTGCTAGAAAATGATTTCTGAATTTCCATAGTAAGATGATCATGCATCTTCCTAAAATGTGTAAGATTCATAACTTCTTGGCTAAACGCAGTAGAGAAGCTTCTCCAAGATGGTCATATACAAGAAGAACAATTAATTATATTGCAAATGGAAGCTTCAAAGTCAACCGAAAATGATTATACACATGAATCTCCCTGTGCGCATGTTGTCTCCAATTATATTTCTTTCAATTTAAATAGATTATGCACAGGCAAGTATGGCTGGGTTCAATCGTTACAATCCCATAACACAATGATGTAAAAGGAAATAACTAAAGATTTAAAGCATCAGAAAAGATGCTCTAGAAGACAACTGTATAATAGAAGTAGATATCACGCAGATACATCAAGGCAAAGGACTGGAAAGAAAAGCGAAAGCTTCTTCCATCAAGTGGCTTGACATACAAGAGTCAAAACGAATAAGACTGATAGGTGCACAAAATGCCAGCAGGACAAGGCGGCAGGAAAATCACGGAAGAAACAGGCATGGCCTGGTGATGTTCCCATGTTAACTCCCAGTACAAGTATAGCACTCGGCTGTCATAAGAAATAACTCCTATCATACAGTTACTGCCTAAAACAAAACCTCGCAGCTCTGGCCTGTAATTCAGACTGAGCTTTGAGAGAAATGGAAAGCATTATAACTAATCAAACAGCTATACCTAAGCATTCTCCTATGTTTTAAGAGCTTTCGTTTTGCAGATGGTTTTGCAGTTCCACGTTCATGAATCTCTGCGGTACTCGCTCTCCGGTTACCTTGGGACCCAGCTGCAGGACCATCCTAAACTTGGTCCTACACCACCCTGCAACCTCAGGAACAGCAACATCCCCAACACCGTGTCTCCTTTCTTCACATCCCCCACGTCCATCACTTCAGACTATGAAGAAAGGAGAAGAAGGAGGAGAGCATGAAAGGTTTTGGGTTAGGGTGGGAAGATTTGGGGTTAGGGCTGATGGGGGAGGAGCGGTGTGAGGCAGCGAGTGAAGGTACGTTCAGTAACACCTGCAGCGCCCGCAGTCTCAGGGCAGGAGCTGCGAGACACTGTCACGCAACAGCCGTCAGGAGCTGTGAGAGACTGAGGTATCCATCTGAAAAAGGATTAAAATCTGCCTAAAAAAAACATCGGTTCATGTTTTCGTAAGGTTATGTAATTTTTTATGTGACTGACTTGGATATCGGGTTAAAACTGGATACCATACGGTTAATGTCACAGCAATTATGAACCAGAAACTTGTGTCGGAAGTCAAATTATATTGATCTCAAGATAGGTTTTACCTCGCAGCTGCAACATGTGGGGGGAAAGAGCAGCTCTCAGCTCCTTGAGCACAGGAGGATCAGTTAGAGAAAGCAGACCGCTACAGAGGAAAGCATTGTTTGTAAAGAACTGAAATTTGTGGAGGGACGAGTGGCATCCAGTATATCATGAGGCTGATGTAAATGGCAAAAGGTGATTAAGACGATGACTGTTCTTAGATCTATCCTAAAACCCAGCTAAATGGGGTTGGCATAAGTGGCCATCAGTGTGGAAGTCTTGTTTGCTTATTGATTGGCATGCCTATAGTTGGTTAATTTTTACTTCTATCTTTTTAGGCAAATAGCTATCTATTTATATATAGTATTACTCTCTATAAGTAACGCTTTATACAGTTTTATTAAGGTGACATCATGAGTGTGTGCATTAGTCCATATTCCTCCTATTATCATCTCCACATACCCCCCTTAAAAAGCAGAAAAAGGATTTTCTGTTTTATCCACTGGTTTGCTACTATCCAGCAAGCCAAATTTTCAAGATATTAAAAAAAGAATAAGCACTTCTCCAGAACAGTCTTTTTCATGCAGAATGGCTGTTTTGTATTTACAGCTTTTTGAAGAACCCGTTTGAAGGAAAAGGATTTTTATTATTGTCATTGTTCATTTCACTGGAATTGCCTTTTGAGTACAGGGCCACAGTTTAGTCAGGTTACTGTATAATTACAGTACCTTGACTAAATAGTAAATGTAATATATGATAAATATAATGGAATTAGGTCAGTAACTTTAAAATGTATGGTTTTCCACATGCTTGCTCCAGGAGTTTATAAATAAATATGAAGCTTACCGTAATATAATACTTCTCAGCTGTAATTCATGGATTGCTTGTGGATTAGAACACTTGCTGCTCACCTAGTACTGGTTGTCAGTGTTTCCAGATGCTAAGCATACAGGCAAAGCTTCGTTACTCTATGAGAATTCAGAAACAACAGTCACTCAAAAATTGTGATATAATCCGCAATATGCTATGCCGAAGTAAATGGTTCTGTCTCACATGATGAAAGCCTAAATGAATTAAGAATAAGAGGAATAAAATGTTTGTGATTTCTTTACGTATAAGCAAAGAAAACATGATAATTAAAATGGAAAAAAAAATCCCAAACCCAAGAAAAGAATGTTCCTTCTGATACTGGCTTTACCATTTTCCTGAAAGAGATATAAAACAGGCAAATTCAGGCAACATCTATTTTGCCCATGAATGCCAAATAAAAATATTTTATTTTTATTTAAATTGTCAGGTCTCTCACTCTTACATCCATCACTTCCTTTAAAAGGACAGGTACTCATTAAAGATACAGAGTGACATTACTGTTTAATGAACTTCTGAATGTGCTTTGAGCTGTAACTATTTTCCTAGATTCTCCTGGTAAAGGATGATACCAATTGCTTTGAAGCTAGAATGAGATACAGAATAGTTGCTATGAAAGACTGTATATGCTAGAAATGCGGGGGGGGGGGGGGGGGAGGTTGTGCTTGTTTGCACTTTTTTTTTTTTCTTTTAAGCATTCAAAGTAGTGGAAAAGGCAGACTAAAAATTACCACTTTTCTATAAAGCAAAAAAAAGAGTTATCCTTCATATAAAATAATAATGTGAAAGGTATTTGTAAAGAAATTTAAGAAATTTTCCTTCTCAACACAGGAAGCCTGTGAGTCAATAGAACTTCCCCTTGATGACCAAGCTAAAATTCTTTCAGATGTATCACAGTGCATGCATCAGTATGTACCAACGAGAAAAATTCAAGGGGAAGATTACAGAGAAAGTGCAGTATAACCTCAAATGAAAATGTAATCTCTATATATAGAACTGACTTTCATTTTTACTATGAAATCCAGATTTTTCCAGTTTTCGTTTTATTTAGTGCTCCATGCCAGACTGTTTACAGAACTTATTTATCCCTTGGGCAGTTAGATAAATTTAGAAGGGTGTTTGTTCTTTTCTAGTTCAGTTAGGTTTAAAAGGTTTATTGAAAGGTTAGCATTTGATCTATAATACAGAACTACTGGTGGTGTGTTTTTTTTTAATAGACATAGTCTGCATATTGATGCTAAGGTATAGAGCACTGCACTACATTTCCATAAAGCAGTATTTCAAACTCCCCCTTCAAGCAGTGTCTTAACCCAAGTGGCAGCTGCTTAAGAAAGACTGGCTTTCAATAAGGTGACACTTTCCACAGAAACTAGTTGCCTGGGGGGGGGAAGAAAAAAAAAAAAAAAAAAAAAAAAAAAGAAGCTTAATCATTTAGTGGAGACTTTAACCTAAACAACTGAATGGAAAGTAAAATTGCAAATAGTGCCAGCCCCACCTTGTGTCTGCGTGTTCCCCTGCCTGGATGCCTGTAGGTGTCTGTGCTTCCTGCAGGTAACACAGAGGAGCCAGAACCTCTCTGCAGGCACCTCTCCACTCTCTGGACACCTATGGTGAGCTCACTGGGAGGAAGGATGCGGGGCTGAACAAGGACAGAATTGGGGTGGGCAAGGAGCTCCAGGGCAGAAAAGAGTAGAGGGTGTAGGTAAAGGATCCCCCACTCTGCGTCGTCACTGCCAGCACGGGCAGCGCGGCAGGATGGTGCCCAGCCCAGGCAGTTTGCGTGTCCCTCGGGACTCTGACCACAAAACCCCCCAGCCTGGGGTTCAAGGTGACGGTGGAATTGTCCCGTGTCTGCATAGTGCCTAGTAAAGAAGAGTTCAGACCGTGGCGGGGAACTACCACTGATACAAGCATGGGAATCACAGCCTTGCGCCTCCCTGTAGAAGAGCCTCTCGTGTTCAAACAACCTGTTTGTCATTGCTGGAAGGATATCTCTGTTTTCCTGCTGAGGTCACAGGAAAAAGGAATGGCACATTTAGTAGCTGCAAACTTGCTGGCATGCGAGTGCGGGATCTTCCACTGAGAAGTCATCTGTGCTGTTGCCTGAGTGGAGTATAGACCCCGTGGTCATGCCATAAACGATGCATTCCTCCGTGATCCTCCTGGGTGCAGTGTCATGGGAGCAGTGTCATGGGAATGACGTCCCTTGTTATCAATACAGGCTGTTCTTGTAACCCTTGTTCGGCTGCTTCTTCCACTGCTTTCTCACACGTGCACTTTTCCATCCCTACAGCATTCCTGCCAATCTTTGTGTTTCTGTTAAGAATCTCTCCACAAGGACTGGCTTGGCTGGATTGCTATGGATGTATTTTGGGGGAAGAGCTGCTACCCTAAAAGAGATTTCCTGCCACATCCCTGGGAGGCATTGTATATGTGAAGGCTTCCCTATGCCCAAAGTGGATTTGATCCAGCACAAGAAGCTTCACCCCCCTGGGGCAGCACCCCAGAAACAGAAACCTGCAGGGGAGCCTGACAATATTCCTGGTGCTCTGTCCTGCTGAAATAGCTTCCAGACTAGGACTGCTTGAGGGAGATGCCCACTACTGTCCCAGAGAAGACTGTGCACACACCTGGACAATCCCAGCTGTGATTTATGACACTGCTCTCCCTGATGAAGTACTCCCTCGCCCAGCAGGCATTTTCTCGGGCAAGACGGTGTCTCTGAAAATGATGTTGCTGCATTATCGGATGTTTCTTCTGGAAATAAGCAAGGACGAGTAAGAAGATGCAGACATGACTGTGTATGTGTGTCTGACAATGAGTGTTTGGAACCACAACTGGTCCTACTCAGTAGTAGCCTCATGAAGCCATTCCTAGGCTGAGGCACTCACCGATAGTCCTGCTGCTGTGTCCGCAGCCTGGTGCATGTCCCTAGAGCTGGAGAGAAACCCCCGCCTACATGAGAGAAGGGTTACACTTGTGTATAGGGCAGTAGGTGGAGATATGATCCCTCAGAACAGGGTGACTTGTACTCTCAGGTTGAAATTGGCGTGGGGGACGTTTATGGTCACAGCAAGGGGATGTGAAACTCCTTGGGCTAGAAATTGTTTCCAGACATGGACAGGCTGCCTGGTACTGCTGTCCCTGTACACTCCAGCTGATGGCTGGGAACCCAGGCTAAGTGGAATCGGTGACTGTCCTGGGCTGCTCACAACATCCAGAGCTGCTGGTATCTCTGGGGAGTTGCCCTGGGGCAAGTGAGTGGTCACACACTCAGGCTGAACCTCTGCTCAGTCTTTATCACCAGCTTTAGCCCTTGGTTTAACCCCAGCTGGCAACAAGGCATCATGCAGAGAATCGGGGGAAAAAAAAAAAAAAGTAAAACTCGCAGGTTGAGATAAAGACAGTTTACTGGGACAGAAAAGGAAGGGAAAATACTACTACTAATAGAATATACAAAACAAGTGATGCATGATACAATTGCTCACCACGCGCTGACCAATGCCCGAGCCGTGGTGTCCCCCTGCCGACTCCCCCCAGTTTAGATACTGGGCATGACATAATACGGCATGGAATACCATTTTGGCTCATTTGGGTCAGCTGTCCTGGCTGTGTCCCCTCCCAGCTTCTTGTGCAACCCCAGCCTCCACCGGCAGGGCAGTAGGAAAAGCTGAAAAGTCCTTGACTTAGTATAAACACAGCTTAACAACAACTAAAACATCAGGGTGTTATCAACGTTATTCTCATCCTAAACCCAAAACACAGCACTATACCAACTACTAAGAAGAAAATTAACATCATTCCAGCAGAAACCAGGACACCCCTGCCCTGTGCAACAGGGATCAGACCAACCCCACAAGGGCCTGGAATCTGCTGGCTGCCTCTTGGAGGGAAGTGGCTCCTCTTCCAGTGGAATTAGAAAGGCAAACCACAGGGTCTTAATGTCCACTGAGTTTGGCTTTTTCTTAACATAGATTACTTTAATTTCCCATAAAAAGAAAGCCTCTTAATTGTTTTAGCAATACACAGATGATCACAGCTTTATTAAATTCTCAGTCATTGTCAACAGTATTTCAGAGCTCTTTCCCACAAAGCTCATCTACTGAAATCACTATCCCTCCTTCAAACATAAGAACCTAAATTGCCTGAAACTACATTTTCATCATCCTGTGGACCACCTTAATCCCACTTGAAATTCATCTCCCACAAAAAGGGCTAGGACGTTGGTCCTCACTGATCCCCCAGTAAATTCTGGCTTTGCAGTATTATTTTCTTCATTTTGCTTTGTAGGGGCTGAGGAATCACAACTGTGAAATAGTTTTCTTTAGAACTGCTTTTTTAACTATATTTGAGGAGGACTACTCCTTTTATGATGTGTTGGTAGCAACACTTGACTGCTGAGAGTAACTAGAACAACATATCAGAAGTTGAACCTGTCTTGCAGTGTCTGAAGAACTGAAGAAATGTGTCTTCTAAAGCAGACTCAAAATTGCTGTGTTTAGAGGCATTTGCACAGCCACTGTGGATAAAGAAGCAATCTTCAATGGAATTAAAGTTTCTCTGCCATCAAGAGGTGACTGATTCTTCATGAAATAGTATAAATACAGAGAGGGCTTGGAGCAAATTCTTGCAAATTAAGTCTTTTTTGGTGTTTTCTTTAACAAAAGAAAAGAAATTAATAATTTGCCATTTGCTGTCTAAATTTTACTCTGAGATTCAAATTCATTTCCCACTGTTCTTTTCTAGAAATGTATCTCTATGAGAAAAATTCCACGGTTCTCAGTGTTTCAGAGTAAGAACAAGAAAAGTATTTGCTTTTTTTCAGACCTAAACATACAAGTATTCAATACCCAGGTTACTCATATGTTTTACTACCTGTCTACAATACAAGAGTAAAAGAGCAGCCTATTTTGTTCTCAGATCTGTTACAGGCTTGTCGCGGTCAAGAGGACGTCATTTTAAAAGCGTGCTGGCAAAGGCTATGAAATGAACTCTCCAGGAGCTCTGCCACTCTCACAGCTCTCTGTCCTCCTTATGAGATCAGAAGAGGAGAGTTTAGCTTCTTGCTTGACAAAAAAAAATTCCTCCCTGAAGAACTGAAGATGAGCATGAGCTCTGGCAGCATTAGCTAGTCCGCCTCTTGTCCCGTGATAAGCTTAACCATATCTGTGGACTAAAAATGGCTTGTGGGTAAACAAGGACCCTTAGCTGTCCCCTACCTACCAGAACCGCACAAGGAAAACTGCAGTAGGAAGCACCAGTCCTCTACTGGCAACCGTTTTGTCTTGTCCAGTTTTCTGGCAATTTAAGGATATAACAGGATTGTTAAGGGAGATGACATTTTTGGAAGCTTGAATGTTAGGCTGGGAAAAGAGTCTGTATCTAAGACATTTTCATGCTCAACACTGTGAAGACCATAAAATGAATCTGTAAAGTCTGGAGCTGACCTCTTCAGCCAACTAAACCTATGGTGATGTCAGGGGTAGAGTTAAGAAATACCCCTGTGGCTGAATGAAGGGGGCTAAGGAGTAAGACCACATTGATAGTGTGTACAGCTGGAAGGGACTACTGGAAAACAGAAGGGGAAACTTTTTTCTTTTTTTTTTTAAGATTTTTATTCAGTTGTTAAATAGAAAGAGGTAATAACTTAACTGTGCAGACAAAAGGAGGAGCACGCCGGATGTATAGAATTCATACGTTTATATGGCTTGGGGAATAAACTTTCTCAGGAAGATGAAAACTTCGATTCTTAATAGAATTAAATTTCATACTGATCCAAGCCAGAATAGGAGCAAAGTAGGAAACACATAATTTCAATATTCACAGAATAGGTTCTTCTTCATTAAGTCAGTTGTGGATACTAGGATTTCTTTTGGTCCTCACTGTAAGTGAAATGAGAGAATATTTAGCTTTCAGAGCTCTCTGAACAAACTGCAGTATCTCTAAAATATGGAAATGTTAAATCACATTTTATCTGACAACTATGACCGGTTTATAGTTGTTGACACATCAAAGTGGCGTGGGAAGTTTTCTTATTCTTCTTTCCTTCCATAACTACAACAAGCAAAAATAGATACTACAGAAAGACAACACAAAATTGCTGTTTTGGTTTGGGTGTACAGATAAATTACTGCATTTCAGTAGATTTATGCAAACTCTGTGTGCTTGTTCTTATCCCACAGCAAATACAAGGTCAGATGACATAGCTGAGCTTTCTTTTTTGCTAACTAAGGCAAGCTGCACCACTGTATAATTGTTGTAGGCTACCGATAGGCACACAGGCATTGCTTTATCCCAGGTGATACATGATAACTTGGAAGCCTGTGGTAACTAAGTTACATAGCTGTGGCCTTAGTTCTTAATTGAATGGGACTGAAGAAAATGTGGTTTAGGTGGGTACATTCCAGGGATCCCGACCATGGAAATACTGCCTCTCTTCTTGCCATGGGGCTGGGTGACCTGGTTCACCACAGTTCTGTCTCGTCCTCTGACCTGCGTGATTGAAAACTGCATCTTTTTCAGAGGAGCAATATATTTAAATACTGCATTATGATTTATTCTCTTTCTACTGTGCTAGCAACACTAGCAGTAACATTAAATTGATGTTACCCTCAATGGCACACACTTTGGAACGGCATGTGTCTGAGAGGCAAGGCAAACAGTGAATCACCTGGCTAACACCACTTCTCCTGAGCGTGGCCCCATCTGCCTGAATGAATAAATGGTATCAGCGTGGGACTGATCCACTATAGCAAAAGCAAGGTAGGAAGTGATGGCTCTTGTAGAGAGTATTTCCTCAAACAATGTTTTTCCTCTGTGAAGAGGAAGGTTGATTTGACACAGATTGGTTTTCTTTGCCATTCTCCTTGTTCTCAGACCTACCAGAAGTAAAGGTGGCTTGGAAACCAGCAGCTGAACCAGCACCGTCTGTGATAAACTCTACGAGCATAAGATTACTAGAAGCAACTACGTCACTGGGTATCTTTGATCCACAGGTCTTGTCCATTAGAACTGCAGAAGACTTGCTGGATCCATCATAAACTTTAACATAATCACCCTGACAGCCTCTGGTTCTCTGCAGCTCAAAGGCTTGAAAGTGCAGGGAAATCTGGAAGGGAAGAGAAAACCAGCCTTTAATATACACGTATGTGACTTCTTTCATGCAGCGTCCTTTAAAACAGACAGAATCTAAGCTGCAGCCAAGCCCAAACTGGAACTGCTTACCCAGCCTTGCCTCCCATCCCCTGAAGCTGCAGGGTTCAGGTCTAATGGGCCTGTGACTGAATGCTCCCATGCTCAGACTGCTTTGTCTTGATTTTGCAAACATGAAGCCCAACCTATGGAGGTTTTTCCAAATCGCAGCTCTGCAGTTGTCTTTGCCCATACCTGGCTTAAGGGCGTGAGGAAGTAGAGACTTGTCTGAACTCTTTCTCATGGAAAAGATCTTACCTGGCAACTGGTATGCAGACAAAGTGCAAAATGCTTAACATAGAGAGAAGGAAGTTCAGCCATATTCTAATCTGTGATTACCTTTCCAGATTGGGTTCGGATGAGCCAGACACAGTTGGTGTTATCTGAGTAATTTCTTGGGTGGTTGGCAGACCTTAGTGACCCAGATGCTGCATCGAGAATAGTGCTGCAGCGACCTGAGAAAGAAACAACGTTTGCTTCAGCACCAGGCTTGCAGAAACTTCCACTAATTTACAATTACAATCTCTTCAGAATGGTCTGGTCTCAATTTCCTGATCTGCCAGCATTAGTTTCAGAGTACTGGTACATCTGGATTAAAATGAAGAATCCTGTTGTCCTAATTTTCACATAATGCATAAGTATCTGCATCACAATGGAGAGTGAAGTAGTGCTTGGAAAAAGCATTAGCTTTTATTGATTAGCTCCATAGTTTAGCCAGGGATCTCTTTCCGCACCTCTATAAAAAGTGTGAGAGGTTTCAATTCATTGCAATTGGTGACATTGTTTTTCACTGAGATGCAGAAGTCAAGTGATGTTAGAAGAGTCAAGCCCAAATACGATGTCTCTGCAATGCTTAAATTCTAAGCTTAGGAGGAGGACTTGGGCTTCCCTCTGTGCAAGCAGTAATACTTTATTCATCAAGATTTTTTCCCCTTGACTGAATAAATTTCTTAGATTGTATGTGAGAATTTCTTCTAGCAGAGGTTAAAATTAAAGAGTTAAAGACACATACAAATTTAGAATGACAGCTTAAACATTTGAAAACTGGACAAGGCATCATGAAACCATTCCAGTTCAGAGAAACCTGCAACTGGTTTGGTTTGGCTCAGGTCTTAAATACAAACTGCAATGAGCAACAGAGATGTCTGGCTCTTTGTGGGGTTTATAGTTGTCTCCTGAAGTGTAAGAAACCAAATTACTCCAGCGAAGCATGCAACATGGTATGCCGTTAGGCCAGTTGCACAGTAGCCACTTATGCCAACAGTGAATGTGTTAATTTGGAGGCAGAAAGCATTTTCTCACTAATCACAATGTGCCTCCAGCTTCACCTTTGCATTCTCTCCCAGAGCAACCCTAATGGGTACCATGAATTTAGGACAATAGCCTCACAGTCTTTGATGAGAAACTGTTGCCTCTGCAGTGTGCCCAAACAACCTTGTGAAGAATCTGAATAGAAGATTGAAAGGGTGGCTTTGAGATACTTACTGCAATTGTAAAGTTTGTTGATTTTGGCCACATCCAGATTGCTCAGTCCCTGCCTCTGTCCAATATGTACTGATCCATCAGGAATTGGTACAATAGTTGCTTTCCCAGTGGTATTAGTGAATGTGTATCTGCAAAAAAAAACCCATGAAAAATCATGTTCTTTAAGTACAATCACTTCTTTCAGGATTTAATGGCATGCTTTGGAGGGAGAACAAGAATTGTACACGTTATTGTTGTGACTAACAACGCTGTTCAAATAGGTTTGGTTAAGATGTCCTGCAGTAAGCAGAGTCAATCTCAAGATGCCCTCCTTTGCTCCCAAGCTCAGCTGTGAATGGCTCCTTAATGGAGAGTTGAAGGATAATGAATTCATCTTAGAGACTCGCTTGTCTGAACTGACTCACAGTGTTTTTCTCAGAAGGGGAAATGGGGAAACTGGTAGTTAGGAGAGATGTATTATAGAAACTAATTCCAATGTAAGATTTGAGTTTCAACAAAAGCGATGCCATGCTGCTACTTACGGGCCATAGTGCATTACTGAGGAATAGTCATATGGAAGACCGAGGTTATTGGAGTTTTCAAATTTCTTGAAGTCTGGTCTGTCAGCTGTAACATATGATACTGTACTTAGAGTATGCTTCCTATCTACTCCCTTCAGGGAAGAAGGAAGAGCTGGGAACAGTAGGGTGTATCTCCATCACTTTCTGCATTGAGGGTTCAAAGGTACTGACCTGGGCTGATGTACTCCCACATGATCTTTACATGTTTATCCCTGTCACTTCGAGAATGTTCGTGCAAAAAGCCCAGAGCGTGGTCCAGTTCATGTTGAATTATTCCTTTCCACATGCAGCCTCCTTTCATCACAGAGACAGTCTGTCCACCTCCTACTTTCCCATAGTTCGACCAGCAGCTGAGAGAGGCATTGAACACCAGCAGAAGACTTATGGGATTTTTATTGTCAGGCAGGCAAAGGAACAGTATAGACAACCTTGCTTCATGCACGTCTTGTGGGAGTGGAAGGACTGATTTCTTCCTGTCCACTGTGATAGTCAGAGTCTACAGAAGGGCAAAACTGACCATGGCGTAGAAAACAACAAACAGTATGATCATTGCTAAAGGTTCCTGGAAGATCTTCATTAGCATGGAGGCTCCTGCATTCTGACTTTCCGTACCCAGTGAATTTAATTCCCTAGAAATAACTAAATAACTTTTTTTTTTTCCAAAATACTGGACACTATGTCAGAGCTGGAGCTAAGATGAATAGCACTTTCAAGCTAATGGGTGTTGAACGATTCTCTCACAGGCTTTAATTCTGACCTTGACAGCCAACTTGTGTGATTCAGAGAACTGTTTATTTCATAAGTTGAAATTAGTTTTGCCTGTGTAAATAAGAACTACAGTAATCTGTTATATGCTGTGCTCAAGCAGGCATTATACCACACAGAAAACATGAGCTTTGACATTCTTTCCACCTTAATGGTACTTTCCCATGATCTGCGTCACTTCTGTGTCTTCTGTGAGCCCCTGATCTAACTGCTGAGTCCTTGCACTAGCAAGGTATCCAAGGAGGATACCTTGGCACTGTGACAAAACATAAAGTTCCTTCTCTAAATCCATTCCCCTTTCCTCTCTAAGGTCACACAGAATGAGCGTAGTAAAGAATTGGAAAACAATGTAGAAATAACTTGTTAATTTATCATTTAACTCACCCATCTGCAGACTTAATGACGAGGTAGTCACGTTCTGTCTTGCGCTTCACAAAATTAATACAAGTCAGCGTTTCAAATTCTGCCATGGCATCATGAATCCCCTTTATGTGGCTTTCCTCTGGAGAAGAAAGGGTTAATTTTGAGGGTCACACAAGAACAATGGCAGGTGCCATTAAAATCTCACATGTGCTCAAAAACAGGGTAAATGAGAGACAGAAACATGAGCCTAGGGTCTTTCTTATGTTTTGCTCAGTGTCGTGGTTTAACCCCAGCCAGCAACTAAGCACCAGGCAGCCGCTCACTCACTTCCCTGCCCACCCAATGGGATGGGGAAGAAAATCAGGAAAAGAAGTAAAACTCGTGGGTTGAGATAAGAACAGTTTAATAGAACAGAAAAGAAGAAACTGATAATGATAATGGTAACACTAATAAAAGGACAATAGTAATAATAAAAGGATCAGAATATACAAATGATGCACAATGCAATTTCTCACCACCCCCTGATCGACACCCAGTTAGTCCCTGAGCGGTGATCCCCCCGACCCCACTCCCCCCAGTTCATATACTGGGCATGACGTCACACGGTATGGAATACCCCGTTGGCCACGTTGGTTCAGCTGCCCTGGCTGTGTCCCCTCCCAATTCCTTGTGCCCCTCCAGCCTTCTCGCTGGCTGGGCATCAGAAGCTGAAAAATCCTTGACTTTAGACTAAACATTACTTAGCAACAACTGAAAACTTCAGTGTGTTATCGACATTCTTCTCCTACCTAACTCAAAAACATAGCACTGTACCAGCTACTAGGAAGACAATTAACTCTATCCTAGCTGAAACCAGGACACCCAGTAATGAATTTCATTTAAGATATTAATAGCCTGGCACAAGATCCTCTTTATCCAGTTATTTGTCAAAATGGATTCAGGTGGGAGCTTTTTTTCTCAACTACTTGTTTTAAATTATAGTGGTGATTGTTGATGTATCTTCTGATGTGACACTTGGAGAGAGCTATGGGAAGCTATTTTGCTAATAAAAAGTAGGCCATCGAAACCACACTGCAATAGGTATGAACCTTATAAAGGCACGTATTCTGGCAGGTACCATTAGAGAGAATGATCGTTCTTGTCTCCAAGAGACCAGACCCAAAACATTATGGATGCAAACTTCTCAAGGAAATTTGATCTCTTTTCTTCTTCCTGTTCAGGTCTTTGTAATTTACAATTCATCCGTGCTTGCACAGTGCAAGTAAATCCTTAGAATTGATTTAATCAACTGTGTGGCCACTATAAGTAGGTTTCTACCTGAACCTTGTTGGATAAAATCCTTTTTTTTTTTAAAAAAAAAAAGAGCATTACTGAAATTTACACTCACCATAAGTAGGATCCAAGACATAGGGAACACGAACAATCCCATCACTGGACTGGGGCCAATTGCAATGGCGACAGCTGATGGCACTGCGACTCCTTTGTGGAACTATGTCACCTTCTTGCAAGTACTGAGAGCTGTCTGTGGTGAGAGAGACAGGGTGGAAATATCTGAGCCATAGATTGCTAAGCACACTTGGAAAAGTGTCACTCTCTACTCATCCTCCTTTTCTATTTTTCCCTAAGCATCTGCTCCTGGCTAGCATGAGAAATGGACTACTGGGCTAGATGGACATTATCTGCTTCCCTACCTTTGCTGCTGTGTCCTTAGCTAAGAGGAGAGGTGGGAATCTCCAACTCTGTTGGATGGGGTTGAGGCAAGACAGGGAATGACCGAAAGCAGTTGCAATAGTGAGAGGGATGCTGTGTTTTGATACTATTTCATCATCCATCGTGTGACACTGAATGAATGGCATTAAATATCTGCCCAGGAAGGGTGCTGGGCAAAGGCAGGAGGTGCCAATAAGGAAAACCTAGAAGGCAAGCAAACCAAAAAGAGAAGGGTGTTGTCTAGAGAAAACTAAGAATGTTTAGTGTCCATTTCTACAGACAGTAGTAAAGCTTCTGGAATGACTGCTGAAGGGGAAACTGTGAGAAAGACAAGCTGATAGAATGGGGAATGTTTGGAAGAATCAAAGAACAGGGAGTCTGGAGCAGGGAGCATGGAACTGACCGTAGCTTATCTAGGAGTCTGTACTACAAAGCCATACGATTGAATGCAAGCATCCCTTGCATTCAGGAAACAGGCAGTTAAATGCTAATGCATCCAAATATCCAAGTTTTCTTTTTATGTCCAAAGAATGACAAAGATGTCAAAGCTAAACCTGAAGAAGCTGCCTGGATAGTTCAGTTGCCTCAACACCTGGTATTATCTTCAGTATTGACACTATAGTTTTGAGATGCCGTAGGGCTTCAGCAGACCGCACAGTGGTCCCAGTGGCAGGTCTCTGGGCGTCTCTTACATGATGGTGTGTAAGATGGGAAAAATATCTGTTCGGATTTTGGTAAGACATTGTACCGCCCACATCACCCCCAAAAGCACCAAAGAGAGACCCATTATAAGCAGGTCTTTGGTGGCATTACCTTTGTTAACTTTCAGAATTCTGTTAAAAATAACTTCGTCCTCGGAGTCAGTCTCTGTTGGCGATGGAGATTCTGCACAGAAATACAAGGGTATCACTTTCTCATTCCCAGGGAAAATACAAATCGTGATTTTTAACCTGGTGAGTTTCCAGGAGCTCACTCAGATCGGGTGCTGATTACAGTGATGCATGTAAAACTCACAGAGCCTGTTTAGGGACTGGCATGGTGTTCAGTCATGTAGATATTTGCTCGGTGCCGCAGTCTTGTGAACCTCCCAGCTGTGGTCATTTTGGCATTAATCCAGACTCAAAAGCTATTCTCTTTCAATCTTTCCCTCTCTCCATCCCCCCCCATACCCATCACATGTTAAGGCCTGGACCTTTGGCTCTTATAAGTCTGTATTGTCCCACTCAAGTGGCCACCTGGCTGCATGGCTCCCTCTGTGCATTCAGACAGCACAGTTTTCCTTCTGCATGCCCACTTCACACTCAAACCCCCAACGTAAGACACCGGGAGCAAAAAAGGAAGGAGAGTAGTCCTGCTGCTTGCTGCTGGACGTGCTGGCCTTTTGGAAAAACCTTGAAACCAGTGAAATCGGAACTGCATTCTTATTCCACGTGTCGGAGTGATGTCCCCAGTAAGCCCAGCATCACAGACTCCTAGGCCTTACAAGTAGAATCACCCAACCCTGAGAATTATGCAATAAGTCTTGACACCAATAAAAAGCACAAGCACATGGCCCCTGCGCTTTCTGTAACCTTTGGAAGTGATTTAAGTCATGACAGAGCTATTTTTAGCAAAAGTAACAGCTGAGGTTTTTAGCAAGGCCAAGCAGTTGGCCACAACCAAGAGAGACTCTGCTTTGCATGAAATATTATGGTGAGTGCATTCATTTAAAATTTCTTCCTTAATATTAATTTGGGTTAAGCATGTGTTATTTTCTGGAGTAACTGGGTAGCTAACAGTCAGTATATCCTATCAAATACTTGTATTTAGATGGAATAATACATACCGTATATATCCTCTTGTGTAGTAACCTGCAAGAATGATGCATTATTATTATCTCACACTTCATACTATAACATAAATGTTAAATAATATAGCATGCAAAGGATCAAAGCTGTCCAGGCTACCACTGAAAGTATCTTTCACCAGCGCAGTCTCAAGCTTTTACATACTGCGCCACGTGTAAAGAAGTACCATGGTGTGGTAGATATTCTTCTTTGATGTCTTGGCAAATATGGATATCATAAAGGGAATCAGAACAGGAGACTCGGGAAATGCAATCTGAAGTGTGAAGTAAGTTTCAGATCTTCCAGCTTTACTTATGTCCCTGCTAGTAGGAGTGCAAGGTTGATGAAATCGCCAATGAAGTCCTCCCAGTATCCCAGTATCCCAGTACCCCCTGTAACAGCAGGGTGACACAGCGGTGAAAGGCCGTGGTACATGCTGCTTCTAGGGAACTGTGGAGCTGATATCCAGCTGTGGGATCAGGTCTGTAGCAAAACAGATTGCCATACTTCCCTTGCCTTGTATAAATAAGAAGCGAGTTTGAATTTTCTCTGTGACCCCAGAGAAGGCAAAAGCTTCCTGGGATGTGAGCTATATGTGGGTATAGCGCAGCAATAAATGGAATAAGCATGGAAACGGCTCACACTGTTACACTGTTGATTTGGGAAGACTTTCCTGCACAGATGGAGTTACAAGTGGAGTACATGAGTCTTGACCTCACTTTCCACAATGCTGAACCCCAAAGTGATCAAAAGCGCTGATTTAGCTGTCCTTACCTCAGTAGGTTCTGTTGCTGCAAAAAAGGAAGGAAGAAAAAGATAAGCAAAAGGGGCAAATTAGATTCTGAATGCAACTTCACAGCGTTCAATAGCATGGGCCTCCTCAGCCACGGGAATGCCTTTGGCAGGTCCCTTTGCTTGGAGGGGAACCGGGTGCACTAACCAGTGCATAGGCACAGAAATTAAATTGATGTTTAGACAAAAATGCTATGAAAATTCTTAGTAGATAGTGCTGAGGTACAGAATCCTGGTCATTTACCATCTAAGAATCAGCAAAGCATTTTATCAGTGTCAGTGTGGAAAATGACAAAGGAAACTAGGGACAAAAATGACGCTTTGTCCCTAAATTTCACTGCAACAGGTGCAGGCTAACCAGCCTGACAATCCTCTCTGGTTTTACAGTGTCAAAGAGTAAAGTTATAAAATGGGATGAAGGTTATAATTTAGCACGGGGCAAACAATCTCAGCTTCAGTATGTACCTGACAGCAGCTGGGAACCATTCTGAGTCCTAAGGCGTCTTTCTAGGGTGACGTCTTTTGATTTCTACCAAATGTCAGTTTCTAGATACAAACATGGAAGTGAAAATCTGATCTGATATAGAAATTGCTGAGCAGAAACTTCTTTGTTATAATGTCGTAAAAGTTTAGAAATTGCAAGGACCTCCAGAGGTCATCCAGTTCGTCTGTTTTCCCCAAGGCAGAAACAGCTTTATCTGTGTTACTCCTGACCACAGTTTGTTTGACCTGTTCTTAAGTGTGATGGATATGCCGCAAGCCTTTCTGGCAATCTCTTCCAGTTTGCCAATAATTGCACTCTTCCTTGTCAACATATAAAGCCATTACTTTTTTTTCCTACCCAACACTGACACAGAGAACACTTATGCAAATAGTTCTTATTTCTAAGCCTATCCATGTTCCTTACTTTTTGACCATGCTTTTTCAATAGAAGATGTGCCAAGCTCTGCCACACCTTGCAGGACCTTTCCCTTTTCACAGCGGTTATTGCCCAAACGTACTGAGGGGACTTCCTCCTATTCAGAATCTCTCTAGAACCTGCAACAGAATTGCTTTTATTGAGCCAAAAAGGGTTCGGTCTGTCTTTGAGACTGTTACTTTGGTTACAGGGCAACAGAAGTCCACTGTAATTATGGTGGTTTATTATAGGAAAGTTCAGTCAGTTCCCACCAGCTGCATCAGAGAGATCCGTGGCATCTAAAAAAATTCTGCAAGGAAGCACATTTTTGAAATGGGTTGACCGGATTCAGAATTCATGCACCCAAGAGGCACTAGATGAATTGGCTAGTCAAAGTCTGTGGAAATTAGGCTCCAGATTCCTAGGCGCATAAAGCCTCCAACCCCTTTTTAAAACCCAAATGAGGCATCACAGAAGGCATCTGCCATGTCCTTGATCAAATGAACATCTGGTGCGATACAGCTTTCAAAATGATACAGTTCACATTTTCCCTGCACTGTAAATACCGAAAGATGTCTCAAAAGGCACAAAAAGCAGTAACAATGGTAAATTAAAACTCATTGTATGCGTTTGTTCCAGTAACTCTGCAACTTTGAGTCCCAGCGACTGACTACTTTAAACTTGAGCAAGCGTGTCCCTCGGCCAGCTCCAAATAAACCCAGCAGTAATTTTACAACAACCCTTTGCTGCCGTGCCATAAATGACAGCTCAAAAGAAGAATTAGTCAGTTTTCATTAGCCACTTAGTTGCTCTGACTATGTCAAGCAAATTTTTCCAAGGCCTCTTCCTCTCACAACACATCACCCCCGACCTGGCAGTTTCTTGTTGTAGTTAAAGTCTGCCTACGGATTTATTTCCGTTGACCTTCTCTGGAGATGTGCAATTACCACCTTCTGTTTTGTGAGTTGACAAAAGCTGTTCAGCTGAGCCTGCACTATTTGTTTTCTAACCCAACACAAAGCAAAGCTTTCTCTGATGCCTGACATCCCTTTCTCTTGCTGCTGCACCAAGGTAGGCAAGGAGGCAAATGAGTAACACTCAATTTAATGGAAGAGTATCAAAATGTCTTATTAAAATTTTATTTTCAAGCCTGTGAAAGCACATCTAAATTAACCTAACAAACCACACCCCTGAAGTATGTGTAAGGCACATCCGTGTGAAAATACATCTGCTCTCAGCCCAATAACAGATGGGGAAACATGGCCTTATTCAAAAGGCCTGAGAGTCAGTACTTTCTCATGCTCTAAAGCCAAGTCACTCACACACTACCAAAGTGTGTGATACACAGCCAAGAAGTAACAGTTGTCTTTAAAAATGCAGCATAAATCCTACTTACTTGTTGTGCTGTTTCCATAGTTCTCCTGCAAAACCAATAAGTAAAAAGCATTATTCTTCCATAGCTCATAAATGCAGCAACAGTAGCATCAAAATCAGGCCAAAGGGAGGAACTAAATTATTAGATTGGCTTTATATATTATTATATTACTAATCTTTTTCTTGCAGGAAATTCATCAAAATGGGGTTCCACAGCTTCGCTCCGGGAAGAACAGGTCGATTAGAAGACAGAACACGGTTGCATGGAGCTGCTCTCACCTGAATAGGGAAGCCCAGGATAGCGTGAAGCAGAAATGGAGCGAAGACTAGGAACATCTTCAGATCCATTCTCCGGTCCTGACAGACTACCAGTGCAGCGCGTGTCCTTATCTCTGCCCGTTCAGGAGTGCTGCCGCTAGATATACCAGCAGAGCCTGCTCTGCCAGGGCTGAAAAAACCTGCACCAGCCAATGGGGATCCTAGCAGGGAGCAAACTTCTTTCACAGCCTCAACAGCCAGTTTAGCCTCTGGGCATCTCCCTGTGCAGTGCTATTGCTGTCACCGTGATCTATAGCATCCCGCGTCTTCATACTGTCACTCATGCTGGAGCAGCCTCACGCTTGTGCTGCCATGCACCACTTCTGCTCCTTGGAGGATCTTTCCTTAAGTGTTCCGTTTCACTGAGACCACATAGGATGCCCTTTGTTCCTGGATAACTTTCCAGAGTACTGTATCGTTGGGATTTCAGATGGTAGGGTGACTTTTTTCTTTATGTCACAGAAAGCACAGAAGGCCATGACAGTATTGCGTTACTTTGGAACATGCAGCACGTCACTACTCAGTGAGTAGTGTCTTGTGTCTTCCCTAAGAAGAAATCCTCCATCCTCTCAGCTTATAGTTCTCTAAGTAGAATTTTTATTTCCTCCTCTGCTTTCTTTCATAGCATCAGGAACATTTCCTGTGTTCCATGGATTCTGGCAGTCTGACACCTGTAGGTGCCCTCGTGAGCTTTGTGACCAGCAGTCAGAGAGGGGGGAAAAAAGACAGCAGCAGCAGAAGCAGCACTTACTTACTCATTTTGAGAATGATTAACAGGTCTGCTGCTCGCTGGAGTGCACTTCTCCAGAAGTGGATGTAGGAAGCAGTGAGCAGACCTAGCAAAAAATGCTTGTAGGAGGTAAACCAGCAACCACTGAGCCTCTTGTCACAGCACCCTCTTGTAGCAGCAAAGCTCTGCTTGCTAAACCGATTGCTGAGGGTGCTGTAGCTGGGGAATTCTCTGGTCTCTGACACACGCTTGTTTTGTGTCAGAGTACATTTTCCACGCGTGGGGAAGGACACTGAATTATAGAATGTATAGATTCTGTCTCTAGACCATACCAGTGCTCAGGTACCCTCAGAGTAAGTTTTGCACACACTCACACTGTTATTCCTTCTTTCTGTATCGAGTAAGATGTTCTGTAAGTTATCCATGTTGGTGAATGAATCAAGAAGCAGCAGAGGGCTTTCTGCCTGTTTGTCTCCAAATCATACCCAGTCAAGGCTAGGAGTTACAGGGAAATGTAATCTGAATTGCACTGGTGGGGATTACTCTTCATTTTAGTGAACAAAAGTTCACGGTCACACACTGTTGACTTATTTTAGCTAAGTCTGGACTGACAAAGTCCAGAGGGAAACTTTCATTACCCCCACAGGGAGGCAGCATAGGGGAATACTACTTTTACCTTTCCATCCCTTCACTCTGGCTGAAGTAAGGTATGTCCTGGGCACCAGACAGTAAAAAGCAGGGTAGCACAGGGTCCTTGCGACCATGAAAGAACAGAGATCAAGCAGGCATTGTCAGCATGCTAATCCTGCTGACACAGGCAGTCTGTGTGTCCTCTGTGCGCATAAATATTTGCGCTAAGCAATGCTAAGTGCCTTTCTTCATATTTGTGTTTCATAGGGATGAAAATCTTCCTTGGAAGCAAAGTTGTGCAGCTCTGGTCTGCAGTCCAGGTTTCTCACTCAATACAGGGGCAAAACAAATCTCAGTCATGCCAGATGCCTTGGTGTGCCAAAA
Organism: Astur gentilis; assembly: GCF_929443795.1. NCBI lineage: Eukaryota > Metazoa > Chordata > Aves > Accipitriformes > Accipitridae > Astur > Astur gentilis. The sequence continues at coordinate 22,559,248 of NC_064901.1, forward strand.
CCATACCAAAAAGGCACCGCAGAACGGGGCTTGCGTACAATCTCCTTCTGTTAGAATTTGGGGGGAAAAAAGGAAAGGTCAGACTGCTCTCGGGGAAAACCTGTCCAGGAGCAAAAAGAGGCATCAGAGATAGAGAGGGAATAAAACAAAGTTAAAAAGCAAGTTGGGAAGGTTGGTAACCTTAGCACCTTTGTAGCATGTTATTGGGAAAATGCTACAGTCTCCTGAGTGACTGGTTAACTGCCTGTGCTCAGGAAAGAGCGAGGCAACTGGGCTGGCAAAAAGGATGCTGCACATTTTATGCTGGACATGTTAATATGCCGAAATATTAAGCAGTTCACCAGATTGCCGCATGCCACCTTTTCCATATGCTAACGCTAGCGATGACGGGGGAGACTGCTGTTACGATCAAGAATGCGGCTGTAAATGCTACAGCTGGCAAAGTAAGCACAACAGAGCAGAGCCAGGGGGAGTGCTGACATGCCTGCTGCCTGTCCTGAAGATCCTATCAGCTTTGGTTTGTGCTGGCTATTTAGATTCAATATTTGGTTGTTTTCCTAAGTGTGGTATTCACGGGGGAGGAATTGTCAGAAGTCCTGTTTTCACTAATCAAAAAATATTTCTTTTTTTTTTTTGAGATATTGCAAAAATAGGACAGGGTTTTACCAGTGCAGTAAAGGTGGTACCTGTAGCTGCAAAAGTGCCACAGAAATTGTCTCGAACATTTAGGAACCAAGCTAGGACTTCGCAAAGAGAAGCTGTCTTTGCATGTATAGAAGAAAAGCATGTGGGAAATTTTGTCAAACTCGAGTGCTTCTGTCTGTATATCCCAGTTTCTGGTGGACAGTAGGGACCACACAGATTTTGCAGCTGTGAACAATGATCGGCAGGTGTCCAAAACCAACAACAAAATGTCAAGAACTACTTGGACAGTGTCACAGTCTGCGAGAAGTCTGTCAGCAAAAAGAGCACTGCTCCTGAAAGACCGCTAAAAAACTTGGAGTTATGCCTGAGGACATACGCTGATTTGCAGAGACCTGTACGCATAACCAAGAAAAGACCTTACAGACATACTGCTGAGAAAATGTATTTTCTCTTCTGTTGCAGATGGGAGTTCACTGTAAAGTATACGTAGCCAAAATCAAAACAGCAGGTGTATAAAAGTTGCAACACTTCTGCAGATATCTTTCAGATTATGCTCAGTCGTGTGTCATTTAGTCATATGTGTTGTACAATTATTATTCTCTTTGGAATGTTTCATTGTAAGCAGCTCCCAAAATACAATGTAAACCATCAAGACCTAGTTACAAAAAAGAAATAAAGTGTCTATTACGGCTGTTTACTAACCTCTGGAACTACAAGCTACTAATTGCTGTGTAGTAAAATGCAGGAAAAAAATAACTCGAGGAAATAAGAAAATAGACACGTTTATGTTGAACAGCTTATGAAAGTTATGCAGTAGCTACCATACCCAATTCATGGTAAGATATTAACAAATCTTAAAGGTTTTAAATCATCTGGCTTTACCAAAACCAACCATTGAAGGGATGGTATGGCCCACAACACGTAACTGAAATTGCTGTGGATTGGCGTCACATAAATAAACACCACACAATCGCATTTATACTCTGGGGTTAATGACAAGTCTGAACCAGGAATATATTCTTTTAGACAGAACCGCTCAATATCATCTCTCAGGAATGTCTGCTTTGTGGGGCATTTCGGTATTTTGGCTCACTTTTAGTTGGAAGAGGAATTCTGGTTTCAGCTCAGTGCTGGGCTCATTCGTCCTGAACCCCGGTGCCCTGGCCAGGAAGCCTGCTCCCATGCACTGCTTCCAGCTCAGTGCTTTTTAGTCTCCCTCTCACTAATTCCAGGTGTCACAGCACTCCATCACACAGAGTTCACTTCCTTTTCTGTCGTATCTTTATTATCAGATACTTTTCAGATATAAATCAGTCCTCACACAAGCTTTTTCTATGCTGGCTTAAAGGACTTTCAGCCCTTTGGTCTTTCTTGTAACTCAATTTGTCTTGATTCTACAATCCCATTTTAATTCCTTCCGATTGCCCATACCTTTTTGGTAATGCAGTGATAGGAGCAGATAATTTCAGTTGAATTCCTGTCGGCCAGTACTGCACTTTGCTAGTTGAGACTATTATTGAAGCACTGGCAGCTTCTGAGGGTTTCATAGGTAACCAGCAGAGACTTCAAATCCCTGTACAGAAGACTGACATGTGTCATAAAAGACAACTCTAGATAAGGCAAAGTGCAGTTAGAAGCTCTTTTCCCACACCTGAGACCACACTTGTTGAATCAATAGATTTACTTGTCTTTCATGTCTCTCTCCACGCTTCTTTGGATCCTCCTTCCCAGAGAAGACCTGGAGTTGCTCCATACGATTCCTACTCCGCTTTCTGCTGTGCTTCCGATTTCTGAGGGGCTCCTGAGGGATTCCCATGTCCTTGCTAACACCATCTGTAGCAATGAATCCGCATGGTCTGCAGATTCCTTAGCAGAGCACTTACAACCCCCCCATGATACTAATGACTAGCTCCAGCTGCAGTCCCAGCCCTGGCAGTGTTTCTGTGACACAACTCACACCTGAATGATGAACATCGGCTTGCTATTGATCCGTCAATTTGCTATTCAAAGAGCCAAACCTAGAAACTTGGATGTTCAGTCCGTCATCAGAAGAAGAGGAACAATGAAGAAAAAGATTTTTTTTTTTTTGTGATGGATTGTTCTTTACAGATGAAAAATATGCAGTTAGCAAAAAAAAAAAAAAAAAACAAACCAAAAACAAAAACCCACCCCAAAACCAAAACCTAGTAAAGAAAAAATTGGAAAAGTCAAAACAAAACATTGTAACTTCTAAAATAAATGTTGAAACAAAGTTGATTTTCATTTCAAAATCAGATTTCAAGGCCAAATTTAGCAAAACATAATTTAGCAATTAAACTAGCATTTGTAATGACGTATGATCCATGATTATTTGGGCTGAGGGAGGGGAATGGAGGTGATGAAACTGGAACTTTAATTTGGACAACTCTAGTAATGAACTTCTGATTGTCTTGCAAAAAAACAACAAATTCCTTTCTTTTATCAGGAGAAGCCATCTGATTTGTCTGCTGCCCTTAGGTGAAGAAGGAACGGATCAAAGGTTTTACATGATGTTTCCAGCCTGCAGAACAACGTCGGGCTGATTGCAGAGGAATCCCTGCGATGGGGTAAGGTGCGAGAGCTGTCGGAGAGCAGTGCCTGAGGTTATCTGTGGTCTCTCTGCCCTCTGAAGGGACACATGCCATCCCCCGTCCACGTAGAGCGCTGGGGACGTCTCCTCTCTGCCTCTCCTTGTGACACATTGAGCAATGCCAGCCAGCTCCCCCGCTTGGTTTCACCTTCTGTGAGAATGGGTCTCCTCTTACTAACGGGTAGCTTTTGGCCACAGTAATGTGCCATGGAAGTGACCTTTGTGAACGCTTCTTTCGGGATTTAACTAAGGGAGTCGAAACATCATCTCCTGTCTGCTTTTCAGATGAGTGCATGGGAGCTGGCTGCGTGTGCTGTAAGTGAAAAGCACCACATCTCTGCCTTTACGGGACACAGATCTGCCTGATAAAGTCTGGTGGTTATCCTAGTCATTGTCTCTCGTCCTGGAACAAATATGCTCCCATACACTATCATCACCGTCAGCTAGCCACGCTTCACCGACTTTTTTTTTTTTTTCTTCCTCTTTACCTCATCAGAAGGGCTGTCTGTACTGCCTATCTCAACACCTTTGCCTGTTACTCATTTACTGGCTTCCCAGTCCTCTCTGCAGGACTTTTGCATTTTTCACCGGGAGTCTCGAGAAGATGTTTTCGGACTTACTGTGTTTTTCTGAATGCCAATTCCCTGCGCAATGTGAGCCTCGCCGTGAGTTACACCCATTTACCAGCTTAGCGTATGGCTTTGCTTCCTCTTCTGGGAGGATAATTTGTAGCTCCTGTCATGCCTCCTAGGCAGGTGAGTTTGGACACCTTCCCCTGCTACTTCTGGCTTTATCTGGATCCACAGAGAAGTACTTTAGGAAAAGTTAAAGCATAGCCCTTGCAGCCCCTGTCTTGTTTTAAGAGAGTTGCTATCCGGGCACGCAGTAGTGACTAAATATTGACATTGGAAAGATTGCCTGATAATAAACTTTAAACTACCAAATAACAAAGAATCTGCTTGTTGCTCCTGAAGTCTTTTGCCAAAGAGAACATTTGCCCCCAACGAAGAAACCATTGATCTTTGACAGCCTTGCCCACCGTAAGGGATGCGGCGCGGGTTCCTGGGCACGGCAGGACAGCCTGCAAGTTTGTTTTGCTTGTCGTCTGTCGTGAGCACATTAGCAAAAAACCCGGTGGGTCTCAGACAGCCAGACGGAGGGGCACGGTCTGGCCCGAGGGCCAGGGGGTCCGGACTGTGGACCAGCAGGACCTGCCACCCCATCAGGTCGGACAGAGCAGCAGAGCTGGGGACAGCAGGGCGAGCGACTGGACTAGCAGGTTTGCTCAAGGGAGGCTGGAAAAGGGCTGGAAGAGCTTGCAGTGGGTAGGAGAAGAAGGGTGGGAGGCCGAAGGCTTCCCTGCCCCGTGCCGGCAGAGAGTCCCTGGGCTGGTTTGCGCAGCGCAGCCTCAGCCTGGGCCAACCACCCCCGTCGCCTCCCGTTGCTGCTGTTTAGCTTTTACAAGGAAATAATTCACATTTTAAAATCTACGACTACAACTCAAGATTTAACCGTGTCGTCTGTCACAGGAAACCCCCCCTTCATCCTCTTTCAGTTTCGGAGGGCTTCCCATTCCTCAAGGAGCAGAAAATCACCTCTTTCTTTGTGCCGTGCTAGGGCTTCTGCTATCAGCACATACAAATGCGCCATAAATCATTATGGATTTACCCTTCCAGCACTCCCATCTGGAAAGGAAATAAGATTTTTTTTCCCCGTTTCACAGCAGGAGGACCTGAATGTGTACACATGCGCGTGTACCCCTCTCCCCCTCCCATTACTGATTTGCTCCAGGTCACCCAAGAACTGCAGGGTTTTCCACCCCAAGACCTGGAAGCATCCCGGAGGAGACGGGTGCCAGTCCGATACCTTCACCATTCCCTTCGGGAAGAAAGGACCTAACAGGGAGCAGAGGATGGCTGCTACCCGAACCATGACCAATCTATCTGTGATGCTTCCCAGGGGAGCTGTGGCTCCATTAACCTTGGCTTACAGCTGTGATTACATTAAAGAAAAAGCTTCCAAGGGGGCCTCTCTTTTCCACTCATCTGCGGTGACTCTGCCATTAGTTATTGAACACATTAAAGGGACATTGCCACATGTTCTACAATTACCATTTTTCAAGCACTTACCAGTGTTCTTTCTGTTGCTTGATGAGCACGTCCCTCTCCTTAGAGAACTTGCAGTTTAAATATAGAGGCTGCCTTGAGATCTTTTGCTGGACAGAAAAGCCTAGCTATGGTTTCATATTTCATTTATTTTAGATTTCTGTAATTAGCTGATAGATGTGTGCATGGCCAAACTTTAATCTGAGGGCTTTCAAGTCTAGGCTTTTGGCTTCAGGTTCGTCTTTGCTGTAATTTCAGTTCTCCTCAGTGGACTCAGCTTTGGCTTTCATTTCACAGGCTCGTATGCAGGAAACCCATTTATTTGTACTGGAAGATCTGAACTGCTGCTCTGGTTTCTTACAGGGATGATTCTGTTGTGGATCTGCAAAAGACACAATATGTTCAGCAACAAATCAAGGTCAAGGCACTCTGAGAAAGCTTCTACTTAGAGGTCTGCTCCCACCTTTTACATATGTATCTGCCTTCTATCTCTGATAAGGAATGTCAGAAAGAGGGTCTCTGAGGATATTTGTATTCCTCCTTTAAATAAATTCTTTTTTTTTTGTAGGAAATTGAAGAAGTGGGTGATGTGGAATATTCAAAGTGGTTAGTTTCTGCAAAGGAGAGAAGGGTGGAGTATTTAGCACTTTCTTTATTCTGATAATCTTTTCTGATCTAGAAGAGAGAGAGGCCCATGTGTTACTCATTTTGGACCATCATAAAAGGGAGAAGAGAATGCAGAGTTCATCTCTCCAAGAATTTATGAGGGCCATAGAGGCAGTGTCTGTGGCCTGCCATTAGATGAATTATGGCTCTACCCTCGGACCACTGCAATTCTGGTATCTTGAGATTTGATGAAGAAACAAGCACAAAGGCGCTGGTTTATGTGATGACATAACTAAAAAAACCTAAAATGCAAATAGAAAAAAAAATTGTATGCATCAAATGATCAAGTCAACCTTTTTACCCAATTAACCAGGAAAACTTTGCCATTTTGTGCCTAATGATGCAATTAACTGGGCAGCAGTCTTGACCCACCAGTCCTCCCAGTAGCAGGACCACATGCATCTCTGCTGACGGGTATACGTGATTAAAGCACTCACAGACTGAAGCTCTTTGCTGTCAGTGAAGGCAGTTGGCCCAAATTATGAGCTGTTATGAGACAATGATATCTCTTCCACACGCCTGAGTATGGTTACTGTAGCAGATGGTTTGACTGCTATCCTGGGGTGATTTGGAGTAGCCTTTCATTAAGCAGTATTTTCACTTAAATTCCTCACACTCTGCTGCTTGCACATACATCTTTGCTATCAGCCACTTGCTAGGGGTAACAAACCAAGCTGAGGAAAAGGGAAGCAGTGGTGTTTCTCCAGAGCGATAGACAGGCCCTGTCACACTTTGAGTGCATTTCCCATCAGAATGGGTCATTCCCCCAGGCAACTCTCCTGTCCCAGCCCAGGTTCCTGCAGGTGGTCAAGGGGCTCCCTCACCTCTCTCCAGGGCTTCTCCTGCCCTACGCCACTGAAACTGCCAAGGACTCGCAGCTCTTCTTCTTGGTGGGACCGCAGCTGGGAATGAAGGTCTGAGTCCATTTGGAGCTCATATGTTGGTTGTGTGTCCTTCCGTGAAGTAAAAGTGAGGAAGCGGGGGGGAACAGCAAGCTGATCCTTATACTGAATATCTGTCCGGGTTTGCAGCCCTCCACTCGTGCCTAAATGTGTTCACCTGGCCAGGTCTGGAGGGGAGCGACAGAAAAGCTGGGGAGAAAATGGGACACTGCCACCTCTTTACCTTCAGCTTGGCAGTAGCTGCTTCTCATCTGCCTTCCTTGTCCCTCATCTTTCGTTATGTTGCAGGGCATGGGGGAGGAAGACCTCCTAACTGAGGTCTGGGCTCTGCACCCTGTCTTTAGCCTTATGATCACTCTAGTAGCTGAATTTCTGATTTTGCCAAAGACCATTGCCGTGTTTGGAAATGATCCTGTTTTGTGGCAATGGAGCCAAAAGGTTTTTCTCCTTTCTTGTGACATGCCAGAGGTCTGGGTTAGAAGATTAAGATACAAATTTTGCAGCTCTGGGTGAAGAGAGTCCATCTGAGCTCCTCCTCACCTAGACGACTACTTGGGTAGTGCTGCAGAGTACAGCATTATCTACGTTGTTGTTTTAAAGAAAGTAGCCGCCCCTGAATCTAATCATAGTGTGTCATTTCTGTGTCCTGATCTGTGCAGAGCTAGCCAAACTGGGAAAAGAAGTTGTAGGCAGCCATCTCTCCTACACGCCTTGCCATGCAACTGGTGAAGATTACACAACTGTTCCTGTCCTAGAGGCAGGAGCTGACCTTTCCCTCCTACTGTCTGGTACCAAGCGTGTCTCAACTTTGAACAGAAATTTTGACATAAGATTCATGTATTTTGCCACAATTTAGGTGAAATGCAAAATTTAAACTTTGTTGGAACAAAAAGTCTTTCTCTCCTAAGTCATAGCTTTGGGGTGATTTAATCTTCATCACATATTTTTGTGTGATAATGCCACAAAACATCTCCAGTGGAATTGATACTTCAGAGGAGTTAGGCTGTATGGACAGCAACAACCTGGCACTGACCAAGGAGATGCAAATTGCTGCTGATATGATATGTATGATATGTCATGCTGGGGACATCCAAGATATACGGGCTTGAGTGTTGAGGGCTATTGACATGTAACTGGTGGTGTGACAGAAGATGTTGGATGGTGAAGGCAACTTGGATGGGAAAATCATGAGTTTTAATATGACTGTGTTAGACTTAAGCTCATACGAAGTCTCTTGGGAGAAGTCATCGGTGTCAACCTGAGATTTCACATTGTAAGAAGACAGATCAGTCAGATGTTGGTATGGGGTCTGTAAACTATTTATGAAATATGACAGTGGAAATGGCTCAGGAAAAGATCAGGTGGAGATAAGGTATAGAAGAAGAATTATCTATTCTCTCAATAGACAAGGGATTCTCATATGCTGAGGGCAAGAGAAGAAGACCTACAAAATGAACAGATAGAAAAGCACGAGGAGAAAGAGGAGGGAAAGGTTTACAAAAGTAGAGGGAGGATGTAACTGAGTTTCAAAAGTCACAAATGTGTCCAGGAAAAAAGGATAGAGTGAGCTGGCCAGTGTAACCACAGCAGTGGGGTAGAGACTGTGGAAACCAGCGTGGAAACAACTGAGTCAGTTAAGGGAATTTGCAATAGGGGTTTTGCTCTTCACCATAACCGTGTCAGATTTCCTCCTACTTTACCCAGGGAAGAGCCTCTGACCCACTTTGCAGTTTTGCAGCTGGAAGACAATTTGCTCAGGAGTTTTGAGTGGAATTATGGAACAGCTGAGGACACAGGGCTTCAAGTCAGGGAGCCCAGTGGGGAGAGGACAGTCCTCTCTGAAGTATAATTTGGGCAATTGTGAAAAATAAGGAAACAATTCCCTAGAGCTACTGAAAGGAGCATGTGGATGTAACTTTTTCAGTCTCACGTCAGAGGAAGGTTCTGCCATGACTACTTTGGAGAATGAAAGCTGTGTACAAAGCAAGTACAGCCCTCTGGTGCAGTCACAGGCAATGCCCCTGCGTTTTCCACCACAAAAGTGCCTAAATCCTGAAGGTGGCGGCTATCTCAAGATCGGTTAGATTCGGCCTGACTGCAAAGCTGTCAATAACGGTGCTGGCTGGAGTGTGACCTGTCAAAGACCTGTTGCTCTATTTCACACTGGACAACATTCATTCTGAGTAGCAACTACCTGTCAAACTTGACCAGGATGAGGTCAGATCTCACTATGATCTCAATCTGAAAAACTAAAAATAGCACATATTTTTGCAGACAGCAAAACCAATTCCCAGTCTCAACTATTTCAAAAGAAGGCATGGAGGTCAGGCAGGTCACTGCAGCGGAGCAGTAAGGGTATGGTAAGCAGGGACCCATGCCACTCTTTGCACTTAACTCATTGTCAATAAACTCAATGGAAGGCATCTACCCTGATAGCTGGAGGCTGTTTTCTGAAAAGGCTGATTTTGTAGAGGGCGTTTGTAAGGTCTCTTTGTCTCTTGACTGGAATGTCTGGGTACACGATCATATGTGCCAACTCTTTTTATTGGAGTGCTGTCTGAAATTTGTATTATACCAGCGTTACAGAAAATGTTCCAAAACCAGACAATATCTTGTGGGTCACAAGCAATCGCTAGAGATGAACATGAACAGAAACCTAATTTCTCAACTCCAGAACTAGAAACTGTGAGTCTCTCTTATCTGTAATGACTTCCTCTGCTTTTTTCTCTTTCTCTATGTCAAGGAACAGGATCAAGTGATGTTGTCTAAGGGAAAACTCTTCCTGTGGTGTTCTTGATATTAATAACAGTACAAAAATCACTGCAAAAAGTGATTCACCATTTGGCACTAAGAACTACCACTGCTGAGGTACTTGCAGCTTCTGCTGATGGCGCTACCTAGCAGAAGACCCCAGTAAGCACAGTGAGCGACTAGACAAAGCAGATGAACTCGCAGTCTGTTCGCTGTGATTTTCTACCTGTGCCTCTTGGACAGAGGGAGGGAATACACAAAAACTCTGACCAAGGCTCAAAGGAAACATGGAAAGAAAGCATAAGAGGCCAACAGCTGCTGCCAAACTGCTACTTTACATGAGTCAGTGACTCAAAATAACATTTCCAAAAAAGAAGCTGATTCTCAGGGTTTTACCTAAAAGACGTAGGAAAGAAAATTTGTACAGCATGTGATGTCTGCTAGAATAGCCACCCAGGATTAGACCACAGGCCTCTCTGACCCTGTGTCCTCTCTCTGACAGGGGCCAAAAGTGGCTGCCTAGAAAAGCACATAAGACCAGGGCAAACATATATGATACCTCCACTTTGTTTTGAACTTGGATCCTGCTTGAATCCTCCCTGTCGTTTTTGTACTGGAATCGGGAAGTTGATCCCTAGCCAGTTTCCCCAGTACACTCAGGATTTCAGAGACCTCTTTCTTCTCCCCTTGCAGCATCTCTTTTCCAGGCTGAGGAGCTGTAGCTTGCTCATTCGTTCCTTACACAGAAGCTGTTCCACACCTTCGATCATCCTTTCTGATCCATCTTTGAAGTTTTTTTCAGTTTGGTGACATCCTTTTTTGGACCACAGAGGTGAGAACTGCACATAACATTTAAGGGAAAAGCAATCTGCTCCCAGAACAGAATTAACTCACGCAAAAGCAGATGATTCTTTGGCCATCATGTTGCTAGCTTACTTCTTGCACTGCAGTGAAAAACATGACAGCCTTTTTTAGGAGTCTTCCCTTTCTTTCTCTGAAAGTTTCTTCTGCAGCAACAGTAGTATATCTGTGGTCTGGGAGGCAGCGGGATGAGGAACGCGGCCAGGTGGAAGACACAGACTCCAAGGCTGCTGCAAATCCAGCAGGACTTCTTGCCTCCTTGGGCTTTCTCCCACAACGCTACCTCCTAAAGACCTGTTGTAGGTTATTTTTTTTCAGAATGCTTAATACCACACAGTGCCGTACATGAGCCAGCATGGCTCCCATGGAATTTTGCTGTAGATGCGAGCGCTCAGCTCTTGTGTAAATCAGACCACAGGGTACCAGGTTAGGTGTACAGAAAATGGGAAAGAAGCATGTAATTATTGTGTCTATTTCCAGCTGCTTGAACCGTAAGATCAGCCAACACTCTGGAATCTTATTTTTCTTTATCTACTCCTTCACTGGAGGGGGACACACATAAAACCCAGCTGCTTTCAGTATATAACCCCGATTCATTTCCCAAAAGAGTGCATCTTATCAGCAAACTATTCAGAGTTCATTTGGAAATAAAAGGGTATGTCATCCTGTACTTAAAGATTTAAAGACAAGGCTGAGCTGGAAGTGGACAGAACTAAGGCTTTGTAGGCAACCGTAATTCTTGATTTTCCTGGCTTTGCAGCCTTAACATAGCTAGAGATATAATTTTAGCTAAAAGTATGAGATCCCAATGCTTTTCTCTGCTAAATATCTTTTACAGCATTGGCGTTGTAAAAGATCGAAACTTTGGCATGTATAACCAACTCTTAAAAGAAAGTGTAAGAAAACTATTGTCACCTCTAGGAGGCAGCATTTTATTGCAAATACACAATATATAATTTGGTGTCTGACACTTTAGAAAGTTTTGAGGCTTCTCAACTGTCCTATGATTATAAAAAAAATTCCAGTAGAAAAAAAAAAAAATATACACTTGCAGTGGAACCACCTGTGCAAAAATAAGCTCTGCTTCTCCAGCCAGCAAGAGCCAATTCTCAGATGAAATGGAGATAGGCAGGCACAAAATGCGCCCTGTTTTCCTGGGTTTTCAATAGCAAGTTAGGATGGAAAAGCAGAATATCTGGGTTGTTCATCTGCTCTCAGCAAGATATCCTCCCCCATTGAGGAAAACATTTGCTTAATTGCTTAACTTCATCTGCTAATTGGGAACGTACTTAACCTTTACTGAACACCACTTTCTTTTCAGTTGCATTTGCAATGGGTTTTTTTCTTTCTTTCACCCAGGACTGTCCTGAGCTGGAGCTGACATTTTCTTTCTGAATCTCCGTTACTGAAGTGGTAAAAACTCACACTAAAGCAGTTCACCTGGTGCAGCACGGATATTGTTTTTCTGCTGGCTTTTGTGGTGTGATGTGACTTTTTAAAGCACAGCCGCCTTTCTCTTTGCAGATGGCCCTTTGGTGCACTCAGAGGAATTGTGATTTTTTAAAAACTGCCTCACACATTAATACTCTTTTAACATCCCAAGCAGGCCCTATGTAAACATGAAACGACAGAGGACACCACACTGGTGGTGTCATTGGTGGTTAAACATCAGTTTAACTTGTAACTGAATGAAAATAGATCCCATAAAAGCAAGCTGCACAACACTAGCCTTGATTTCAAAACTACCCATGATGGAGAACCCTCCACAATCCCTCGGAAATCGCTCCTGTTGAAATTATGCCCGTTGTTGGAAATCTGCAACGTGTTTCTACTCTGACTTTGTCTGGCATCAGCTTCTGGCCATTAGCTCCTGGTAATGTGTTGTTTGCTCAGCAGAAGAGGACCTCTATTATCAAAGTTTTATTCCTCAGCTGGATACTTAAGGATTTTGACGCAGCCACCCCTTAGCTTTTTCATCGGTAAACAGCCTGACCTCAAGTCACACTCGGATTCACTGCCTTCCAGCCCTTTATTCATCCATCCAGCTCCTTCCTCAACTCCCTCTAATTTGCCCAGCGAGTTGGTGCTCTGCCCAGCAGAGCGTCGTTCTACGGTAGTCACACCAATGCCCAATTCACATGTTACAAACCCTTCCTATTCCTGCCCGATGTTTTTCCTCTTACCGTCCTGTGGATCGTGTTATTCTTCCTGAACACTTTTGCTTCTCGTCTCCTTCTCCCTGCTTCCTAGCGTTGAGCCTCCCACCCTCCGCCAGTATTCATCCAATGTTGCCGCAAGGGATGCAAGAGCTGTAGCACAGCCAGGTTTACAGAGGTTGCCGGTGATAGGGGTGCAGGACAGTCTCCTGAAATAGGTACACGGCCAGATTTTTTCCATAGATCTCCTGAACCCCCTAAATCTTGGTCTCAGGACAGTATAGGGTGCTAGAACAGAATCATTTACCATGAACCCTACAGTGCACGCGTGCAACCAGCTGTACCCTTTTGCATGCTAAATCCTTATCAACGTCTTGAGGTAGCAGGGTGGCAAAAGGCTGCACAAGCAGCTGGCAGGTATTCCTGTAAGTCTGGAGGTTTCAGGATCTCTATATCCATTAACACCAGCTGAAGCACCACAGCTTGAAGCTCATTTTCTCGATGTTGATCATTGTATATCTCCCTTTTAGAAAATGATTCTTTGTTCTTCTCTTAATTACTTCATTTACTTGATTTATATCTACAGGTCTGTTTCAGTGACAGTGATGGAGGGGCCAAGCCTACATTCCTCTCACAAATCTTCCTTTTTTTTTTTTTTTGCATATGAATATGTAGAGACAACCTCTTTGTCTTAATAGCACTGCAAAAGAATATTTCAGCGGTCTGTAATACTTCACCATCTGGTGGAGGAACACTTCGCCACTTGCAGGAAGACAAAATCCCTTTCTTAAATCATTTACAACCTGAGGCAACATCATACAAAAGCATAAGGAGGTAGATGTAGTCATTGTAAGCACAAGCCTTTTACCTTCACTTTTGTTTTCACCATGCTTCATTTTCTTGTTAAAGAAACGCATGACAGCCATATGTGGTCTTCTGTCGTTAACTGGCTATTTCAGTGCCCAAAGTTGGGTGGTGTAAACACATTGCTATGATCTACCAAGCTGGTTTAGACCATTATCCAGTTCAAACTGTCCCATTTCTGTAGCACAGGATCTCAGAACCTCATAACAAGCCAACACAAGTGAAAACATGAGCTTACACCTTCAGGCTAAGTTTGACTGTTCCAAGGATTTCCCTGAAAAAAAAAAAAAAAAATCTCTTTCCCGTTTCTGTCTGTTAACTCACACTTCTGCCTGGTGAAATGCCACAGTGAGAATCAGAGTATCTTTCACAAATACCAGCCCCTGACAGAGTGGGCTGAGTCAGGGAAAGTAGTCTGCAACCATCTTTCATTCAGATGTACGTTGGCTTTTCCTTCTGACAGTGAGGGATTTGGGAACTTCAATTTGCATCTTCTAATGCCAGAATAAAACTTGCAAATCCCTGACCTGCTTATTCGAGTGGTTGGCAATTGCATTAAAGGGCTTTTTTTCTGGTAAGACACGAATTACAGCCAGGCAATATAAAAGCTCTTGTAATTCTCCATGTGATCTGTACTACCAATTCTTCATTCAGAGAAAGCCTCTTTCATACAGCCAATGGGCAGAAAGGCCCAAAATATCAGTGGAAAAGCTCACAGCAGGAACAAAGAAACTGTAAGCACCAAAGGTTGTCCAGTGCCTTGTATTTTGTCATCACGGAATATCCATGTCCGAAGTATCAGGAGCTGAAAACAATGTATATCCTTTTGTCATTCTTATACATGGTCTTGTGTCAGAATCTGGAGAAAATATGTGGATAGAGTGGCTGTAAAATATGTTGTCAGGCCTGAACCTGCCCATAAAGTTTAGTTTGCAAAAACAGGCTTTCATCTCTCTGCCTTGGCAAGCCTCTTCCCAATGGCAGATGTGACAGATAAAAAAGCTATGTGATCCTGGACGGTATCAGTGTGAATGGCCAGTGAGAAAGGTCATTAGCCTGGCTCCACTTACTATTGCTTTAGAGAAAAAGAAGTCATTTTATTACTGGGTGTTAAAACAAGCAAGTATAAAGCTGACTTTGAAATACATTTATGGTCCCATTTTTTTTAGAACAGGATGTGTTAAAAATAAGCAGCCATGATTGATAGATGCAGTGATAGATCCTGTGCCAAAGCTACAGTTAAATTATGTATCTGTACCAGTTACATGCATCAGTGCACACAGAAAATTCCACAGTCTTTGGTCTCTCGCTTGTAGAAGCTCACATACTGCTAATATTCAATGTTTAGCAAGAGCTGTTTTGTTTTCCTAGCAATAGCAGCAAAAGGCTGCTGCCTGGCTATTATTATTAAAATACGATATCTGATGATGATTCTGTACATCTTACATTGCACAGCATATACAATTTCTGGCAAGGAAAACTTAATCTTCATATATGAGCAGCTGGAAAACATCCTGGAGAGGTATACTATTAAATTATTGTCTTGCAGAGAGATTTTGATGTGGTCTTTCTTCCACAGCCTGTTGTAAGCACTGTTTATATAATACTCGGAACAGCTTATGGAAACCTCGTGAAGATTGCATCTCATGGATGGATTGAATGCCTTCTCCACTCCAAATCTCCATCAACGTATTCTACCCTTAACTGCACCTTCCTCCTTTTCATACGGTTTCCAAATCTCAGAGGCCTCTGATCTGGCTATGTTAAATTTCATTAGCACCTTGAGGAAGAACCCGTCCTGTGGAGGAAACCAAAGGCACCTAAACAGCGTTTCCATCCTTTTTGTCCTCTTTCAGACTCTCCTCTCTTCTGCATCTCTTGAGTGGTGGTAGAAGTCCGTAACAATATGGTACATTCTTCAAATTCAAGATAAGACCTCGTGGCCCTGTGATTATGACGTTACCTGTTCAACTACGGGCTGAACGAAGTAGTTGTTAGGTAAGTCAGCAAATGGTTGCAACAGTCTAAGTGTGGCAGAGAAAGTTCAGATCAGCAGAGGTGAGCACAAGGATGCTGTTCAAGGTTTTGGAAGCTCCTGAGCCACGAAGAGCAAGAAGCAAAGGGAGCAGTTAGTCAGATTTCTCAATTCCCTCTATGTGATGTTCCTCCCACTACTGAGCACAGCGAGAGATGTGCCAGTGGTCCAGCCTGGTGTGGCCACTTTTATGTTCTTGTATAGACAGAAGACAAAGCTCAAGGTTTTTTTTCCGTGGGCTGAGCTGAAAGGCCGGGGTCCATGGGCTCAGCAGTGTATTGGAGGATTGTCTCAGCTTAAGGAGTCTGTGTAATTCTCTTCTTGACGGGGGTCAGGAGGGTTGGAAGTGGAGGGCGAGATGCGCGCCTGATGAGCCTGGTAGGGTGAGGAGAAGGTGAGGTGATGGAACGTGCACTGCATCCATAAAGATGCTGCAGTGTTAAAGAGGAATCTTTAACAATTAAAGTGAGAGTCGGATGTGTGAGGGAAGCTTTGTGCCAGGGAGGTGAACATGTCATCTATAATGGAACAAAGGCTGAGTGAGTTGTCATGAGTGAGATGTGAAACATCAAAAAAAAAAAAAAGTCAAGAAAAATCCATGACAAAACCTAGGCTGCAGAAAGATAAAAAACCCCTGATTTTCTAGATATTTCTGTGCACATAGTTAATTTTTTTCCTAACCCACAGGCATCAACTGTATTCCAAAAAAGAAAGACAAAGAAACTCCCAGTAGAACTGCGTATTTTTTCCCGAGCCTTATAAGGAATATTTTGTTTTTTGCTTACTCATTCCACTCTGGCCCAGATATATAATGACCCAGAATTGTTATCATCTTCTGGTCACTAGGTACTCCTTGTGACATGTACAACCAGAAAATGGTTGTACACGTCACAAGAAACACATCGAAAGACAGCATTTATGCTCCTCTTCGGCAAGCTGGGCAGGCTGAGGAATAAGGCGAAAATAAATGAGTCAAAGTTAATCGCTCCATCACCTCAAGAGAAAACTGAGACGGACATGTAGCCCTTTCAGGTTTATTCGTGTAGGTTCTTCTCCTGTGCTCCCCAGCCCAGCACCTGACGCCGGTGTAGTAAGCACTATGACTAATACCTAGCATATGTTGTTTGCTCTCTCATCCCCTCCAGCGGAAGCAACATATGCACCAGCGTGGTTTGTTTGATAGGATTTTCCGCTGCCTTTTTAAATAGAGGTGCTGCTCTGCATTGATTCTACAGAAAGCCGCTGCAAAAGGCTCAGCCCCTGTGCTTTGAGGGGAAGCGGGGCGAGGTGTGGGACGGCGTTTAATTCTTGCACGTGTTTGCTCGCCAGCCTCTGAAGAATGAGAAAGTTTTGCCTGGCTGACAAGCAGGCTTTACTTTTTTTCTCGTGCTATCGTGCAATGCTATCATAACAGGGCTTCTCAGGCCAGCACCTTTTGGCAATCACTACGTTTGCCTTAAGACAGAAAAATTCAACCTCTTGAGCACATGAGCAAGCTAGCCCTCAGAAATATTGCTAGAGAGCTGATCAAACATTTGGATGCACTTTCTGTGAGTTAGCTAGCAAGGCCCAGCCCCTTCTGCTGACGTCTTTCCTCTCTATCACACATCAGACTTTTCCCAGTGGAGCTGGAGAACAGGCTTCAATGAAAACTGCCTGTTTGCAGCTATATGGGGATCGCAGGCACCACAGTCACTATTTCCTCTACCTGACCTGGAGCAGCAACTCCATCATCAGGATAGAAAGGTAGCCTTGTTGCCTAGCAAAGGTGGGATGATTTATCTCTGTCTCTAGATTGGTCCCTTTTCTTTGCTGCACAAGAGAATTGTTTTCAGACTTCCAAGGAGAATGAAGCCAGGCTAGAAATCGGAGTGGATGTGCGAGAGCTGCTCTCCCAGGGAGGAGAAGGAGTCACAGGCTTTCTGTGCTTTTTGTGCCTGTACAGCGCAGGACGATGGTTTTATCTGCCCCAATTATAGCCCTGGGGGCTACCTTGGGGACTGCAACTAGCATCCTTGCCCTCTGCGGTCTCACCTGCTTCTGCAAATGCAAGCAACCTGGGAAAGGACTCTCGGAAAAGGACCAAGAGGAGGACACGGAAAATGCTAAGCCCAGTGTGCTTCAACCAGCCCAGCAAGTAAGACACAGTCTCTAATTTACCCTGTGATTTTTTCTTTAAAGGCAGAGGGTGGGAATGCAACTTCTCTGTTAGGCTACTCAGCATGTGATTTATGCTGTCTATTTATCTGCTTACTGTGTTCAGGATGTAACAACATGTTAGTGGGAGGAGGAGTGAGGGAAAAAGAGAGATGGGCTGGGTGACCCACAGAATTACGGGAGCAGGAGACAGCTGCCACATTGCCAAAGAGAAAGCTGCTAATGGCAAAAATAGGGGACGAGGACTGGAAATGCTGCTTAGCTGTCAAGCTAGATCACGAGGGAAATCATTTCCTGAGGAGAGAAGACTGGACTTTGCCAGGTGGCATGCAGCACTGTAGAGAGGAGATGACTCCTGCTGGGATCTCCTACAGCAGCTATTTCTCTAACTCTATCCACAATATCTTACGGTTCCTGCGGGATAGTTCCCGGTCAACAGCTGGTTTCTTGTGAAAACCATCCCTCCTCCTCCCTCTGCCCCTCCAACTGAGGGTATTAATTATGGGTGAAGTTAAAAGAAGGCATTGAACTGATAATAAAATGCAAGTGAGAATCTGGAGTGTGATGACTGGACAATCTCATCACACTGTGAATTGCTTTTTACACTTCCTATAAGAGCAATGTGGACTATGGATAATGTCAGGCATCCCTGTGTGGTCTTTCTTCCTCGTTAGAATCCGAAACCCCTGATTTACTCCTGAGCTCAGTGCGAGAGAAAGCAAGGGCTACTATAGGACCCTTCTAATATACCTATTAACGGGAAGGTCTCCTTCAAAGAGAAATGTTTGACTGATTTCCTTGGTTGACTATGGTCTTTAGCATGAGCTATGGCACTGGTCAGTCTCTGAAAGTATTACCTGTTGGCTGTTGCTCTTGATGTTTGTGTGTGCCTACGTTCTTTTCACTTTCCTCTAGCCATTCAACCAAACGCTGTGCCATAGCAGCCAATTCCAAAGGCCAGTGATCCATTGTGTAACAGTCTTTCTTTGCCTTTTAATTATCTGAGCTGCCTATTATTTTTGTATTTTTAAAGAGTGTAGCAGGAGTCCTAATTAAACTTCTCTCTAATGTTTGTAATTACATATTCAGTCTCTTTCTGGCTACCACTCTTCAGCTCTTAGTAGAAAAGAGCCCTGGCACCCTCATGCTCCTGTTGCAGTTTGTTCTGAGGAAAGATGACCAAATCTACTAATTGTATTGTAAGATCCGGTGCAGATACACAGAATCACATTACCAGAGCTTCTCGTAGCTGAGGGGTGGGAGGATGGCTCCACTGACCGCAGATGAACATCTGCACTAAGCTTTGGACTTCTCAAGAGATTGTTGCTAGTTCTAAGAATTCATCCATGAGCATGAGCTGTTTGCATTTTTCTAGGATGAATTTCACCTGCTATTCTGTTTGATAGTTTTGTCATGTCCTTTCCAGGCTCCTTTCTTGTCTTTTCTAGCCCATACAAGGTATTTGCGAACTCCTGTGTATAAGGATGTACAACAATGCTGAGATTTTGCAAGTTTACTGTTAAAATGAATGAGAAATGTGTAACTTTGACAGTCACATCACTTTGCATAGCATTTTTTCTAGCTGTTGTCTGGAACAACACTACCCACAGATAACTTTACCATCAGTCTCTTTCTACAAGAGACTTTTTATTGTTGTAATCTTCTAGCTCAGAAACCTCTCAAATCTTTACTTTAACTCCATCCTTGGACTGGACATTTTTCTTTTATACAGCCCTTTGGGAAACATCTTGGGAAAGCGTTAATCCGTCCTGGAGCTTATCCTCCAGGGTGTCATCCTGCTCGCAGGACTGAAATAAGCACCAAGTCACCGTAAAGTCCAGTTAAGCCTCCAGTACCCAGGAGTTATTAGGTTATGGTCCTCACAATATTTCTACATTCATCAAGTTTTGCTATAGCTTAATCCAGCATTTGCCCAACAGAGGATCAAATTATTCAACCTGCACTCAGTGTATCACTATCACCTGAGTGATTGTATTCTTTTAGCATTGTAGACTTTCTAATTAGAAGTATTATTTCTAATGTTACTGGGTTGTGGGTTTTTTTTAAAGAAATCTGGTCAAATTATAGCAGCCGAATGAACATTCTGTCACAGAAAGTGCAAAATGTTCTTAGTTTGCATATTCCGTATGTTTAACAATTCTTTCCAATTAAAATAGTTTTCTTGCCAGGAACATGCATTCCCCTATTCTGTCACTGATTCAGAATCAGTCTACATACCTTGAAGGAATGTATCTCAAATTGAGTTCTGAGCTTTTATCATCTGTGTCTATGTTTATAAATTGTCCTGTCGGGACTTTTTTCTGACTACATTAGTACATTGTATGTCCTAGTCAGTGCTTGACATACTTAATTATTGAAGCCTGTCAGGGCCACTGATTCTGATAAACAGAGATGACAAAAGAAAGATGAAGCAAGACTGCATTTTATTCGCTTGGCGTGTCTCCCATGACAGTGATGCTTGTATTTACTATAGACAGAGGCTCCCCTTGGACATGCCCTGCATACATGAGGAGGAAGAGTTCAAACACAAAGATACATCTACGGAACAATTAAAATTTGCAAAGCCTCATCAAAGCGTGCAGAACGAAGACTCCTGAACACATCCAGCAATGGCAACAATCTGGTGCACTGTTTGAGAGGCTCCGGGCAGGGACCCAGAAGGGTCAGCTGCAGCCTCCTTGCTACTTTTGGTTCCTTTGCTTTCACACGTTTTAACGCAGAACTAGCTGAACTCTTTTGCTCATCTCTTTATTTAAGATACTGCTGCTGATTTCCAAAGGGAACTTCCATAGGGCACTGCTCCGTCCCTAGATTAGCAGACAGCGCTTGGGAACAGAGCTGGCAGCAAAAATAATAAACAGAGGCAGATGCAGTTGGAAGAGGGGGTGGGCTAGTCCCACTGTGCTTGCATATGTCTCTCATCTCAAATTCTGCGGAGCAGACAGACAAGAGAATATTTAGACCCAGTGGAGCTCTTAGGTGCTGCGTGCTGATGGATTTCCTGACTAAATGTCTGGCTTTTAGCAAGTGGAAGAAAAGATTGTACTAACAATACCTCACGTTTGTACGGTGTTTTTCGTCCCGAAGGATCCCAAAGCGCTTCATGTGCCAGCAGCACACAGCAACGCAGGCATATTGCTCCGGTGTGATGGTCAGTGACTGGTAGGACAGCAGCCTTGTACAGCGGCTTCAGGAGAGAAAGAACGGCAGAGACCCACCACTGTATGCCTGTTAGAAGCAATGCCTTTGCAGAACAAAAGCGACCTGTTTTGTTGGTTTTTTTTTTTTAAGCTGTTGTCTAGTGATTCTTAACATATTTTGCTCGGTTGGTCTGCTTTAATTTTAGAAGAACGGACAACGGCATTTAAGGTTTGGATGAGTAGCTTTGAATTTCCTATCTATTTTAGGACTGATGAGGCTCACGTCTCTAAAAGAGGGATCTCACCTACAGACCCGCACCGAATGACTTACATAATATCCAAACTCAGCTGGATGCTAGGTGGGGACTGCACACAGTGACGTCTTTCGTTCTCAACCCACTTCTCTTTCAGAGCCCCTAAAATTAGACCAGACAAAATGCTGTTTTCCATAGTGGACTTCCTAAACACTGATGCACTGGCTGCCTTGAGAAGACACAGTCGCTGACCTAATTAGTTCTTTACCACTGCCAAGTGCATGTAACTATAGTGCTGTGATCTCCATATGCAGAGTATGACTAAAGAGCTAAAGTCCAAGACTGCTCTCTTTCTTCGGCTCTGTTTCTTGAGGAATAGGTATGCTCCCTCAGGACGTGCGAACTGGGCCCACAAAGTCCCAACACAGACAAGTGCTTCAGGGCATCATCCACATTCATTATTAATAGGAAACAATGAGACTAATGAAAAACTTTAATTACAATTACGAACATTTTCTGGCTCACCCTCGATCTAAACTTGACACAGAATAGGTTGGCAGGCAGCGGGGTTGGAGAGAATCCCACTGCACAATAATCAACCAAAATGGCAGTTCTACTTCTGCTTTTTGTCTTTCCTGTTTTGCAAACATTAATAAAGTCTGTTGCAAGGGTCAGGGTCATTTGCTAGTCAGCTTTTGTTCTTTCCCATTGATGAATCCAAATATAAATGAATCAGGAATGATTTCAGTTGTGAGCAGACAGGATTTTTGGGGGCACGTAAGGAAAAGAGGACCGTTATATTCCACTAAAATATTTTTCAGTGTTTTGGGAGAACAGTAATGCCTTTGTGACAACCTTTGCTTGGGCTGCCTGAGCATTACACCATCTTTCAGGTTCTTCTGCTCAATTGCATGTTCATGATTCAGCAGGGAATTGAAATGTTAAGAACAGACATAAATCCAGATTTCAATCCCAGTATAATAAAGGGGAAATGTGTGTCTGAGGGTCAGGTGGAGCTCTGGTCCACAGAGTCAAGAGATAGTCCAAGAGGCTGAGGTGACCGCTGGATCAACTACTCTTGGTATGCCATTGCAAGGATCCTTTGTTGAACCAGTTCTCCTTTGCCTTCTTACAGCATGGTCGTACTTGCTCCAAGTGACGGTATGATCCATGCCTTTGCCTTTCTAATGCTTACTACACACCCACACGAAATGTACTGAAATCTGTGGGTGGCTATAGCCTCTTAACCTGGGATTTGGCTTCAAAGATCAGGGTAAAAACTGTCATACCTCAATCATAGCAAAATGAACTTCATGGTTGATTTCTGTGCTAAGAGAAAATACAGATTTATGAAAGAAGGATTAAGTGGTACAGGAACAGAGGAATAATCAAACAATAAGAATATATCTTTTTCTCGTTGCAAACAAACATCTGTAGAGGAGTAAATCTGAAAAGACATACACCAAGTAGAAGGGTATCTTTTGGCAAGAAAATCTCTGGACATACAGGCAGTGGTTTCTACAACCCAAAAACCAATGACAGTAAGAATGACCAGAGGCACCATCTTTTCTCCCCTTGTCTCAGCTTATTTAACATTGAGAGAATCATAAGAATTAGTCTAACTAGTGCAAAGTAATCAACAAGGTTTTAATTTTCAGTTCAACGTTAAGAAAACTGCAGAGCCAGTACAGCCTCGAGCACTCCTGAAGTTTCCCAACATTTATGGCCCCAAACCAGTCGTAACTTCACCTGAAATTGTTAACTACACACAGTACTCCCTGAAGACAACCGAAGAACCGGCTACTGGAAAACATACTGGTTTGGATGAGAACAGGATGAAGATACAAGTCAACGAAGAGCTGTTTGTTCTCCCTCAAAACGGTAGGAGAATTTGGTCTTCCGACTAACGATTGCTTTTCTAGGTGTAGGTCTGTAATACCTCTGAGCATAATGTGGTTGTAGTTAAATAAATGTGAAAATGAAGACATGGGGTGCTTTTCACTCCCTTATCATGAGCACTGTGAGTTCTGTCTTCAATGAATGTGTTTAATAGAAAGTAGTTATGGAGCTCATCGGGACATTCAGATAACAAAGTTGTAGTTGTGTCTGGTTGTAAATTTTTTTTTATCTAAACAACTTTTGTGTTGAAGAATGTGGCTCATTGGAAGCAGACATTTTGTAGAAAAGCATGTATTTAGTGTAGTTTTACTGCGAGCAGTTGCCAGAGTATGGATGAAATATTTGGCCAAAACCAGGCAGAGTATCTCTTCCAGGAAAAGTGCTAGCTGTCCAGCCACTGTCCTTGTCGGGGACATCAGCAGCAGGGGTTCAAGCTTCTCCTTTATTTTCTCTGCTGCTGCTTTTTCCACCAGTTTGGTGAGATGGTCCTGGTTTGCTGTAATGTGCAGTGAAACCAAAGGCTGACACCTCAGACATTTTTGCCAAACAGAATTCTTGTTTTCCAGCCAGCCCAAAGGGTAACATGCCAAAGCCTGGAACATAAGATTCCTGGAGCCGAAGAGAAAATGCAATGTTAATTATGTACATCTGGCAGCATGTCTGGGTTGCTTCCATACTGATTTTTACCTTCCTAGCTGTCTTTTAACAGGAAAATTGACTCTTACGGTTACCACATTAATAAAACCTTCCTGAAGATTTGCCAGGGACACAATGCTATCTGTCATGATTTTTTTAAAAGAAAACTCTTTTTAGTTTTTTAAAATCACTTGAGATTACTTTTTTGTCCTTCTGGGAGGACAATTGCTACATTCACCCCTCCACCCTGAGACTTGTGAGTATGGAAAAGAAAGTACCATGGGAAGCAGCTGCATTGGAGGACGAGACTGTCTGAGCCACATCCTTAGGTGT
Source organism: Astur gentilis (assembly GCF_929443795.1). Lineage (NCBI taxonomy): Eukaryota > Metazoa > Chordata > Aves > Accipitriformes > Accipitridae > Astur > Astur gentilis. Next base: position 22,583,281 of record NC_064901.1, read on the forward strand.
CAGGGAGAAGATTATAGGGTGGAGAGGCTGAAGGATGATGGCTGCATGTAGGCTAAAGCTTTATATAAGTGTGTTGATGTAAGAGCCTCTCTGCACTGCTAATGGCACAAGCAAGTTTGCTTCCTGCTGTGCCTGATTTCATAGCTCAAGTGCTGCTGAAATAAAGCAAGAATCGTTGCGTTCTCCTTTCAGTGCCATGTTGAACTGGTCTGGACCGCGGCTAAGATTTTTAGGAGGACTGGTCCCACTACTGTTTTCTGTGTGAATCAGAACTGACCTTGCAGTTGTCAAAAGTTGACAAAAAACCTGACCTTCTGATGACAAAAAGCTGTGGCTTCCCTTTTAGTCTTGCAACTTGCTTTATTTCAGTAGGAAATATGTATTCAACTTCCAAATCACACGTGGAGATACTGCCTCACAGCTTCCCAAGCTCATAATCTTCAACCTGGTCAAGCACTATGGACATACATGTCTTCTGCATGGCAAAGACCGTACTGTTAAAATTAAAAAACCATTTAGAGAGGTCTGAACTAATGCAGAGTTGCACGGCAGCTGAAAAGCAGACTCATGTTCTTATTCCAAAGAATGCCAGATTTAATTCACCAATGTGGGTTAAAAACAATATAAAACAATATAACAAGTCGTGAGTGTAGTTTAGACACCTTGGCCTAGGCACAAGGTAAAAGAGCAAGTGTGTGAGCCATCTTAGAGCACAAGGTGGTGGGGAGCAGAAGGCTTGTCCAAGTGCTGTAGGAAGAGCTGAAAGTGTGGGAAAACAGAGCAAAAAGGAGATACGATGGTGGAGGAAGAAGAAACATAAATTATATTCCTGCACAGAAGGTGCAGGAATAGTAAGACCTTTAGAAAAGTTGAGTCACGGCAGGGTGGCTTTGTTCTTCTTGGAAGGTGAAGACCTGCTTGCTAAAGGGCTTATTTCAGTTGCAGGTGTAGTAAAGGACGTGTGTGTCACGGAGCACTTGAACCCCGAGAGGGCAGCCAGCTGCAACCAGGCCCCTGAGCTGCGCTACTCCCTTGTGTATGACCAAGAAAAAGCTGAGCTGCGTGTGGCCCTTCTGGAAGGTAAGGGGCAGAGATTTTCCACCGGTCATTCTCCATCTGGAGGGTACAAGACACCTGTTGATTTTATAGAGGGTTCCCCTCCTACCTTAAAATCAACACGTGTCCCCAGGACCACGGGACGTTTCACTCGTTCTGGGCTTGCAGAATAGAAATACCTGGCAATGTCACTGCTTGAAGTGAGCGTGCAGGGCATGGCTTGGGAACAATTGTTTGCACGGCTCAAAAGCACAAGTCAGGAACCAGGATGGGCTCCTCCAGTCCCAAACGTGGTGCAAAGCAACCTCTTCTTTTCATTTTTTTCCTTTGGGGGCAGGGGGAAGGGGGTTGCTATCATCTCCTTCCTCTCTAAAACTTTCATTCTTCAACTTGACCTACTCCCTTCTGCGTCTTCCTCAAGTCAAGTCAAAGGCTGAGCTGGAGATAACAGACTTATCTCGTAGGCCACTGAGAAAGGTCCCTCTGGCTGCGCCTGGCCAGGTTCTGTATCACTCTTTGAAGCAGGAACTGACAACTGTAACAGCTTCTCCGCTCAGGGCTGGAGCATCATCTGTTCCTCTGGGAAAGTAAAATAAGCTGACTGAATAATTCATGCACGGTGCAGATCTCTACAGAAACCTAATCAAATCACACCCTCTGAGGAGAGAATTGCCACAGCTCGCCTCCGGGGAGGTCACCCGTCCCTGCTGGCTCTCACCCCGGCTCTCCTGCACGCCTGGGTCCAGCCAGGCAGGATTTGGCTGCTCCCCGGCTCTGCTCCCCAGCTCTGCTCCCCCGAGAAGCCAGGAGACCCCCGTGAACCGTGGGACCTGGCAGCTTGGGAGCGGCTGTCCTCGAGCTGGCTCGCAGCGATGACTTTGGTTTTGCCCAAAAAGCCGTGCTGTTTCGCGAGCCCCTCGGAGGAAGGTGTGCTCCTCTTGCTGCGGAGAGGGCAGCGCAGTTCTGTTGAGTTGGTGCAACTGAAGAGGAGTGTGAAATGCCATTCTCGCTCTAGGCTTTCTAACATAAAAAGGATATAAAATTAGGGATGAATGTCTCTTGACACAGATCTTTTGGGTTGTGGGATGGCTTCTGAAGGAGTCATTTACCGGAGGTTGGACAAGCAGAATGTAATAACCCTTAGACGTATCCCACGCTGGCCTGCAAGGGTGGATGTGTGCCAAGAGGTAGGTCTCTCCCATCTCTGATGTCTGTGACTGACCATTCTGCTTTTAAACCCTTTGTAAGAAGCTGTCTTTGTGTGCCAAAACAAAAGTAAATAAGAGATGCCCATCCCATTGCCATGCTCTGTCCCACCCCATCGCTGCTCTGCATCTTTCAACAGAGCACGGTTCCTTGAACTCAGCTGTCGCTCTCCCAAACACTAACAGAATCCTTCTGCAGTGGCAGAAGGACAAGGACGTTGTGCAGCGTGAGGAAAACACCGCAGCACAGGCTCACAGCTCAGTCTGCCCCATGCAAGCAGGAACAAGGGTCAATGTCTATGCAGCTCTTTTATTTTATGGCTCTCAAGAAATAAGCAATTTAGCCACAGATATTTCGGGACTGTCTTTTACGGGAGGTCCTTACAATCAGTCTTTCTTTTCCAGCTATGCATGGCAGAATGAGTGGGGACCAAGACGCTGGCTGCCATTGCTACGTACTGGGCACACTGGTGAGCAAGTCCGGTGTTGCTGAGGCCCAGACAGAGCTGAAGAAGAAGGTGCTTCACACCCTCTGGGAGAAGGTCCTGCGATTCCCATTAACAGAGGAGGAGATGCCAGAGGGGACACTGACTCTCACCCTGAGAAACTGTGACAAGTTCTCCAGACACAGCATTGTGGGGGAACTCAAACTGAGCCTTGCTAACACAGAGGAGTCCTTTGGGATGGCCCAGTGGGAAAGGCTAAAGACCCCAGAGAAGGTATGGACTCGGTCCGTGTCAGTAGTCCAGAAACCCTAACGATTAATTGCTGGGACAAAAGATGCCCTCTTCCAAGACGGCTGCATGTCAGTGGGTGGCTTTATTTGTTTGGAGCCAGGTTTAGAGGGGTGATGTGTGACTGCAGAGGTCACTCGGAACTGCTCTGTGTTGGCCTGTAGCTAACCATTTTGGAAAGCAATCAAAGGCCCATCAACCCAGGCCTTCCACCTACAGCTCCTCTCAGTTGCGTCAAAACTCCCTCTCCTCCTCCCTCAATTACATGACAATCTGGCACTGATATCTGTAATTCAAAGCCTATGTCTAGACAAAGTGACATGACTTTCTGTGAATTAGCGATGCAGGACCACGGTGGCAAGAGCTGAAATTCCAGAGCTGAAATACAGAGCAGGACAAGAGGGACTCTGGAGTTTGACTGAAGGCCACTTATCCTTACTGGGATCAGGCCAGCAGTGCTCTTCATTCTGCTTTGTCCATCATCGCTCATTGCGTTGTGTTGGTTTTCTTACATGTCAAAAGCTCCCTTATCCACACCTTCCCAGCTGCACAGACCGGGGGAATGGAGGGAGGGATTCCTACAGTACTTGAAGTAGGTAGAGGGGATGCTTCATGCGTTCTACCTTCTTGCACATTTTCTCAGGATCCTTTTCACTACCATGAACCTGATAATTCTTCTAGCAGCAGCAATACACTTAACAACGTGGCAGCAGGGTGCTGTTATTGTTGCTACTAGTACATCGCTACAAACAGGTACCTATTGTACTCTGGTACGGTACGGGGTTAGCAGTGCAAAACAACACCAGCATTGCCTCTGAGCATGCCGAAATAAATTATTGCCTGTCACCATCAGGGGTTAGGGCTCTCCACTGAGTTGGCCACAGACTCAGCGTACAGAGTTAGCATTTCTGATTTCCAATAATGCTAATCTATGCGATTGCCACTCGACTGCTAATAGAGCTGGCCACTCTAGAAAAACTCTGGCAGAGTGAGAGGCAGCAGAAACAAATGGGTGGTCTGAATCAGTTTAATAAACTTCAAGCACAAGGCAAAATATTTGCCTAATAGATGTAAATTGAAATGAGTTCCGCAGTCTGCTGCTGTGAAAAGAGATGTCCAAAAGAAATTATTCCAATATTATGATTTAAATTCCTAAACCGAGATAGATGGAGCCCCCCTACCCCCTTAATCTACTGTAGTATCTGCTTTGTAAGCAATATCCAAGGCACAGCCTGTTCACAGTAATGGTCAGTCGTCACTGAAGTACACCTGATGGAGTCCTGACATACTGGGGACTCTGCCTTGGTCCAGCTTCACAACTATACCTAGAAACAGGGCAGCATTCATTTCTTCTCCAGGCTGACAGCACAAGGTTAACGCTAACAGTACTGCTGAACAGTGCCCCAGTTTGAGCTGAGGATGTGCAGTGAAAGCTGAATTTGCGTCATCTGGGACCTGAGAGAGCCAACCATTGCACAGATAGCTTATACACAGATCCTGAATCATTCATCGAGAACCAAAGCGCCTCCGAGTGAGGAAGAGCTGATCAAAAAAAGAGGAGCTATTTTCGACAGCATCCATCCAGGAACAAAGTTATTGGGCTTTGTTTAAAGTCTGACATTTCCTTGAAAAGCCATGAGCTGCAGAAATTTCATTCCTACCTTCCCAGTAATTCTCCCCCACACAAGGGAAGGAGCTCAAAGGGGAGCTTACAGCGAACCAGGTAATGTAATTAGTATTCAGGAATTCAGGGACTGCTGTGAGCAATGCAAAGTGTAGATACTGCAGACTGATATCCTTATCTTGTCTTCCTTCCCTCCCAGTGCTTTGCTAATGACAGTGATGATAGTGGTTACTGGCATAGCACCTTCCCTTTTGTGATTTCACGCTGCCCTGCACACGTAATTCATTGATGACCCCCTGATGCTTTTTATCCTTATTGCACAGAAAGGAAGCTGAAGCTTTGGTGGTTGTGTGAATTTGCAAGGCTATATGTGCAGGTTATGGATTTAATAGGAAAAAGGAAAAAAAAACCAAAACAACCCCAACAAAACCCAGAAGGAGGGCGAAGGAAAAGAACCTCTGGGTTGGTCTCTTCACACAAAACTTCAGCAGAGACCAACCATTGTAGGTTTTGGTTTCATGCAGATACAGGCTGGTCAAAAACTTGATCAAAATTTTAGGAGCTAGAAAGCCATAAGCACAAGATGTGACGTGCGGACAAGGTGTGTGTTTGTGTGTGCGTGCGTGCGTGCACGTTTACCGAGCCCTGCCACCCCTCACCTCCCCAATCTCCACTGTATCTATCTGTGCCCGGAGCTACAGGAACCAAATCCTAGCCCAGAGCTATAGAGTGGCACCTGGTGAGATGCAGAGTGGATAAATAAACAAAAGCAGCTTATGGCTTGCCTAAACTGTGGTTTTGTATTTTGAGGTGGTGTTTTTATTTGTCCCTCCATGCACAAAGACCTGTTCTTTTGTAGTGGACATCTACCCATTTGAATCTGCCTCTGTTTGTTTGTAGGTGGGGGTTTTTTTAAGATCCACTTAGATTTAGGCCAGGATTTATGTAAGTGAAATGCATATGAGCCCTTTGTTGCTACCTGAGTGCATGAAAAAAAGATTTACTTGGGCTGATTTGGGATTGAATTTCAGGCTTCCTTGCTAATGGCCTCCCACCTGATTTGTGCACGACAAATAAGTCATTCAAACCAGACAGCGATGACAGCCTTGTTTTCTGGAGAGTCAATCAGCTCACGCGGAGCATACAGGGGCCTGTCCTTGCCTGTTGCAAGTAACCGGGTGAAAACTTAATTTGAAATATTTATGGCTCACTTTTAGAAGCGAGAGTGCAGAGCGCAGAAATGGCCTGGAGAAGGGCTGCCTGTCCTAAAGCGTGTAGATCATGCTAAAGAGTCCAAAGGGAGTCTATTGAGTTGACATTGGCTTTCTGGGACTCTTCTGGGTCATTAACCTCACTCTAAACCAGATTTCTGTCACAGGCTCCTACTCACCCAGAGAATAACTGCTCCCCTTTTGCCCCTCGCCACAGGCTGGCAGCCCTGTGCACACCGGCGTGGGCTTTCTCTCCTTCCAGGACGAAACGGCTCTGCTCTCCCAGGGGGGAGCAAGGTCAGGAGGCTAAGACGCCAATCACTAATGGGAAGAAAGAAATAAAAGGAAAAAAAAAGAAAAAAAAAAAGTGGAGAGAGGCTCACAGGCCGGGAAGGAAAAGTACGGTGCTGAGCTCATGGAGGATTTCAGGTTGGCTGGGGTTTTTTCCCATACCAAGTAACGGTGTCAGAGAAGGTCCAACTCCAGCTCCAGGGTCTGGCAGTGTGGCACAGACCCCGGGATCGCCTACGCTTTCCCAGGGAGCCCTACAGTCCTGCTGGGCAGTGTGGACCGGGGTCCACGTCTGGGCAGAGCCTCCTGACAAAAAAAGCGGCTGAAATGGAGAGTGAATTATGAAAAGCAGCAAGGGAAGTAGGGGACATAAATAAAGGGCAGCCAGTTAATCTCTCAAAAAAGGAGTACCTGGCTGCTTGCATGTAGTTCAGCCCCAAATCCTTGTCTTCTGACTAAATATTTCCCTAAAAGTAGATGTTAGGAAGCAGTTACTTTCCAGCAACAAAAGAAAGCATCCGATCAGGGCCTCATGAGTGGAGGAGCACTCTCGGACATCTTTGCCAGGTTTATTCTCATCCAGTATAACTGGAAAGATCTCCTGTACAAAGACAGGCAGACAACTTGGTCAGTCCACGACCTTCCACCCATCAACTTGCACTATGTAGTTTTCCTAATGTTATGGCCAAGATTGTATAAAAAATTAACCCTTCCTTTGTCTCCATTTCCAGGAGCCGTCTACAGGCCATGGGGAAGTTCTGCTTTCTATCAGCTATTTGCCAGCAGCTAACCGCCTGCTGGTGGTGATTATTAAGGCTAAAAATCTCCATTCCAAGCAGCTGAAAGATCTACTTGGCAATGGTGAGTAGAATAGCAAGCAAACAGAGACTGTTGTTTCTGCTATTAAGCTAATCTAGAAAGCAAGCTGGAAGGGTGGTGTTTGGCAGAAAAAAAATAGATGTTTGGCTTAGGAAGCCAAGGAGATTTGAAGAATTCTAAAAAGTGAAAACCAAGGTCAATGTTTCTTATGTTCTCTCTCTCAATCTGATGTCACCAGTTAAAATTATCTTGCATTCATTTTGTTGCATGCTCATCAATATGGTGTCTCTCTCCACTTCCTATACAGATGTTTCTGTCAAGGTGACACTGAGGCATCAGTCCTTGAAGCTGAAGAAGAAGCAGACCAAACGCGCAAAACACAAGATCAACCCCGTGTGGAATGAGATGATCATGTTTGAGGTGCCTCACGAGCTCCTGCGGGCCTCCAGCGTGGAGCTGGAAATGCTGAGCCAGGATGGCGCTGGGCAAAGCCACGTGCTGGGCAAGTGCAGCCTGGGCTTACATGTCACAGGCACAGAGAGGAGCCACTGGGAAGAAATGCTGAGGAACCCCAGGAGACAGATAGCCATGTGGCACCAGCTCCACATGTAGGATCATTATGATCACTGCCAGCCAGATTTCCACCAGGCCTCCGAGCCTGGGGGAATAAGCTGCATTTCACCTTCCACCTTCCTCTCCACAAAGTTGCTCCGCACAACATTATTTCTTACACCACCTCCTCTGATTTTCCTGCCTCATCTTAGCCCAGGAAACTGTCTGGGAAATGTATTTAAAGGACAATCTCTCACCAAATCAAGTTGTTCTCAAACAAGGGGTTTGGCTGCCTGGATGATTTGAATTCATTTTATTACCCTGCCCACTGTCATTTCTGTGAGGTCCCTGTTTCTGTAGAGGAGCGGAGGGGAGCAAAGGTATCATGGACATGTAAACCACTCCTCGGCTTCTGGCACTGTCGCCCAAGTCCCTTGATGAGTGCTGGCTCCGTAATCACAAACACGGGGCAGATGGTTTACCAGTCACTGTTCTTCACAATACTCTACAAGGCTGTGAAAAATGAAGATCACAAAACCAACTTTCACAGCAGACCCCAAAGTATCAGTATGAAAGAGAAAGTGAAGCCAAGGTGCAGTAGATGGATACCTAGAAAAAGGTACAGACTAAGGGAGAGAACAGAGGAAGAAGAGAGAGTGAGACGGTCAACACTACCATCCTGTGTAGCCTTTGAAGCAAACACTGCCAAACAAGAAGTCAAATACCTTCCTTTACTTTTGTTTCCTGGAGTGTTTGATACCTTGTATTTAGGATTCATGACAACTGCTGAAAATATGAATGTTTCAGGATCCTTTGGCAGAATACCTATATCTTCTATCTTTCTACAGTGTCACCCAGGAAGACCCTATGCATGGACATAGGGTCCATATTGTTGGTGTTACCTCCGAAAACTTGGACCAAATCTTTCCGCTTACTGCCACCTTTTCTGTTTGGGTATTTCTGAGCTAGAAAGTTTCAAATACTCTAATTATATTCCAGGCAACATCTAAGACTAGGCAAAAGAAGTGGGATCATCTCATACCTTAGCAGTTGATTGATGGTTTTGGTTTGACAGTTAACTATCGCACTCAAATCCTCATACCAGCATTACTCGAAGACAACCCTTAAGAACTGCCATGTATTTCATCACTTCCAGACAGAAGGAATTCACTGACCAGACAGACTCTCCAGGGCTTGGTTATTTGCGTGCACTTTCAATATTTGACGTGGCTTAAATGTTAGTGTTTACTGTCCTTTTTTTGGTGTCTAGTTGGACTGAAAGTCTGGTGTTGGCAGTGACGATGTTACGACCCCATAAGCACGTTGCTTGTCCTACAACTTTATTTCAAGTAGTAGACACAGCTTTAAGGGACTTCCAGGGGGACAAGGCATCCAAAAATCTGAAAAGAGAACCATATAGTTTGTAGCACTGAAAAATTCAGAGCGCTTCATATTGCAGGGTCAGCTTGATCTTCTGTTTAATTCAAAATATTAAGCTAGGCTTAATCTAGTACACATCCCATTTTGATGGCTTAGTCAAACAAGTCTAGTAGATTATCAAGTGAAGGCTGCCATCCTGTTTGCAAAGGGAAAACCACTAGAACCAGTGTCTGAAAACTGGCTGAAGCGCCAGGCACAGATGGTTATGGACAGGGGAATGAAGTTCAGCTGGAAGCCAGTCACTAGTGGTGACTGGGGCTGGCGGTGGGACTGACACTGTTTAACATCTTCATAAATGACCTGGACAATGCCCTCAGCAAGTCTGCAGATGATACAAAGCTGGGAGTAGTGGTTGATACACCAGGCCGTTGTGCTACCATTCAGAGGGATGCGGAGAAGCCGGAGAAATGGGCTGACAAGAACCTCCTGAAGAAGTTCAACAAGGAGAAGTGCAAAGTCTTGAACCTGGGGAAGAACAACCCCATGCACCAGCGTGGGGCTGGGGACTGACCATCTGGGAAGCGGCTTTCCAGAAAAGGACCTGGGTGTCCTGGTGGACACCAAGTTGAACATGAGCCAGCAATGTGCTCTTGCAGCAAAGGTGGCCAACAGTGTCTTGGGCTGCATTAGGAAAAGCATTGCCAGCAGGTCAAGGGGGCTGATCCTTCCTCTTTACTCAGCACTGGTGAGGGCACATCTGGAGTGTTCTTCTAGTTCTGGGCTCCCCAGTACAAGAAAGATATGGACTTACTGGAGAGAGTGCAGCAAATGGCCATGAAGATGATTAAGGCACTGGAGCATCTTCTGTAGGAGGAGAGGCTGAGAGAGCTGGGACTCTTCTGTCTGGTCAAGAGAAGGGCTGGGGGGAAACTTATCAATATGTATAAATACCTGATCTGGGAGAGGAGAAAAGAAGATGGAGTCAGACTCTTTTCAGTGGTGTCCAGTGACAGGACAAGAGGCAGGGGCACAAATGGCAATACAGGAAATTCCATTTGAACACAGGAAAAAAACAAAGAAAAAACCCCTTTTTTACTGTGAGGATGGTCAAACACTGGAACAAGTTGCCAAGGGAGGTTGTTGGGAGTTCCCATCCCCATCCTTGGAGGCACTCAAAATCTGATGGAATACAGCGCTGAACAACCTCCTCTAGTTTACCCCGCGATGCTGTGATTCTGTGAAGAGACTGACAAGGCTGACGCACACAGACGACTCTGTTACCTTTCCACTGCTATTCCCTTTATAGGTGGTGTAGCCAGGAGTTACAGGATCATTTTGAAGAAAGTGATAAAAACAGCTTTGACCAAACAAACAAACAGAAAAGCTAAGTATGCCAATGAATCTTATACCCAATGTTTTAATCTCTGATATTGCTCCACTGGCTAGAGGGGATTTAAACAAAAAGAAAATTGGCTTCTTGTTTTGCTCTATGGGCTGTTGTTTATTAGCAAAAAGCTTTAGGATACTGTGAATAAACTAGGCACAGGGGTTTAGTTGATAGTGAATTCTTAATAGTTGCTGTGTTCGCGATTTGCCTGTAGATATACCTATAGATTTGGAACCCTTATTTCCGTTTAAGTTCAAAATTCATTGTAATGTTGACCTACTCTACATACAGGTTCCTGGCAGCACTGTGATTCTTCCTTCGTTTTAGGATAACGATAAGAAGGATAACTTCATGGTATGATGCTATTTGGCTGGCATCGGAAAGCCTGAAGGGCCAAATATTTGCCTTGCTGCCAAGAGACTTCTCTAGTTCTGCCTCCTGCAGATGAGCTTTTTCTAACATCTTGGTGACTGAGTGTAAACAGCATTATCTGCCTCTGCCCCTGGTGGTTTTGGCACACCCTGTAATTAGATAGCAATACTACAGCATCTAAATGAATAGCCCCTCACAATCTGATTTTGCTGCGACAAAATCAGGTCCTCTTTTACAACAGAAAAATACGTGTATACACGTTACTTAACCACAAATCTGTCTTACAAGCAAAGTGGTGCCATCAGTGTTAACGAACGGTGTTGTTCCCTCGTTTGCTGCAATGGGATTTAAATGGGGAAGAGAGGAAGAGTGAAAATGCATGCATCATTCCCGGCTGGATCATTTTTGTTGTCTGGCATTTTAGCCTGGAAAGAATGTTTCTCGCATTCAGCCTAGCCTGAACAAAGACTGCCAGGTGTTTATTTAACGAGGCAGCCATTTGCTGCGCTGGGGCTGAAAGCAAGCGCAGTTATGGGTGCTGGCTGTCCTGACCAAGAGGAATGCTGCGTACGTGTGCTACTGGAGGGGCTGGGATGCTCAGCCGGGGCCCTTTTGAACTTTGTTAATCGGAGCTGTTTGTCATCGCATTCCAACGCCTGCCCTTATCCCTCTGAACCTCCTGTATTGCCTGTTTAGCAATGCTTTTATGCCCCTGAGCCCCAGCACCCCAAGGGCCGGAGGTGCTCAACTGGCCCAAGCAGACGAACCGTGGGGAGTTGTTGTGGTAGATGACAACCGTCGTGAATATAAGCACAAAGTACTTGGGAGTGCTCGGTGCCATCGTACCAAGCGGCTTCGGCAACGTGAGCTGCAGAAGTATCACTTCAGTGCGATATGGCCAGAGCACAGCGCCAGACAGATTTTCAGCTCCTGGAGCGGTAAATACAGGAGCATCAGCGAGCACCACAAACAGGTCTTAAATTAAAGGGTGCTGCTTATAAACTGCATCATAAGAAAAGAAGGAAAAAAAAATTATAGCAATTAATGTTCTTAAGCTACACGCGTGATCAAAAATAGCCTTTAGATTCCCCAATGGCTATTCAGTGGTTGCACTGATTATTTTTCCTACTATAACCCATTAACATGAAGAAGCTGGAAGCAAAGAGACTGTAGGGAGGAAGGAAAAAAACCATGTGTGTGGGGGGGGTGTCTACCTGGTCAGAATGAACAATCCTTTTCACAAAGGGCCAGAGAGCTGCGAGTTTAAGAACAGGCATTCACAGTCCCTTGTCCAGTGACAGAAACCAAACAACGTGACTGCTGTATAAGAGAATGAGAAATGCAGCTCCCATATTGCATCCAGCATCGCCTGCGAGAGGTGGTCTCCTGCTGTGGCCTCTGTTCAGAGGAGGGGACTGAAAGGCCAGAGGAAATAACTCCTGACTATATTAAGGAGTTACTTGGTTAAAACGTAGATTGTAGCCATATGTTGCTTTGCCTTGACCTCCCCTCAGAGCTAGATCTTCCCAGAGAAATGATCTAGTTTGATTTTAGGCAATGTGTGCTACAGCAGAAGAGATTAAAAAGCACAGATCATCCATAGTCACTAAAACATTTCTGGAATGTTTTGGACTCATTGCTACCCTCAGCCTCCTTCCCCAGTTGTAAGGGGCAGGGGCTGCAGCTGGTTTTCTGTAAGGGTAACACTTTTTCGTGCCGTTTTCCCCTCATTTCTTGTCCCAAATACCCTTGCATGGTGAGAGGAACCGTGTTTGCTTTGCAAAGAGGTATGTCATGGTTTAACCCTAGCCAAAACCAGCACAAGGTAATACATCAGAAATTAATTGAAAATTCCCTTCAACGGGGCTGGGAAAATTTTCAGGCTCAACTATTCTCCCAGGCATTACTGTGCTTTCAACACCTTAAACAAAAAAAGTACTTTGCATTTTGCTAGCATCTGTCATCAGTATTATCTGGCAGTAGTGTCCAAAGACATCCTTTTTTTTTTTTTTTCCAGAAATGGAGGAGGTTTTAATTTGGGCTCTAGAAATACAGCCCAAGGTTTGCCCAGATGTTCCTGATGTCTAAGATGAGTTGAGCACGATGATGTTTAGTAAGAGCTGGGAGCTAAGGTGGCTTGGACCATGCCTCTTGCACTCTTTTGAAGGTCAGTTTGAAGTTCGACTGAATTGAAGCGCAGAGCTTTGGCAGCATTTTTGAAGCGTTTCAGAATTTAACTAAGTCTCAAAATGTATTTGGTTCATTTGCTGAAAGATAAGCATGATGAGTAAATACTAATACTTGACACTTTATATTGTTTCTTCTGTTGGTAATAATCAAATTGCTCAAGGATATCGTGAAATAGTGCTTCGTGGCCTTCCAGCATGAGAAGGTTTTTCTGCTTACTTGGTCCTTTAGTGTCCCAGTGTGTTTATTGTACAGAGACAGGTATTGGCTGTCAAGACTCTATATTGTTCGCACTGTCCAAAGCACAAAACCAGAGCATGAGGCTCCGCCATTGTGTCTAATGTAACAGCACAACATGTAAATCACCACAAGTAAATAATTTCAAACTGTATCAACAGTGTGTCTGCATTCTTTACTCTAGGGTAAGTCCCCTCTGCTTGCAGCTCATGTCAGGGGTACGAAATACTGGGGTGAGTCAAGAGAAGGTCCTCTGAGGGGTGTCATCAAGGGTTGGGTGTACGATCAGAAGGGGAGCAGTCAGCAATGGAGTCCTATTCTGGCCAAGCATAGGAAATCTTTTGGCTTTTTCAGCAAGGCGGCAGCTAAACAAAGCTGTAAAGGCTTTCCCGCAGCTGCGAGGAGGTTAGGGGATAGGATCTGGGAATCAGATACCGCCCAGATCCTGGCTCCATCTCCGAAACAAAACTAAGAAGTGAATTCGGAGTCGGTCTTTTTGCTGATCTCAGTACTTTCAAGGTAGTGCTGATGATACCCTGTAAACCGCGCATCTGTAAGGAGGAATACCTACTTAGCTGACCTAATACTATCACTGGAATTAGCTGGTTCCTAACAAGATATAGAGATCAAAAACTGCACATGAAAGTAAGAGAAAACAAGATTTTGGGGGCAGGAATGAGAAGCGTTTGCCTCATTGACAGTTTGGGGGCACTCTCGCACCCGTCACAGTCAGCGGTAAAGCACAAGGAGAAACAACAAAGCGAATCTGCCGGGGCCGCAGGTTGCTCCTGGCTTTGCAAAGAGGGCTGCCACCAGCCTGTCAGCTGTGGAGGTGGAGGGAAAGAAGCTGTATTTTTGCCGCAGAGGGAGTTGAACACGGGTGGTACGTTTGCCAGGGACAAACGGATTAGTGGGGGGTTACTCCTTAATTCCCAGCCCAGTGTATCCAAAAGCAGCAATAGCCGCCACAGAGCCATTCTTCTCTTAACCCTGCTGTTCATTGTCACTTCAGATTTATTAGAAGCTTTTTTTCCCCCACGGTATTTAAAAATTAAAACGGGACTGGCCCGTAATCCTCTGTCTGCCACGAGAGAGCGGCACCTAATCCAGCAGCTGTGTCGCAGCCATTACCAGCGCTAGCCCTGGAGGCTTCCAGCCGGTTCCTCCGCTTCCCTGAACTCTTAGTGACCGCTGAACGTGGGATAAACCCGGCGAGGAACGGGCTCCAAAACGCCCCTGAGAAGACAGCTCAGACCTGAAACTATCCGGTTTTCCAGGACAGCTCTCCCGAGCATCACGAGGTGGGATGGCAGCCCGGAACGTGGCTCCGCGAACTCCATCCCTGTCCCGGCTCCGGCCCCTCCGAACTGCTCTCCCACCCCCAGAGGGACCACCAGCCTCCCCAGAAACGAGGCGGCTGACGGCATCGCAGACAGCGCACTTGTTTTTCCCCCTTGGATCAAAACGACTTCAAACGGGGGACTTCAGAGAGCCGAAAAGTCTGGTTAGCGCATATGCTGTTCTGCGGGAGCCTTTGATTATCCTTCAGATATTTTTAGAGCCCCTATAAACGAGCTGTGGCTCCACTCGTGTGGCAACAGCTCCGTGAGAAGCAGCCTCTGGTCCCCTGCGCCCGCTGCTCTGTGCCACCGCGGAGCCCAACCTGGCACCGTCCCGACGCCTGTTCCAGCCCTCTGATTTAAACAACCCCTGGGGGGGGGGGGGGGGGGCACCCGCTTAAAACCACCGATGTGCTTCGGCTGCCCACGTTTTCCCTCCCGTCTCAGGAGAAGCAGATAGGGAAGACAGCCCCCAGCAAGCACCGCAAACCCCCTCTGGTTATGCCTGCAAGTCCTCGGCATCGCAGGCACCGCAGCCCTCCTGGTTCCAGGAAGAAACAAGGCGTTGGGTTTTTTTGCTAAATCAGGTTTTAAGTGCCAGCTGCTAACAGCAGCCGTCTCCGTGGAGCACGTCCAGGACACCAGCAGAGCTGGGGAAGAGCGTGCCAGGCTTTAATGCTATGACAACCAACACGGAGGAATTTTTCAATTTCCTTTTCACTCATATTGACATAAGGATCAGCGGTCCTAAAAATGACGGACACCTCTAGCCCTTGATCAGATAAATTTGTGCAAGCTTCCCTTCCTGACACCGACTCAGACCGTGCACTTTGCTTGAAGGGATCTTGCTTTTAAGTCTGCAGTTTGAAGTTATCAGCAAGGAGGCTGATCACTGCCGACGGCGGCAGTCAAGTGTCCACAGCACAAAACCACTTCTAGGAAATTAATTGCAAATCAGCAATGCATTTCACACGCTGCTCTTACTCTTTGCACGCGGTTGAGGTGCTGAAAGCGAAGCATTGCCCTGCTTTGTGCGCTGCTAATTGACTAGCAAAGGCAAAAACCCCGGAGATGAGGTTTCCACCACTGGCTGCCGGGTGCCCAGCAAACCCAGAGCTCGTGAAGTTGGAGCCAAGCCCTGACAACCACTAGGATTTTGCCGGGCTTGCTTACTGCTCAAAAATAAGCGATTTTAAATCACTACAGTGAATGCTGCCAGAAAATGGCAACTTGTTTGTAATACTTGGACTGCTTGATGACTTCGAGGAAGTCACTAACAGCAACCTTTTCTATTGGATCACTACTCGGGGCTATTCTCACTTCCGAGTCTAGAATTTGCCTCTCGCTTCCAGCCCCTGTGACTACTGTCCCTGGTTAAGATTGTGGGGCATTAATTCTGAACCCAAAATTTCTGCACAGCCCATCACCCATGGGGACTGAGGCGTCTGCACACATGCTTTCCCCGGGCCCAAGAGCCCTCTAAGCCCAAACCTGCCTCGAGGCCAGAATTTCCACCCAAATTTCCTTTCCTTCGGGAGGGCCAGCAAGCTGTGTAGCACTGGCACCTTGCAACCAGAGCAGCCACAGCTGGGCATCAGGTTGAAGTCCTAGACTATAACTAGCATCCATGTGACAGTGGAGCTTCAAAGAAGGAGCAAAAAACTGTTGATACCATATGCATCCTTTGCATTAAATATTTACTAGAGGGCTAAACTGCTCGTACACTTCATCTAACACTGGCTTACCTGCTGGCATCCATTCCCAGGGATCCATACCCAGGATCAGGTGGAAAACCCTCCAGGCCCGGTTAAAATAAAGAGCCAGTCCTGTTTATGAGAGCTTTCACCTCTACGTACGGAAGCTATCGGTATCAACACTGGCAGTACGCAGTGCCACATACAGGATCCATACAGTCGGCCGCACAGCTTCCTCCTGTGTTTTCTGGTTCCCCCCACCGACACACAGACCCGCTCGCAGCTGAGCAAGCAACTGTTGGAGCTGGAAGGGTTTTTTTTCCTGCCTGTATTTCTCTCTAGCTGCGGCTGGCACCCTGTAGCAGGGTTGGCTTCAACCTTTGCAGCGTCCTCCCTGCTTGTACTCCTGTGCAAACCCGAACTGCAGGGAAGGAAGGACAGCCCACGGTCCCTGCTGCAGCTTCGCTGTGGGGTCTATCTGTCTCCAGCAGCAGCCAGGCTGAGCCCCAAAAAGCAATTTTGACAGCTGTTTGGTCAGAAAACACAACTCACAGCCCAGCGCTAATCCACGGACACTTGTACTCGTTTCAGAGGCTGGCTCTCTCGCCCACGCTGATTTAGCAGATGTTAAGAACCTCCACATACAAAATTACTCTTATTTCATTGAACTGTTTTAAAAGTCGCACCACATTGGACCCAGCCTTAGCCAAAACTTTCATGTCGAAGAAGAAGAATCTAAAGTTAAACCAGCTTTTTCTTTTAAGGGTAGAAAAAGCCGAGCTTCCCCTTGGCTTTGGAGCACGGAGAGCTCAGGAAAAGACTCTCCATCCTTCAAACTAAACCGGGCAGGCACGCAAGGTTTTGTCAATGTGCGCTACAAGCACAGCCCACCGCAGCAAAGCCAGCGATGCTGTCACCCTACCCAACAGAAAGAGAACGCGGAGGCTGCAAGGGCACCCACTCCGCATCCCTACCGGACCGTAGCACGTGCCGATATACCCGTGCCGGTGCCGACCCAGCCTCGGTCCAGCACCGGTAAAACCCAGCCGGCGGTGAAACGATGCAGATCCATCGCAGGACACGCCGGACCTTGCTCACCAAGGTGAGGACGTCGAGGGTCTGCAGTTATGCCCAGCGTGCGAGGGAGCGAGTCAGCCGGGAGGGAGAGCTACCAGCACCTCGGGGGGCTGCAGTTGTCCCGTCTGGATAAATTAGCGCTGGACCTGGTCCTTACGGTCCTGGGCTGGGGAAGAGAGAGTCCATCGGCTTAGATGGAAAATGACATCGCCCCGGGAAAATGACATTAACCTCCAAGAACGATGTAAAGAATAAGCAACCATACTTGATAAATTTAAATGTTTTTTTATTAACAATCATTTTACATTACAAGGATAATATGACAAAAGGAAGGTTCTCGTGTACATACTATGATATATCAACATAGCTCTATTCGTATCCAGTGTCCTAGGTCCTTTCACACAGGTACTATAAAGCATAGTCTGTAAAGTAATAACATTTTAATGTTCTCCAAAAGAGTGATATTAACATATTAATACATATGTAGTAATAGACGTCTAGATATTTTTCTCTCATTTTGCGCGTGTGTGTGTGTGTGTGTGTGTGTGACGGGTGGGTGGGTGAGAAATTGCTCGAAACAGTTCAGCAGGGCTGTGCTTGAATGCGGATATGGAGAGGTTTGAGACAAAAAAAACCTCGTTTTTCTGGAAGTAGAAACGCATTTTTGCCAACAGTTGGGTTGAGTCTATGAGGACGCCATGACTGGCAGAAAACTCCGTAGCCCCTCCTATAGCATTCGGGACATTACAGCATATGAGACACGGTTCCCCCACGTTACCCAGCGAGCTTATTCGACGTGAGGTGCAGTGCATGGGAGCCCCTCGCCGGGCGGCAGCACCGCCGTCACGGGCGGCGAGCCCACCGGGCCGAGCCTACGCGAGCGTCAGTGGCATCCGAAGGAGGGGAGGGGGGCCGGGACCGAGGGAACCGTCTCTTGAGGTTCGTGAGGAACGAGGTGCCGGGGAGCTCCCCACCGTCGCGGGGCTGCGGCGGCGGAGCTGGGGGGGAGCTGCCGGCGGGTGGGTTTCGGCTGAGGTGGATTACCAGTTGTGTGGAGGAGAGAGGCCTGGGAGAGGGCACCGAGGTGTGCGACAGGGCTCGGGGAGGAGGTGGGGGAGCTTGCGCAGCGGTCTGCTCATGCGATTACCAGTGTAACGAGTCATTCGGCCGTCGGAATTACAATTCGCCCTCCTCCTCCTCCTCCTCCCGCGACCCAAGCCGACGATTCGAACGGACGGCGAGGAGCGCGGTGGTCGCCGAACCTCCACGCCTCCCCCTTGGACCCTGGTGGGGAAGCGGCGCCGTGATGGGCCGCCCGCCCGGCCGGAGGCGCCCCTTGGGTCCGGGTGCCAGCCGAGGGCTTCGCCCCGCAGCAGGGTCGGCGTCCTACGTGCGGCCGCGGAGGGATGAGGCAAGCCGTCCATCCCGCGGGCATCGGCAGGGGCTCAGGGAAGGCTGATCCGTTGCCCGGATCCGACCCTCCCCATCCCAGCGCGGAAACGCCCGTCATGCACAAAAAGGCGTCTTTTTGCACGGGCAGGGCAAGAGGGTTGCTGCACCCTTCGGTGCTTCAGTCCAGCAAGGTCAGCGTGTTGGGGACCAAAGGCACCCACGCGCCACCGACCACATCTTCCACTTTCCCTTTCCTTCGGAAAAAACCCAAACCACCCGGGGTCCCCGGCCAGGCGGGCTGCTCGCTGGCCAAGGAGCGGCTGCGAGACCCCGAGGGAGCGGAGCGGCTCCCAGCCTGACCCAAGAGAGCTGCACGTGCCTCCCATCCCTATCGCTCCGAATTCGCCATCCCTTCCCCGTTCGTGCTGCTCCAGCTCCGTACGCCATCCCTGCCCACCTCTGACTGCGTGGCGGCAACCCTCCCTCCGCTCAGAAACGCCTTTGCTCTCCGTTAGCCCAGCGCCACGGCCACCGATGCCCACCAGCGAACCCACGCTCTTCGCCGGGCGCTGCGCGAGGGCCTGCCGGCGCGGGGTCTCCGCCGAGGAACGCCGGGCGGAACGGCGGAAAACCGCGTTTTCGGGGCACCGGTACCTGCGGTTGCCGGCTGCATCCGTGCAGAGAGAGAAAAGTGCATACGAGGGCGGGATATGTAGCTGTCCAAGTGTGAACACACAGGACCTCAGCCAGAGGCTTTCTTGGGAGAAGACAAGGATGCTCGAGCGTTTTCCCCCACCAAGACATTCCCCTATTCCACAAACCTTATTTAGCACTTGGTTAACACGCCAGCAAGGAAAAACCCCTTGCCCTAACCACAGCAAAGCCCCTCTCCGTAGAGTGCTATACACGTAAATGTAGGCCTCAGTGTATGGCTAAAACTATCCCAAAGTCCAAAGTCTTCAGTGTTACGTGCCTTGTGCCAGAACACAGGGCCAGCCTTACACAAGGGTGGTTGAGTCTATCTCTATATTATATCTTTATATCTATCGAAAACATAGAAATATATAAATATATAGGATTTTATTTATAGATATATAAGCATGTGATTTTAATCTTTTGTACTGTGTGTATATGTACTGGGATGTGCGTATATACAATATATAGACCATATGCATATGTACTGTATACATACACTAGCTTACATGCACACACATCATACGTGTCTCCAAGGGAGACAGGAATTGCATAGGCATTACTGCATTGAATACAATGGCTGGGGGAGCAACGTACCATTTCTCTGCTTTTAAGACCTCTTTCGACAGGGCTGAGAGGGGAATCTGCAAAAGCAGAGGCTGTTGCTGCTTATTTGCAAGCCGGCTGTCTCGGTTGTCTTGCCCACTGGTCAAACAAACAGCAAACCTCATGAGATTAAGAAAGGAAGGGGACCCCGAAGACCCCGCGGGCCACCCGGTTGAGTTTGTGCTGCGAGAAAGAGATGGACCGAGCCTGAATCACGTCTGAGGAGCCGTATCAGCAAAAGCGCGACCAGCACGGGGGACATCGCCAAGGTCAGCTCGAGACCCGAGGCAGACGACACGCCGGGACCCCGTCCACCTCGTCCCCTCCTCACAACTCCCACCCCCCTCCCCGTGGCTCCCGCGTGCTTTTGCTGGTATGGGAAGAGCTTTGGTCTCTTGTGAGGATTATCCCTGCTGAGTTCGGTCTCGTGGCTGGAGGGCCCGGACCCCTGCGGCCACCGGCGAGCCCTGCAGAAGGACATGTCTGCATGTGCTTCACGGATTTCTGCTTCCCAGCAGGGTAAAAAGAGGCACGGAGCCTGAGCAAAAAGTGGGGAGGGGGAAATTGGCAACCAAAAAGCCCACGGGCCAGAAATACAAACCCGAGGGTCTGGAGAAATGTGCATTATTCACAGTCAGATGCCACAGCTAAGACGCGGGGCGGAGGGGGGGGGGTAAGGAGAGAATAAAGAGCTCGTCTGAGAAAAAACTAAACCGTTCTCTCTTTGCAACCGAAGCGGTTCAAGATGCCGTGAGCAACGCGTTCAGAACGACCTCCTCTCGCTCGCTCGGCGCAGGAGGAAAGGCAGCGATTAAACCCGACGCGCGGCCATCTCGGAGCCAAGGAGGCTTCGCCCTCCCCATGCCTGCCGCTGACCCCCCCACCGGCCAGGCCCTGGGCTTTGCAAACAGGGCACAGACACGCATTTGCTCCCAGGCAGGGCACTGGGAAGCCGGGGGCACTTTGCATTGGTATTTCTCCCTCCTCCCTAGCTTGCTTCATGCCGGCAGTCACGTCTCCATCCACAGACTATCCATGGGAGTAACAGCTAGAGATCTGAGATAGGTGGGTGACCCTAGAGGGAAAGCTTGCAAAGCACCTCTGTTTGTCTTTTCTGACTTGGGGGCGAAGGGGGGGGGGGGAATTGTTGGTGTTAGGGGAGCTGGGCTGGGCCAGCCATCGCCAAAGCAAGGGGTCTCCGACCTTTCCCATCGTGGGTACCCACGACGTCCCGCGGCAGGGAATCACGCTTCCTACCGACACCGCGCGCAAAGTTATTTGCAAAAGAAATAAGCGCCGTCCCTTTGCCGGCTGGCGAAAAAACACCACTCGCTGCACATTTCGCTCTGCCATTAGGAATAAGAGCAGCCGGCGAAAGACGTCACTGATGAGAGCGGGATTTGCAAACGAACCGAAGGAAAGGGGTGAAAAATTAGAGGAATCGCTTCCGAACGAGCGTCCGGCAGCTCTTACCTTGCCGAGAAGGCAAGGCACCATTTTCTCCCCAGTGGCAAAAGTAAAGAGGCTCAGAGCAGGAGTTGTAAACAGGCCTCTCGGGTGGCTCAGCACAAGCCCTGGGGGAGCGATCCTGTCTGCAAAGGTGTCCGGAGACCGTCCGCAAGTGTCCCTTCCCTCCACATAGGCCAGGCACTTAGACGGGCCTCTGGGACAGAGCCCCGTGCCGAGGAGCTTTCACTGCTGCAAACAGAACGGCAGGTTTTTTCCCCCCCCCCCCCCCCGCCTCAAAGAGCTACGGAGCTGAGCAAAGGAAAGAGAAGATGAAAAAAAAGGGGAGGAGGGAAACTTGTCTTTACAGCCTCTCCAACAGCCACAGCAGCTTCCATCAAGTTATCTTTGTTACTTTTGCTTCTGCTGCCACGTGCCATCCCGACAAAGAAGACTCTCCCCCACCTGCCCATTCCCCCCCCGGTGCATCAGTTCACTTCTGGTCTCCAACACCTACGTTCTCCTTGCCCATCTCCAGGTCAGAGACTAACGGAGCAGCTATTTTTCTACCTTTTTAAAATTTTTTCTTTTTACATCTCCTCAAATTTTAACCAAGGAGGGAGCCTGCCGTCTCCCCGGCAGGGAGCAGCTCTGTGAGCTTTTCGGCAGCACCACGAGCGGAGCCGATTCACCAGCCTGGAGGGCTACGAGCACCTCGGCGTGGAGACATCCCTATTTTATGGTCAAACAACAACCACCCAAGTCTGCACAGCTGGCAGAGGGCTTCCAGTTTAATTTTTACTCCTCTAGATGAATGGGTCAATTTGATCACACCATTTACTGGCAAAGACAGGGAAAAAAAAAAATGTGAACAAAGCCTTTTCTTTTTTTTTTTTTTTTTTTGCTCGCTAGGTGTTGCATATTGATGCCCCCGCGCTGCGACGGCACGACACCCTGACCTATTTTGCGACGTTTCCGTGAGGATCGCAGGGAGAAGCGCCTGGCGCCCCTATCCCCGCCGGCGGTTCGGTGGCAGGCGGGTGGTCCTGGGGCAGGTCCCCCCCCCAGCCTGGTCCTGCCCCATCCAGCCCGGGGGCTGCGCGTATCATCCGAGGTAAGGCAGAGGGGACACAGGGAGTTAAGTGCTACGGAGGGTAGCCCACCTGCCCAGCCCTTGCCGTTGACATTCGCGGGGTCCGCTCTACTCCCCTTGGACCGTCTGGCCGAGGAGCCCCATTTTCCGGCAAAAGGGGGAGCGTCGGGACGCAAGGATCGGCCGCCGCTCGTGCTGCGGGTGGGCTCGGTCCCTCCTCGGTCCCATAGGGACGGAGGGGAAAAAACCACTTCCAAAACTCTGACCGACACCGGTCTAGCTGTTCCTGTGGGGTCTGAAAGCGGAGCCAGTACGTAGCGGCTTGGCTGCACGCCTCTGCCCGGCGCTGGCTGTGTAGTTTGGGCAAAGGGGTTAGCGGGAGGTGAGCGAGACCTAGGTAGAAGTGCGTGTTTTTGTGGGGAAGACAGTGCGTGAACCCTGGCAGTGAAAGTGACTCCGAGAGAGATCGGTTCCAAACATGCTACATCTCCATTGAAAACAAACAAAAAAGTTTAAAAAATAAAATAATATTATATATATATATATATTTTTTTATATAAATGAAAAGCTATCAACTAGCAGCAACGGTTCTAGAGATATCTTAGCACCAAGACCAAGGGCAGGGGGGTAACAGGAGAAAGGAAAGGTTCAGTGTTGCTGATACCACCATCATGTTTCCAAACAACACAGCTTGGCACAAAGCTCGTCCCTCCGGGAAGTGAGAACGTGTTGGCTCGGACACCTTCTGGACAACACAACAGGTTCTCACTCCCACGATGGTCTGGTCAGGTTGGTGCTGTCCATGCCACATCAGCGGGGCAAGGCACTAGCATCTGTGGAGTTTTTGCACCTTTTTTGTTTGTGGTTGGTTTTTTTTTCTTTGTTTGGTGTTTTTTTTTTGTTAGTTTTTGTTTTTTTGTTTTTTTTTTTTTTTTGCTTTTCTAACCTGAAGTGATATTGTGTGAATGCCTGGAGCTCATTTACTTTAAAAGAATAAAACAAAGAAGAACCCCAAGCCCACAGAACAATCTCTTTGTGATGGAAGGTGCCAGTCCCCCATTCACATTTCAGCTGGACTCCGCATCCCTTCAAGAAAGGAAGAAATATTTTGCGGGAAGAAGCAGAGCATCCCTCCTTCCTGCTGTCATCAGTCTGCTGTGCTGTGGAACATGTTACCTTGGTCACAAGAGAATACGTGAACCTTTGTACAACATCATCACATGAATATAATCCAAGATAATCTTGCATTGATAGCTCCTGCCACCAAACTGCAGCAGGTTTTTCTTTCAGTCATACCAAACAAAACAAAACAAAACAAAACAAAAAACCCACAACAATCTAGGATTATAAAGACATAGTATAAATAATGTAAATTAGAATATAATTTTTTAAGCCTTTGAATCTCCACCCAGAGATGGCTCTTGACTCATTGGCTGTCTAGCTTCCACAGCAGCCCTGGTTTTGAATGAATAGTTGTATATATATATATTTTTATCTCCTACAATATAAAAATATAAATGCAAAAATTTCCCCCTGCCTTCTCTATTTTGCTATTTTATAGTCTGCACATGACATCATGTTATAATATACGTATGATAGACTGGTACTACGGTTACCATAAAAGGAGCTGAAAGCCAAGTATTACTCTACAGCCCAAAAGTAGGGAGAACTGAGAAAGGGGCATCACAGTTTAGTGGAGGCATTTGTTTCTAAATCAGAAGAAAAACCCAAAATCACGCCCCCAGCCTTTCCCTCCTGCCAGTAATCTCTGTGAGTGAAGAAACCTCCCACTCCAGCGAAGAGAACTGGGGGGAGCTGGAGAGCCGGGGGCAACATAAACGCACGGGATGCTCTGTCGGAAATCAGAAACCTGACGGTCGTCAACAAAAGGCTCAAATGGCTCAATAACTGGACTGAACAACGGAAAGAGAGGCAGAGATTAAAACCAAGTGGGAAAAAACCAACCAACCAAACCCCAAAACAAAACAACACAAAAACCAACCCAACAAACCGACAACACACATACAAAGGAAACCACCGGGAGGATGAGGCTGACAAAGACCCGTCGTCTAGCTTATAGATCATTAGGTTTGAATATGTAGAGTATGGCCCCAGCACATGCTTCTAAAGAATGAAATGTTGCCACCTACACTGCAGCTGCCATGGTTGGAGACACCAGTAAATGTCTAAACATTGTCTCAATCTTTAAAATTCTGCTTAGCTTCTATCAGACGCACATCGTCTTAAATTTTAAATTTTCAGTGTGGGTTTTTCCTTAATATATATAATATATATATATATATTTTATATAATATACCAAAGTTTAGAGTATAGATTAAAAAAATTATTCAACAGCTTTCTGATCTGAGGCATTCCTTCCTAAATATCGGGGTAAAACTCAGAGCCATGGTCCATGCTCTGCAACATCGGCTTCTGATCAAGAGACGACATCCTGCTCAGCATTTCGGCTGACAGTGCGTAACTATTGCCCGACTTCTCCTCGAACCAGCTATCTAGCGCCCTTTTGCAATCGAAGTTGGCAATGGGCGGCCCGTTAACGGCAATCGTCAAAAGATCACTGAGCTGCTCCAGCGTGAGCCGAGAGCGGTTGTTTTTGCGCACTCTCTGCAGGGCGTTGCGCCCCTTCTCACAGCAGGCCGATGAGGTGGGAAGGACTTTGAGGATCTGAACTATTTTATTTAAGAGGGGGAATCTCTGTTTGTATTTACAAATGTGACTGAGCAAGTCTTTAAAACCGTTTTTGGTATAATAATCCACCTTGAGTTCTCGCCACTCCATCAGCAGACTCCCTCGGGTGTCCAACCCCTCTCTGCAAACCTCTCTGGAAAACGATGGGACCGTCTCCAGGTGTTCAAATATTTGTACCATATCCTCCTTCCCATAGCTCATGAGCTCATCTGTGCTTCTGGGCCAAGCTGCAAGGTCAAATACCTGACAGGCCTTCACAAATGTCCGGCTACGGGAATCGAACCTTTGGGCTAGGATCACCTGGGTCTTCTGGCAGATCTTTTCTCTGATCGACTGGAATTTGGCTTCGGCCACCCGTAGGTTTTTCACAGCAATGCCATTAAAGCTTTCACGGAAGTTTTCCTCAAACTCCTGCAAGTACTCCCCGGGTGAGTCTGCTAGCCGGCTGATCTCCTGGATGGCCTCCTCTATTTTATCGTCCACTTGCGACACAAGAAGGTACTCCCCTTGGAAGACGTAGGCAAGGCGTGAAAGCACAGCAATCACATCCAGCAGGAAGTAGATGAGTTTAATCGACTGGTAGTCCATCAGGAACTGCAGGAGGGCCAAGGCAATGGCAGAAGCGTCCGCCCTTTGGGTCTGGCCGCTGACATCTTTGAGATGGGCCACGACCTCAAGGTAATCCTTGATTAGAGCATTGAGCACATTCTGCTCCCCAATGATCCACTTCACCGCTCGAATGTCCCCCAAGAACTCGGTCTCCTCGCACAGAGTGGCAGCAGTGACCCTCAACTCGCACATGAGTCGGGGAGAGTAACGATAGAAACTGAGCAGTTGCTTCAAATTGTTTTCTAGCTCCTCCAGGCACGGGAGTTCCTTCCCACTGATGGCATCCAAAATTTCCAAGTGGGGCCTGTGCACCATAAAGGGCAGGCAGAGAAGCCAGGGCAAGGTTTTTCTGATTGTCATGAACAAGTTGGCTCTCAGGCTGGCGGTAACGTTAGCACCATCGACTCCCAAGCCAATAGTTGGCTTCTCATCCTGCAGTCGTATTCCCAGGCTGGAAAAAGCCCTGTCTAGCGCTTGGAGGTAACTGTCTGTTGTAGAAAAGCCGAGTTCCTGAAGAGAGAGGAATTCGGTTGCCGGAGGCCCGTCGCTGCTCGTGTACTGCACATAAACCGCAACCGTGTCGGCAAGCAAGTCATCGCTCTGCCCGTCCAGAATGATGCTGAGGAAGGGAGACTGTCGGATGCGTTCAACCAGGTCCTCTCGAAGAGCCCGGGCGATATGGTGGATTAAGATTTGGCAGTCTCCCTCGTTCATGTATTGATCCACCACCTTGAGTTCGCACTTTCTCAGTAGTTCTGCCAGAGGCCGAAAGTCGTAGTAGGGCCTGCCCTCCAGGGCCAAGTGGTAGGCCGTATTGAAGAGCAGGGTCATATTTCGGCACATTTCCTCTGTCTTCTCTGGGTGCATCCTGAGCTTGTAAAGCTGCAGGCACTTCTTGTGGAGGTTGCTCTGGCTGTGAAGCTTTATCGTGTGTATCTTGAACTGCTTTGAGCCAATGATGAAGGCTGAAGTCCGAGAGGATTGCACTGTATACTGCCTACAGACGTGGCACCACATTTCATTCAACGTCGGGGAGTACCGCAGAAACCAAAACTTTTTAAGCCACTCTTGCTTGAACCGCCGTATCCTCCGGCCTGTCGCAGAAGACATCTTGGAAGGCTCGTCTGTAGCAGCGATCATGTCGTTGGAAACCGATTCATCAGCAGAATCCACCTCTTGGTCATCGTCCTCCATGATGGTGGGAACAGAGATGATGCTTTCCGAAGCTGTAAGAAAAAGAAAGGGAAAAAAATATGGTATTTGAAAAGTTGCTGAGCTAGAGAAGCATCCTACTGGCGACAGCATCCTACTGCCTGATGAGCTGGCCACAACCTGCCCTCTCCTGTCCAGAACGCACTACGGGTAGAATTTGAATCATGGCTTTGAAGAGAAAAAAACCCAAAACTAAATCAATGTTTCTGCATATGAACTTTGTCTCCAACATGCCACAGTGGACAGCAAGAAAGGACACTACATCCTGGCCACTTGCACAATACATGGTGTGACCCAAATATTCCCTTTGATGAAGGCTCCTGGCTGCTCGACAGCACGTTCCTGGAGGAAATGAAACGTATCTTCAGAAAGGGACACATGGTTGTGTTAAGGCAGTGGAGGAAACAGAGAGGGCTTTCCAACAAGGGACACAGCGGGACATCATTTCATACACAAAGAGCGCACATTTCAGTGTTACCACAGAGTCATTCAGACTTTCTCGGTAGCATGTGAGGCACTGCGGAGGGACTTCCGCTGAAAGAGAATGCATCAAAAATACAGCAAACAAACTGTCTGCAATGGAATGTCTTTTTTATTGGCAGTGCATTATCGATTACAACGGCAACAAATAGAGCAAGTTGTCATACAGAGTCTTTCCCAGACAGTGTTTTCCACTGTGCCCACAGCTGTGTCAGCTCCTGGCCCACCCGGTCACAAAACCTGACAACGAACCTTCCGTGGAACCACACGTTCACCTGAATACTCAGAGCAAAATGCTTTAGATGGGTACACAGCACACAGGCATCTCACTACTCTCCTTAGGCAGGGTTTGGAGAATGCTGTTACTCGGCAAGGCTTACCTGTGGGGTCCGAGAACTCTTGGAGCTCGGGTACCTGGGGCGGTAGCACAGGTGGCTCAGGCAACTTCCCAGATCTCAGCATGTCTAACTCGGCCTGCAGCTCCCGGATTTTCTTCTTCAGCCGGATGCAGTTGGGGCAGAAGGAGGTGGTGGGGATTTCGTGGGAGTTGCCTTGTGCAGAGGCCAGTGACAGCTCCGTCGGGCTGTCTGCTGTGAGTGACAGGGGCTCTTCTTCCTCATCGTCAAGGATGCCCACCTCTTTGGCTGAGCTGAAAGAGGAACCGTGGGGGACCTTCCATTCCCCCTCGCTCCGGTTTCTGCCGAGGTTCAGGGAGCCGTGCTGCATGGCACTGCCACACCTCTCGAAGATGTCTTCAGCCTGGTATTTAGACGCTTTTCTGAGGGAAACCGGTGTACTCGTTGCTAACTGGTTTTCTTCAAATTTTGCAGACTCCAGGGAAGCCTCCAGGACATCTTTGAAGATGAGGTCAATCTTTTTTTTCTTTGTTTGGGGGTGGGATTCCCCCTCGTCACAACTGCGCTTGTAGGGGCTCTTCCCTTGCTTTAAGGTCGCAAGCTGGAGCGGCCCCCTCGCGTCCTCTTGGTTTTCCACATTCTTTTCTGACTTTTCCCTCTGCAACTTTTTGTCTCCTGGAAAGGAAAACGAGGGGTGGGGATTATCACCGGGAACCGAGCAACATCCCTCAATCTAAAACTCAAACGAAAAAAGAACAAAAAGGTAGGCTGAACCCCTGCAGGTCTGCACGTTGCGTTACAAGCCAGGGAACTGACACAACTCAGTGGAAACCGAGGCTCGCGAGAGGAGGAGCCCTGCTAATGGGCACGTCTGCAAAAACAGAGACAGTCCTGGGTAGCCACAGCAGAGTAGGACCCACACACTTTAAAGAGAAGAGAAACTACAGGCAGCTTGTTTAACCTAAAGGTATTATAACCAACCTGAGCTAGAAGGAGACTACGAGGTGAATGACTGATCGCGGTGGAACCTAACACCCAGAGCCCAAGCGCCATTTCGGCTGGCTGGAAGACCTGTGTCTGTTTTGACTTGGTAAAAGGTATCAAGTGTACAGCAGTGCAGCGAGAGACTTGGACCATTTCATGACAACCCCAGCGTCTGTGCACGCCACCGCACAAAGTTTGCAAGCCCCTTTACTCTCGTTCAGTTTGGAGGCTGCTCCAGAAATGCAAAGGTAAAGGAGTAAAAATAACTTGCACTCTTAAACCCCAAGGTACTCATTGTCAACTGAACTACAGCGGGTGAATGCCCTCCAAGGATGGGACATCTAGCTTGTCCCGGTGGAGTCTAAGAGCATGGCCATTCAGTGATTAAAAGAAAAAAAAATAATAAAAGCAACCTCATACAAATTATTAATTGCTTAAAATAAAGGGAATAGCCAGATTTCCTTACCTGGAAATTCAAAAGACGATAGGATTGGCTCAATTTCCATCATTCTTCTATCTTGTAAATAACTTCAAGCATTGATGGCTTCCCAAACAAGACGCTGCTTTATGCTGATTTTTGGTTTTGTTTGCTTTTAAAGTGTATTCATGCTTTCGTAAGAGTTACGGAGCAAAAGCTACCATTCCCTCTCTAAGGAGAGCAATGCTAAGAATGCAGAAAAGATGCAAGACTCGAAACAGTTAGAGTAAGGCACCGTAAAAAGGGCTGGCCCGAATGGCAGGGATTTTGCACTGGGTTTGGATGCTGGCTGGCAAACCCAGCCACTTCTTGAGTGAATCCGTAACAACAGATCTCATTTTCAACACATTGACGAGAATTTCTACAGGCAAAGCTTTGAGCCTCTGCCCTAGTATCTCCCCTGTTACAGACTAAAACGGCTACTGGCAGAGGTAGGGATTTAGTGAATGGATTCTTCTTCTTTCTCAGTGATTTTTTTCCCCCAACCAACCGAGTGGTTCAGCCCTATGGAAAAGCTATAGAAATCACAAGACAATGCCTCATATTATTGGTCTCGACTCCACTGACGAGGCGGGTCAGAAACTACCAACAGAAACAATACCCGGGCACCACGTTATTTTTCTGTGAGTTAATAAAGCGTGCCTCTTCACTCGGCAGGCTCATCTGCAGGGGATTTGAATGAAATCTTTTAAATAGAAAGTGACTCAACGGATTTTGGTGCTGCTCCCTGACCACCTCCCAGTGCCCTCCCAGCTGAGGCTGCGATGTCTCTCGCAAGTCAAGCAACGGCTCAAGCGATGCTCCGTTTTAACAACGTCTCTGTGCTTCTTTTGCGAACGCAGGCTGAGCCCAGCTTGCCGCAGGATGAGCTCACCGAGACGTCGTGGGGTTTCTAGGATGGTCTCCGCAGCCACATGGGTTTCTACCCGAGCGTGTGGTAGGCTATGGCAGGTCCTGAGGAGCCCAGGGGCAGATCTTCACCACACTCACAGCACAAAGCAGGCTGTGAGTTACCATTTCAGCTCCCACAAACCACGGCACCGTGACAAACCACGACTAAAGGCACGTCTGTATGGCAGGGCAACCGCTCGTAGCCTTGGTGCCCCTCCAGAGCAGCTGCTCCGAGGGCGCAGTCCTTCTCTTGCAATACTTTCAGAAAGTACTAAGCCATCTGGACAACTAACGTGTGCATGGGATGCAGCAAAATCACTGCAGCCTGTACCTGATCGCTCAGTGATGTTCATTAACATAAAAAAGCACATTCATAACAATGTTAATTCAGAAATGGGAATTGCCCAAGTACAGCCATCAAGATGTAACACTGCAAGTGCGTAATAACTCCAAGGTGGTGGAGGATAACCAGCTTTTTCAGGACATCTTGTCCACCCCATGATTAAAGAGGAGACACCTTTTACCAAGTCAAGGCAGCAACAGCAGCTGTGTAATAATATACACGAGAACCTTAATTAGAAAGTTATATTTAGTGTGGCTGCCCCTCTGAGGCCCTGCCATTCTGTGGCTAGGCCTGGAAAGAAATGCCCTTAATTAACTTCAGGTCTCAGCATTGTATAGATGAAGAGATGCATTAAGAATTTTTGCCTTCCTCTAAAGCTTCCTGTATTGCTGACATTACACTGACCTAAAGGACCGCTGGGTTTGTTCCAGCATGGCTACTCTCAAGATAACAATTTTTATCCAGGGAAGAATCAGTCTGACAAGTACACAGCCTCCTGTATGTTGTACATGCACTCTAAGGTTGTGAGACTAAGGAGTCTCTAGCTGATGTCGCGCTGATCCCAAATTATCTTTCTGAAGAAAGAGGAGATAAATTAAGCGAGGAAAATGGACATACAAACACACCAAGGAAATCTCTCTTTCATATGCACACAGAACCAGCCAAGGCTCGCTCAAACAGGCTGCTCACAGGACCCAGAGAAAGCAGCACGTTCAGAAGAAAAACCTAATGCCTGTCTGCGGGACCACCACCTTGGCGATCTTCAGGCCAGAAAGTTTTGTGACAGAGGAGCTCTGTCATCCAGGGCTTTGCATCAGGCCCTTGCAGCACACACATGACACGACACACGACACGACACGACACAGCACAAATCCTTCTTTCACGATCTCCATGACAGCGGTTGCATTATTCTTCTCGCACACCCATCCATCCATGCCACGCAGCGCTCTCACCCAGAGACGCTCTGCTTCTAGAAATAACAGCCCTCTCCTTGCACAGCCTGCGCGTCGCCTACTTCACCCACCACACTCGGTTCCAACAAGCATGGCAGCCTGAGGGGATCGGGGGAGAGGGCGGGAAGGGAAGGGACTCACCGCTTGTGAGATTCCTGTTGATGGTCTCCTGGGACATACTATGCAACCGCTTCATGTAATCCTCACTGTACCAGACCCGCAGCTTCTCCCCAGGGCGAATGTCACGGCAGGCGCGGAAGTAAATCCTCTCGCTGTGCTGGAAGGCCATCAGGTTCTGCTCCCTCTCCTCCCGGGAGATGATCACGTACCTGAGGGCGAGGCGACAAGGCAGGCGTGAAGCGCAAACTCCTCTCCTGTGCCCACCCTTGCACAAGAATGACAACCACAATGAAGCCAGAATGACCTTCGGAGAGAGCCATCAACACAGCCAGACTGGAAAGCATGGAGGCGTAAATAATGGTGCGCAAACTGCCAGAGATACAGGACGAGGAGCGTGGACACCCAGGGAACGCTAAGCCAGTGGGTCCATTTCTGCTGGGGAAGGGATGACACCAATGTACATCCAACCTGAAGAAGTACCTGCCAGTAGAGGCGACATGGACTCTCGCGGGCATAAATATCTTTGCCTAGCGATGGAAACAAGGACTTCTGGACTCCCCACCATCACTTCACATCCCAGGGCCTCCTCCCTTGCTCTCAGGAACATATGGAATATGGCAGGGTCCCTCTGCCTGTCTCTTTCCCCCAAACACCATCTTCTTTTTTAGCAGATACCAGATTTCCTTGCTTCTCTCCTTTCGGACAAGCAGAATTGAGGTACTCCGGACAGAAACGTGTGCACGGGGGTATTCGCTGGTTGTCCAAAAGGAAACCAAGGACGTGCCAGTACTGGAAGGTTTTGCATGTGGGCATTCAGCTGGGTGTGACATAAAAACACAAACATCCCTGCAAGTGTCAGGAAAGTCCAGCACCACGCTATGGGGTTCTCCTGGCAGTGCTGACAGGGATTTATTTTCCTGATTTAAACCAGCTAAATTTCATCTCAGCAGAAATGTATTTATTTCCACTTCAAGCAACTGGCCCTCTGTGCAACTTGGTAAGACGGAGATCTACAGCTAGGATCATATTATTTGCTCTCACACTCCTCATGTTCTTGCTAGAGGCCATGAAAAAGGCTTGGTAATACCGGTTCCAGCTGCCGCCAATACAAGCTCGTAACACCCACCCAGGACCAGCAGGAGGCCCTGTCACCATACAGACAGACCCAAGAGCAGATCTCAACGGTTCACAGCTAAACAAAAGCTTTTTCTTCTCTTATGCCATTTGCCTTTACTATTCAGTACTCCCTGCTGCAGTAAGTTTAATGAAGGCGAGCGGCAAATGGCTCCTCTGACATCTGCTGCTACTAGTCCTTGCCCAAACACTCCCTTATAGCTCACAGGTATTTCTTCAGCTAAAGAAATCTGTCAATTTTTCCTTGAACGCTCTCCCCTTCTCTGGCCACGTGCATGCGCAGGTAAAGACACAAGCCCACCTGCACGTGATCCCACCAACCCACACACGCAAGGTCACAAACTCGGTGGAACTTCCCGCAAAACACAGAAAACAAGTCGGCAGCGTCTCAGACTGCCCAAGGCTCCGGCAATTCTGGTTTTAATGTTCAGCAACTGTGCACGTGCCTGCAATCAGCTGTATTTTTCCTAATGTGTGCTACCCAGGATGCTATGCAATCTTCAGTAATTATTTAAACGGCAGGCTCTGACACTGCCAAAATTAGCCGAACATAGGCTTATGTTAACCCTTATGTTACTTTTGATCAGAAAACGAAGGAACTATTAAACCACCGGTTTGTGTATTTGAGAAAGGACGGATGCCTGGACCAGCGCGGTGGGAAGGAGGTCCTGCAACGGCACACACCTAGCGCTGCCAGGCCGCCACTTTTGGGTGCTAGCGATCGCTCCACTAAAGGTGTTACCAGGCATTCAGACAGCCACGAGATACACAACCCTTGAGACACAGCGATGTGCTGTGGTCATTCTGATGCCCTGCAGCACGGGACATCCTAGAGGACGCGCTCCCCAGTCCCAGCAAAATGCCAGGATGCTTCCCAGCGCCGGCTAAAGAGAGTCTCTGGAGCTGCTCTGCATCCCACTGCCCAAACATCGGCGAGAGCGATGACAAGATCAGGCTGCCCCTGCGAAGGAGCCTGGCTGCCTGCAAAGATTTATCACCCTGAAGTTGCTCACGGCTCCTTAATACAACATAGAGGACCCACATCCCCACAGCCAGCGGCACTGAGGAATTCACAGGGCAGCGGCAGGACGGTCCGGTGCAATCCCAGCAAACTGCATTTGTCAGCAAGATTTAGAAAATTCTCTAAACCACAACTTCGCATGGGAAAGGGAGAGCCCGGTTAACTATTCCTACCAGGGCTCGCTTTTATTATCCAGTATTTTATCAAGCACGAGCGTGCTTTTTTCCCTTTTGCTTTCCTCCTGCCTCTAAAGCCCTTCAAATTTCTGCCCGAGAGCGTTCTTCAGCTCCGCCGCCTGCGTCCTGCGGCTCCAGCTGCTCCGGGCACGGCGGGGAGCTGGGAGGAGAGCGCAGGCTGAAGGCTGCGAGCTGCAGTACTGCTGCAGCCCTGCAGCACGCTCCCCTCCTGCGTCCTGCAGCGACCGGCGCTGCCGATTTCACCAGGAGCTACGAAGAAAGCCCTTAACAGACGGTGGTGGAATAATCCGGTCACAAACACGTTTCTTCACAGCGGCTGGCAATTAGTAACTGGTTTACGCTCCGAGAGGAAGCTTTACATCTGTGAGACTTCCCTGAGGTAACAGAAACGGGGATGAGATCATCCACATTAATGAACCGCTTTTTGAACCAGCGCTGCCCAGCCCTAGCAAAAGCGACCCCAGGGGCACAAATGACACGGGTTACAAAGGATTGCATAAAACCCAAATTCCACCTGTCAGTCTAATGCACCTCACCGCAGGTTAGAGGCAGGAAATTTCCTGAGGACAGAGCAAGTCGCTCCACAAAACGGCAGCCTGCTTGGCTAGGCAAGGGCACAAACTGCCTGCTGAGGAGAGGAAAAGACTGCACCGGTCTGCCTTCACTGACATTATCTATCCCCGAGGCCGAAGCGCTCGCATCCTCAGCGACCCTTCCCGTGAAGGCTGGAAAGCAGCCAGTCCCCCTCCTTGCTGCCGAATGCTCAAGCTGAATTGAGGCGAAAAGGCTGCCTTGCTTTAGATGCCTAGGACAGGCACGGCTACGCCGACGCAAGTACTGCGCGCAGACGGGCACGGCCCCACTGGAACAGCGGGTTTCCCAAGGGACCGTGATCCCTAGTGGAAGAACAGGGCTGGGACCACCGCTGGGGCAGACCTAGCCACCCAGCGTTGCTCCTGTTCCTGCAGACAGGCATTGCCACCAGCTGCGAGTAGGTCATTTCGTGTTCCGCTCGGTCCCTGGGACGAGCCAGGACTCAAGAACCACCACAGAGTCTGCCCAGGCTAATCGGGACCAGCCGCTGCACCAGTGGAGACCATTTACGACCCATTTGCAGCTCTTGGGGCTTGGATCAACCCCGTGGCTGTCGGAGGCACAGCTCCTTGCTCCACAGGGCTGCCTTTCCCATAGCCTTTCTAGCTAGCAGCAAAAATCCATCCTCATCTCCCTTTTTTTTTTCTTTTTTTTTTTTTCCCCTAAGCCACAGTCCACTCAGGACACCAAATTGCCATGTTTTGGGATGTCCCAGTGAGCACGCCCAGAAAAACATTGTCAAGGTATTTTTTGACAGCTGGGACCATTCCTCCCCAGGAGGGGAATAGAGCAGCCAGGAGAGACGGTGAGGAGGAAGGAGAGCCCCACGGTTGGAGGAAGGCTCAGGCTTCTGCCCCCCCCCCATCCCCAGGATGTGCCCCATGCCTCCCCCCTGCCCACCCTCTGGCTGTTCCCCTGGGGTGCTCCGCTGACACCCTGCCAGGGCAGAGCACCTCAGGGAAAAGGCCACCGGCTTTTCCCAAATCAACGTCGAGCACAGAGCCAGGGCAGGAGATCCTGCCCGGCAAGAGAGCCGCCACCACGGGGTACCGTACCTGCAAACCCTGCCTCAGCTCTCCCACGCTGAGCGCCGCCAGGAGACCCAGCAACTTGTTACCAGTTCAGGCAAAAATTATACGAGAGAAACAAATGACTCCACAGCAGCTGTGTTAAAAGGGTTATATATTTATTGCATTCTTCATAAAAATACTTTGAAGGAGAATTTTTTCAGCATGTACAAGATGTGGAGATACTGGGGTTGAGCACAGCAGTTTGCTTTGACACAGGCACTTACTTCAACAGCCAGTTAACACGATGTGTGCAGGAGGGAGTATCCTTTGCGAGCCAGTACAGAAAAGCCACTCCATCGAGGGGTCTACACAGGGCAGGAGATACTTCCCCAGATCTGGGCCAATCTGTAATAGTCCACAGAGGAAACTGGGGGAGACATCAGGCAGTTTACAGTACGAGGTCCTCTCTCCTGACCAGAGCCCAGCCTCTGGGGGCTTCTATTGAAGGCTGTGCATCCTGCACCAGGATTCTCTCTCTAAACGTGTCTGTGTGGGCAAACTGGTGACAGCGACGATGACAACTCCCTCCAGTGCCCAGCACCTGCGGGAGTCTCCTCCTCTGCAGACCTGAGGGTTCCCAGAAGGGATCCCCCTGGACAACATCAGAGGAGCTAATCCTATCAGTAAATCCATTAAGGGAACATCAGCAGGGACCAAATATTATAAAAATATAAAATACTACCTCTAATACATAGCAGCAGCACTATATTGACTCAGAAAGCCTTTAAAACATATCACCATTTTTTCAGTTCTCTGTGATTCATAAATTAGATCTTCTACTACCAGATTTCCCAATCTTCCCTTCAAGTGAAGAGAGACCATGACTTTCGCAGAATACAAATGTTACAACAGAAGTAAAACGACATCCTCAGAGGAAAGTGAGCAAGTACTGCCCTGGTCTGGCACCAGCACTACGAGGAATGTCCTCTGCATGAAACCAGCGTGGGTCATTCCTCAGAAAGGAGGTTTTTCTCCTTGCCAGACCTCTACTTCCTGGACCAAGGGCCCTTTACTGCACCACTAAAAATAAATTACTTGAATTAGAATTACAGAACAATGAAAAAGTAAAAAGGAAAAGCACGTCAGGAATGCCTGACACAGCAGACATACAGTGAACTTTCCAGAAGAGAAGCTAGTGCACTATACTTTCAAAGGACAGGCCAGACAGATTAAAGAAGATCCTTCAAGATCACATAAAACAAGCCATCCTTCTCCTATACTGCACTGCCTATGTTCAATTCCTGCTGAAGTTTATACAACTTTTTGGCCAAGTCTGTAGCCCAGACGTGGCAAGACAATGCGCGTTCATATTAACTGGAATAGTTTCCTGCAACCCACCTCCACATACAATAGGACAGCCTGGAGAGCAGCGGTGTGCTAACTGTGTGTGGGTAACACCTTGGCCCTTTTCCCTGCTGAAGCGTATCATGGTAACAGTCCAGATTACTCCAGAGATGAGGGCAGCATGGTAGGTGCAGATGTGCAAATCAAGGAGAAGACAGACATCTTGTAAAAAAGCTGCCACATAATGTTATCACCACCTGAGGTGACATTATTAAAGCCTAGTTTCAGAATCGGGGTTGTACATGGGAATCTCATGCAGCACTAAGCAATTCAAATGTTGTAACAGTCCTTTCTTGCATCTGTAAGGGGAAAGAAAGCAGTACAAAACCAACATGTCTAAGATTTTAACCTATATAGCTGTGAATTTAGATTGTAAACTCTTCACAGTAGGAGAACACAGTACAGATCCCACCCTAAATAACACTGAGTAAGTGCAAAGAAACTGTACTGAAGTTGACAGACTTACAGTGATACAAAACCAAACTGTTCCTGAGGTCAGAGGCAGGCCCTATCTCTTTCCTTATTTCTGTGCAGTCTCTCACATTTTGAGGAGGGTAAGGTGGTTCAAAACGGAAGATTGTAACATGCAAGAAATTAATATGATACAATTCTCTTTAAATGTTGTCATATTATGAAATAATTGTATTTTAACTGCAATCGTGAAGGGTGGATAGGTAGGGGTTTCAGACTGGAGTGGACAAAGATTAAACTCTTTGATGTAAGTGCATGTGGGACCGCAGGATCCAGGCACGTGCCATGCAGCCCTTCTCAGCAATCTAAAACCACAGAGTGCTCAGACCTGTCCTCTTGTCCTCAGTGTCGTGCCTTCTTCCCTTCCCTGCACAAGCTCTGCTTTCACACCCCTCTCCCCAAACCTGTGCGTAAGTCACAGTAAGCCCTGGATTGCCCATTATTGCTGAACGCAAGACAAAAATAATGAGCAATAAGAGTCTTTAGAGCCATAAGGATGTACTTCTGCACAGTGCATATACCAGTTTGCAGGAAGATGATGGGAAGGCAGTAGTAGAGTAAATATGTGGGTTGACTGCAAAGGGAGCTCTGTAGTACACTGTCTCAGTAAATAACATTTCACAGGCACGAGAAGAGATCAAGATAATGATTCCTACTGCATCTCTTAGCTTATAGAGCGTTCAAAGCATGGGGAAGCCAGTGAAAACTCCTAATCTCTATGAACAGAAAGATGTCCTACATCCCAAGCTCTCTAAGATTTGAGATTCCTCTTTGCTATTGCAGAGGGCCAGCCCTACTATTCAGCTGCCATAATTCATACTGCTCTGTTCGCTAGCAGGGGGATGGATGGGTTGGGGCGGCTGTTAACCTTCCCCACAGAGTACTGATACACATGGAGAGGCCATGTGAGCATGCAGCAGCTCAGGAAGGGGCATCTTTCTTTACATTACATGAAGCAGACTAAAAATGGTGTTTTCTCTTTCGTGACCTGGTAGTCCGTGCAGAAGGAGTCTGTTTTGGGGGGTTTTGGTTAGACTCTGCACTGGGCTCAGGGGGCTGTTTTGAGCAAGCTGCTTGCAGAAGAGACCCCTGCATGACACTAGGATCCTGTATCCTATGGAAAGCCTGGACCCCATCGCGGATTTCCGATAAGGTCTGGCACATCTGGCCAACCTGGCTGGTGAGGTCAGCCATCCTCTGACCGATGACATGCATGCTGTCTGCCATGTCTCTGTGAATAGCCACCAGCTCCTGGCAGAACTGCCTGAACAGGTCAGTTTGCTGCATGTGGGAATGGAGAAGCTGGCGATCGAAGCTGGAGAGGGGTGGACTCCGGGTGCGGGGGTGCGGGGGTCTGCAGGATGAGGTGGTGCGCGGGGACGGACGGTGCAGTTCCTGCCTTTGGCTGGTAGCTTCTGAGTGCTCTGATGAGGAAGAAGTGCGGAGGAAGGAGGGCCCGGAGAGCTGGTTGACTCCTGCACTGGCCCTCTGCAGCAATGAGAAGCGGTGTTCCCGAGAAGTGCCTGGCATCTCTTCATCTTCGTCAGCTTAAAGAGAAGAGGAAGCATGAATTATTAACGTGAAATCCCTCACAACTCTGACTTCTGTTTCAAGGTATCTCGAAGCACATGGAAAAAGGGTTTTCCCCTCCCCCCAGTCTGCCAGTTGAGACAAGCCTGTAGCTCCTGATGCATAACTCAACATGCACGTGCTGCAATGTTAGCATCTGGGTGACAAGTTTAGCCTTAAGAGGCCTGAAGAGCAGGCAAACCCAGTCAACCGAGGAGGAATCCAAGCTGCCATGGTATCCTGTACACAGCATTGTTCATTACTAGAACATAAATCCATTTCAGACAGTAGCAATGACTCCCCTTCCCCAAAACCGTAAGTAGCTAGAAAACTCCAATATTTTGGAGGGACAAAGATTCCTGGCCTTTGGTTCGATCTCAGAACACCCTGACACATCCGGTTCCTCATGCCAAAACCCTGTTTCCTTGTCATTTCTTACACCCTCCGCACTGAGAAAAGCATAGATGTAGTATTTGCTGCTCACAAAGTCTGTACTGCAAAGCCACTATGTGGTTTGGCATCACTAAGATAAACAGGCAGTCAGGCATAGCAGCAACAGGACCCTACGTTAATTGGGCAAGTATACTCGATGCAAAACCAAAACCAAAGCAAAACACCATGGGGAAGTTCTCATTAGTCTGATGAATATTTAGTGATGTGCCAGTTCATGGGTACAGGCACACCAAGAGTAAGAAGAGACGATACTTGTTGCAACTGCCCACTATCTCCTTGCATAAGCTCTATTCATTTTACCTCTGAAATAGCATAACTGGCTTCCAAGATAGATGCAAAGAATGACCAAGTCCCACTTTGTCAGTTCTTGAAGATTTTTGTCCTTGCTTTCCCACTAACAACATTACTTTGGGTATGAGATAAACCTAAGGCAGTAGGACAGTGCCACCCATGAAGTGTTGGTCGGCTGACTTCCCAAAAAGTTATCCCCTCTTTCTCTCCTTTGTATCCCTAAAAGCTCACAGACCAAGAAGCTGCACGGCCACACAAGAAAGCTGTATGTATCCAACTGG
Source organism: Astur gentilis (assembly GCF_929443795.1). Classification (NCBI taxonomy): domain Eukaryota; kingdom Metazoa; phylum Chordata; class Aves; order Accipitriformes; family Accipitridae; genus Astur; species Astur gentilis. The sequence goes on from NC_064901.1 coordinate 22,623,237, forward strand.
GCAAAGAACCTGCAAAAAGCAGCTTGTGGTTCAGCACTGGAAGGTGTCTGAGAACTGTGGTGCAAGAAGATTAACTTAGAAAGCAGGGCCAGTAGTTTCTTAAAAAACAGTGAAGAAGGGAGTCATTATCATCTACCTTTTCCACAGCACTTGTGCTGAGCCTTCAGACCGCTCATGAGAAATCATTAGCGGGCTGGCCTCAGAGCATAAACACCAGTGATCACTGAGCCCCCCCAACAGCCCTCTTGGAAGATGGTTACCATGCAGTAATCTATTAGTGACTTGCACATGAGTCTCAGCTTTATAGCATTGCTGTTTTATCGGGGTGCATGCAAGACAAAGAACTCCTAATCCTTTACAAACAATTTTTCACAGACTGGAGGTAGTTGGACTTCAACTACAGATGTTCCCTCACTTGTAGGATTAGTTCAGACTTACAATCCATTAAGAAAGTCAAATCTGAACAATGCCTACCCTTAGAAGACAGTATGGAAAAGGACTAGATAAACAGATACAGAAGATGATCTTAACTTGGAAACAAGCTTTCCCTCAAGCCATCTCAACACCCCACGATCACCAGAGCAGGCTGTCTTGAAACCAAACACGGCAGTAGGACCTAGCTTGACGGGCAACCCAGTATCTCACAAAACACACAACGCTCTTCTGGTGTCAAACTGAGATATGCAAGCATAAGACAAAGAGGTGTTAAGGCAATGATACTTACAGCTTGTTGATGGGCTGTCAACCACGTCCAGATCCGCTCTCCGGAAGCCGTGCATCTGGCGTGACGAATGCAGCGTCGACTCGATGGCTCTCTCGTGGGCGGTCAGGACGATGGCCGAGGGCCGCCCCGTGCTGCTGGGGCTGGAGAGGGACCTCTGCATGAATGCCAGTTTGTCCTTGGTCCTTCTCTTCATGTCGTCCCATCTGTGTTTAATGTCTTTTACAGACCTGGGGACCTGGCTGACTGATGTGATCTGCCTGGCTATGCCTTCCCAGATCTTGTCCCTGTCAGCATGGGATAGACGCATTGTCTCCCTCCCAAACAGCATGGCTTCATTTCGGGTCACCTCAGTGACCAGAATGTCCAGTTCTTCCTTGGAAAACTTGGGCTTCCTCTTTCGTTCAGCCATGTTCCTTGGGTTGAACATCCCACAAAGCACAATTGGGTAAAAGGAAATCAGCGCAAAGCATCCCCCTGCATCCAACCACTTGGCCAGTGCAGCACTGGGGCAGAGGAGTTCGGTGGGATCCAGCTCCCCCCACCCGCAACAACCTCTCAGTTTTCCTCAATCGCACCAGGAAAAGGCAGCCGTTTTGTTTCTAAGAGGCAATTTTCAAGCTTAAGAAAAAAAACACCAAGCAACACTAGTGTGAAGGAGCCTTCTCAGCTTTACAGTTAAAATGAAATTTTACACTTCGTCTGATGCCCTGACTTAGGTATGAGAATTTCAGTACAGCCTCACATCGCTTGCCGCAGTTTGTGCAGAGAAAAAAGCGTGAGAACTCACTATCACATTGATGAATTAGCTTCTAAGGTGACATTGCTCGAAAATGGGTTCTCGAGGAAATTTAGAGGCCTGAAACATATCTTATTGTTCTGCCTGGCACAACATGCAACGGAAACTTTTAGACCACCCTTTCTGTTAAAACTTGCAGGATGTCATGCGGAGGCTACATCAAATTGGATTATTTCCAGGGGAGGGACATTTCAACTAGACTCATGGGCAATTTCTGCAACTTGCTTTTTCTAAGCAAAAGTCTTTTCTTCAGCACCAGGGGTACTGCAAATCCAGCATCCGTCTGCTTCACAGCAAGCTCTTGTTTCACCCAGAAATGGTTGCCGTTTCCCATTGTTCTCAAAAGGAATGAGGCCACCCACTTGTTTTTCCTGGCTAGGCTTTGCTGTCACTGCCGCTGACAGGAGCCTGCACCCAGTTTCTGGCGCTTCAAACGAACAACTCGTAGCCTCAGCCCATTGAGAAGAAGAGGCAGCCATCCTGAGAACAAGCAGTTTTGTCCAAAGGGGATGTGTGTTAATTTTTCCAGCCACAGTCGAAGGAAACTTTAAAAATAAACAAAACATTAGTCCTAACTATAGCTTTTTATTGGGCGGGGGGGAGAGAAGGTGGCAGATCTATTCAATAGGGAAGGAGAACACAGGCTGTGTGAACATGCAGTCTCGCACATAAACAAGGTGGGACTGCGGACAGGGGAATAATCCACAGCCTGGGCATGCGGACAGGGGAATAATCCACAGCCTGGGCAATGGATGCCTGTGTAGAAACATGCGGAACAGCACGGAAGAGATCACAGGCCATGGAGGAGCAGAACTGCTGGGAAAACTTAGTGTATGCCTTGATTTGAATAATAGCAGAGTGAAGTAAAATGCCAAAATGGTTTTTCTAGTGCTACACATTACAAAAGACTGCTTTTACACATCTTCAAACAATTAAAAGCAGGGATGTCAGGAACTTTTTTGAAAGAGGTCAACGTTTTTGGTGCTTATGTCATATAGTTCTTAATATTTTAAAAGGAAGTTCTCGGATAGAAATCTACATCAGCATGGAGTTATGGTGGAGAATGTAACACTCATCTGAGGTAAAAGACTTCAGTGTTAATATAAATTGTCCCCAAAAGCTGTCACTATGAGCCTAGAAAATTAATGTTTTAAAAGGATATTAAGATGGAACAAAGAAAGAAGACATCTTAATGGTTAGGACACCTAACAACTGTAACTCTGAAGTGATACCATGGGAGTGAAAACCTATTAGCTTCCCTATGCATTAGTTTTCTTTCTGCTTATAGTCCTAAATTAAATGAAACCAAAGATGCTATCTGTTAGATACTAGATTTAATTTAGGACTTATTGTTAGTATCTTTGCAACGTTATGGGAATAAAGTCTGGCTGGGATAGCTCAGACCCTCCTCTTTCAAAAAATTACAGTTAATCCTAAAATCTTGCCTGAATGCCCTATCTCTCGCAGGCAGACTTTAGCCACCCCAAAATACTTTCCGAAAAGCTCATATAAGCAAAGGCCTCAGCATTTTTCCCCACTTGCCCCACGTTTGTGATAGCCCTGCTGGCACCTCCTCAGAGATGGGTGGCTTTCAGTGCTGACATGGCCCAGCAGAAGAGAGGTGGTTTGGGATGCATTCGCGTGAAAGGTGCTTGTGGGCCGCAGACTAAGAAAAACCTACAGAAAGGCAGACTGACCCTTGCCAAATGTCGTTCTAGTTTCTCCTTAGTGCCGTTACACTGCTGCTTAATGAATCTCACTGACACTGCTGCCCTCCATCGGGGTAAGTGTCAGAGGCTGTTAACCTTGGTTAAAGCTTGAAAACCAGTAGGAAAGGCTGCTCAAATCCAGGCCACATACAAGGAGAGATGGGAACTAAGTGCACAGATGCATTTCACTGGGACAAACATAAATGCATCCTTGAGATACTGTTTTGGTGGAGCTTCATTTATGGAGGGACTGAGGGAGCATTTAGGGAAGATGGTAACGAAATGATGGAGAGCCGGCAAAGCATTTGCTAACTGACCTCAAGGAAAAAAACCCAACCAACCAAACTTAAAAGGAAAAAGGAGTTCTCCCAGCTGAACACTGGAAGGAGAGAAAAGGCTATGTGGAACACTGAGCAAGGGAACGTTTATGTTTTGATTTTTATCACGTTCAGCAAAACTGGGTTTCATGTATATTCTCCGCAGGTACTCAAGACTGCACAATCAGTGCCTCCATGTGGTAGAAACAAACCTCCACTGACAAGTTGCTCTGGTGAAAAGGAGTAACAGTATTCTGCAAAGTGCCCCTGGGTAGGGGTGAGCTTGCAGAACAGAAGTCCTTCCCGAGCTGCTTGGAGCCACTGGCAGGGTCAGGAAACCTGCACCCTCTCTTCTCTGTTGAACCCACGGCTGCCATCCCTAGCAAAGCTGCACTGATGAGGAATTAGAGCCCTTTTTGCTCTTCCCAGACAAAGTATCCCACCAAGTGCACTTAGGACTATCTGTGGTAGACCTGGATGTTCAGATTTCAGGGTTTCCACTCATTTGCTCCAGCATGACTTCGGTCAAAACTACTTAAGATAACTTAAGTATTCCAATAGCAAACTCACCATGCAAAGAGTAATGAGTTCTGGCCAGTTTTAATCACAAATTCAATTAAAGTTAGGTTCCCAGCAGGCACATTAACCTATTCTGTATAAAAATGCAGACAGTATTACTGTCAGAGAGATCTTTTTCCCCTCATGCATTTCCACTAGCATGCAGGATGCCCCTAAGAGCAGTCACTGATATTTGGAAGTACCTCTCTGGGGATGCTGTGTGGGTTTTATCAAGCTCCAGAGGAGCCCGAGCTGTGAGGCTGTGAATTCACACCTCAGCCCAGGTCAATCTGAAAGTGCAAGACAGTACAGCTATTTCTTTAAAAACACGTGACATTGTAAACTATGTGAACAGTGGGCACCTAATGATCACCCCACAAAGATATCAAACAACTCCACTTTTCTTGGCCTCTAAGAAACAAGCATGTAACTTTTCCCAGGGCTCTAAAGTAGTTTTTTTACAGGGATCACAGTCCTGCAGTACTTTAGGATCCCTTTGCTCTGCATAAATTTCAGTCTGTAATGGATAAGAACATTTGCTCCACTTGCTGCAAGGTAACAAAGACCAGTTTATGAAGTTCAACAAAATGACTTGTGCATAGGCTGGTGGCTTTTATTCCCCCTGAACACATGGGCGTACACAGTAACCCTGACTTTTTTAAAATTTTTATTTTTAAAAGGTCCTCTAAAATCAAAGCAGTAGCTCAGTACTTAAAAGATCTGCTGATCTGCTTTGAGCAGGCTGTTGGAACACTTGACCAGAGCTCCCTTCCAAGCTCTATTATTGTAGGAAAATCTAATCGCAGACATCTCCATTATAAGGAGATACAGGAAGACTTACAGAACAGTCTTGCTTCTCATGACCTCTTTGTTACTATGTTTGGAGGGGAAATGGGGCAGAGAGGAAGCCAAAGGAGAAAGAAGTGAAGAAGTCTTGCACCAGCCTTTTCACATGGGCTGAGGGAAAGGATGAATTTGAACTGTGCCAAAAGCCTGAGAACTCAGGTACTTGCATGTAAGAAGGGATACAGACTATAAAGGCCCAAACTAGCCTAGAAACGCCACACATGAGGCACTTCAACAATTCAGTTAGGCACCACCAGTTTGATGGTACTTCCTACCCTGCATCTCAGTCTGGGCCAAATGATACATACACAGAGGGATGTTTCCTGGACTTTCTGAATTCCTTTCACTTTTGGTCAGATCCATTTTTTTTTTTTTCAGAGGTCCCCAACAATTGAATAACAAAATTTCCTCAGAAGTAGCCAGAGCAATCGCTGGTTCTGCACAATCCTTCAGAAGCCCCAAGAACTCCCATCAGCAGCAGTTTATGGTTTGTGCGTGAGAAAGCACCAATTTCACTTGAGGTTTGCTGTGATCCGTGGTAATCAGTCACCCTGAGCCCCCAAAAGAATAAAAACAGAGGAAGAGGTTTGCACACATCCCTGCAGGTCAAAACCATGGAGTTTCATAAAGTATTGGAAACAACAGCGCTTTACTCTGGACAGAGATGAAGGGTGCATTATTCTCGTGCCAGCAGCCAGCTTAGGAAAACATGCTCCCAGCATCAGGAGTTTGTCTCGACTGACTGACTGAAGAGGGAAAGGGCAAGAGGATGTTACCATTGCCATGCCATCTGCTACGCTTCGGACTCCTTCCTCCCTGTCATCCACTGCCTTGGGTAAACAGTCACTTGAAATTAAACCAGCAAGTGCTGCAGTGTACACATTGTCCTCAGTGGGAACATGAGAATGGGGTAATCAACAACAAAAACAATAGCCAGATCTACAAGAAGAGAGAGGAGTCAGCCCAAGCTGCCCTCCCCATGCCATACCCACCTACCCAGAGGGTGAGTAGATCTGCTTTGCAAAGCACTCCATCTGTGAGTGATGGCAAAGAGCACCATCTGAAAAACAAAAAGAGCGCTGTCTACAGCGTCCTGGAAGTACAGTTTCTGTGGGTAATCTCCATGACAGGTAATGTCCTAGCACTGGATAGCGAGTGCACCTTCTGTTTGAAAACTGCTAACAAACAAAACCAAGGCTTTTTGAGGGCCACTATCTCCACTTGAACTGTCAGTCAGACTCTACATAATACTGCTATTGGAAGCAATTTTCAAGAGTAAAACCAGAAAGATCAGCAAGACTGGTATAGCCTGCACAGGTCCTTTGATACAACCTTCCCCAGAAGAGTTGCAAACATCCCCTTTCTACAAAACCATAACCTCCTTGCTTTTCAAGGCTGTAGAGAATGGTCCAGACCACACTCGTCTTGAGACTTAACCATGGCAAATACAAGTTTAGACAAGAACATTCTGTTCTTTGGTGCTGGGACCATGAGTAGTGCCTATTTAAACCCAGATATCAAGCTTATGTTCGTGGCAGGAGGAAGAAGAGTTCATCATAGGAGTTTTGCTTTCCAAGACTGTGTTTTCCCCCAGCTTCACTGTCACCCAGATCAAATAAAGATCCAGCAGAAAAAAATCTCACTCTGATTTTTGAACTTGCATTCTTTACTTCAAGATATATGTCCCCCTACCTAATCTGTCCACCACGCCACTGCTTCTTTTTGGAGTGACAACTCCAGTCTCAGCCCAGGTCTAGCATTTTCTCTCATCCAGTAATGAACAACTGTAATGTTTGGAATTCTTACAGAAAAATGAGATCCTTTGCTGAACTTTATGAACGTTAAGTGTCAGAACAGCTGCTATCCACGTGAAGACTCAAATGGAGCAAAAGTGGTGCAACCAGATTTGACCAGCTAGTTCAGTCTTGCATCTACCTATACTTCATGCTCTCTCTTCCCTTAACGAGTGACAACTGAAAATCCTAGACATCCAGGCCAACAAACCAGTTAATTCCCACACTGCTTTACCCTTGCATTAAATGCCTTCTTGACAACAACCGCTTCCAAAATTCACCCCTGAAAGCAGGATTGGTCTGAATGTGGGATGGGCACCAGTGTGCAGCAATGCCCCATTCTGGTGACTCTCCATACACAGGAGGCACTTCAGTGCTTTGCCTCCGCCTCAGAAGGCTGCAAGAGTGACATACATTTTGCAGATACACACCAATACCTGAAGCACTGCAGCATGGTTAAACATGTTCCATTACTGCTGCAGTTAACAAACCAGAGCCAGCCCCACTCCTGGTTCAGTACTGACTGGTATTTGGGTTCTGCTCTGCTGAGTCCCGGGGCCGGCAGAGGGAGCGCAAGCACACACATGATTTCTGCGTTCCGAGCTGCAGCAACTCACTCCATGTTTCTCCTAACACAGTAAAGCTGACACTACGATGACAGCCACCACAGACAATTGTTGCAAGTGAAGCCCAGAAACAAAACAAAAAAAAGCACCTCTTCCAATGTCTGTCAAATGGGAAAGGACAAAAAAACCCCAAACAGAATCAAATGTTACCCTGGGGATAATGCAAAGCATTTTGCAAATATTTGAACATAAAGTAAAAATAAATAAATAAATAAATAAAAATAATGGAGTGAGACCTGTCAGCATTTGTAAGAGTAGATAAATAGGATCATCTTTATCATTCCAGAAAATAGCCATCCTCCATACACACATCCTTGTTTTAGTCCCTTTCATTGAATCTGACTCCAAAGGATTCACCACAATAAACTGAAAGAGCACAAGCACACCCTTTACAGAAGGGGTCATGGCACTTTGGTTTGTTTTTCTGTCACACAAAACAACAAGGGGTGTTTGATGGCCTCTCTCTGGAAGACAGAACCCCAAAAGGGAAGGCAGAAGAGAACTGGACTCACCTCATCCAGTTTGCTTTGGTTTCATCTGTCCCATCGATGGATTTGTAGCGGTTGTTCTTATCAACAATCTGCAGAACAAGAGAACAGATGCAGCATGTCAACTAGCTGGTCCAGTCAGGAAAAGGTCTACGACTCTCAAATCACTGCTTCAGTTCCAGCCTTAAGTCAGGACATGAAACTCTAGGCCATGAATCTCAGCTCTCCTAGTACTACAGGCTGCTGCGCTGGACACGTGTGTGGAGGCTTCTCTGAACTAAGAGGCATTTTCCTATGTACAAATATCCCTAATACAGAACCATGGATGCAGGTGACAAAACTGTTAACAGTCCTGAGATACAGAAAATTATCCTCCCTTCCAGGACAGGGCTGCGACACAAACAGAAAAGCATGAGCAGCATTTCATATCAGCAGCTCTCAATTTTTTCGCACCTGTAACTTAAGTCCCACATCTCATTTCTCATAATAATTAATATCCATCAATCTGGTGACATCTCTTTCTCATAGGCTAACCAAGGCCTGTAGTACTAGGGGAAAAAAAATACGGGGTTTGGTGCTGGAGTCTGCATGTAGATCAGTTCCTGATGGACTGGATCTCCTCTTTCCTGGCCTCTTGAGCCACCTGTTCTGCTCAAGCGGGCTGGGAAGAATACTGCAGGCCTGTGAGAGAGCTTTGCAATATCTAGATACAATCCTTCTTCTATCCTCAAAATGATGATGAGAGCAGAGAAAGGTACTGGAGGAGCCGTAGAGGTTGAGTGAGGATGGAAGAACATGGCAAGAGGAAAAGGAGAAGCAAGCTCTGCTTCCTACAGCTGCGAATTGAACTTGGGTGCCATGGCACCTGGTCTCCTTTCACATATCAAAACCCTTAAACTTCTAATAATTATGGCAGGTTGATGTTCGCCTACTGCCCATGTGGGTCAGTGGAAGATCTTTGCAGAAGGGGAAAGATGGCTAAGGTCTGGCTCCACAGACCCGCGAGTCCCCCAGCTCTGAGCTGCATGGCTGGGGCATCACTTCGTTGGGAAGACTCGTCACTCACCAGCCACGAGAAGAATCCTGCGGACTTGTCCTGGCTAGAGATCTGCCCCTCATACGGCCCGAAGATGTGACCTTTGGGGATCACCTCATTCATACAGCGCACATCATTCTCCCCATTGGGCTCTTTCACCACCTCCATTCCAGGCGGGATGGTCAGCGCTGCCCGGTCAGGGATGCCAACGGGCACTGGGGTGTCAGACACGAACACCGGGGGGCCATGGTTCGGGCACTCATCCACGAAGTACTCCTGGCAGGACTCGCAAACTGTGGGTGCAAGGGGAGCAGGGGTTAGGTTGGGCAGATGCAATGCCTGTACAGGCTCACATAGCTCATAGGACGCACAGTGCTCAGGCCAGCATGCCCCAGCTCCCCATCCTCCCCCCGGCCCAGCTGAGTCCCCTCCCCAAATTCCAACCTCCACACAAACAGATGCTTCAGCGGCTGCTCAACTCATTTCGCCACGCGTCTCTCAACAAGGGCTGTGCCCCAAGCCATGCCTGCCTAACCAACACCTGAGCTTGCATGAGCCCTGGTACCCTACGCAGACTGGCCACGTGCGCAGGGAAAGACCCCATCTCCACTTGCAGAGACAGAGGGTGCGGGCTCCTCGCACATCCCTGGTCAGTGGCAATGTCCTCAGGTCAAAAGGTTTGATTCCCCACGCACCCGAGGGGAACTAAAACAAACATCCCTGGAAAAATATACCCTCATCATACAGCCTTTATTCTGTGCTTGGGAGAAAGGCAGCATCCCAAGGCGCTTGCCCTGCAATCAGACAAGGACCCAGGCCTACAGTTTGATATTTTGTAGGTATGCCAATGTAACCAGCACCAGTTTTCTTACCCAGAATACGGGGAGGGGGGAAAGAGTTGTCGTTGACACAGTGCTCCCTTCACTGTTTCTGAATTCAAGCCTTTGGGTTCTGCAGACTCTTGGGCTTTTCCCACATGCACATTTTCATGTTTCCAGCATGCCTTCCACCAACCTCCCTACCGCTGCACAGCCCCATGATGGACAGGCTGCTTTTGTGCAACAGCTTCGTTATCAAACGTGCTGGTCTTTTCAGGAGATCGCACAAATTTGTCCCCAGCTTTTTCTTCCCTGCTTCCTGCCTGTATTGGGTCTGGCTGAGATGGAGTTAGTACTCCCTATAGCAGCCCTCATAGCACTGTGCTCTGCAGCTCTGTAGCTAGAAAGGTGTTGATAACACACCAGTGTTTTGGCTACTGCTGAGCAGCGCTGGCACAGCATCAAGGCTGTCTCTCCAACATTTTTGCCCTCCCCTCAATGGCAGGCTGGGGCAGGGCAAGATCTTGGGACGGGACATAACCAGGACAGCTGACCTAAACTAACCAAACAGATATTCCATACCATATGACGTCAGCTCAGATATAAAAGCTAAGTGAAGGGAGACGGGGGTGGGGACATTTTTGTCTTCCGGAGCAAGCACTACGCGTACTGGAGCCCTGCTTCCCAGGAAGTGGCCAGACATCGCCTGCTGATGGGAAGTAGAGAGTAACATCATTTGTTTTTTTTTCTTTGCTTTCGCGCGCAACCTTTGCTATCGTTTTATTAAACTGCCCTTATCTTGACCCACGAGCCTTTCGTTATATTTTTCTCTCCCCCGTCCAGCTGAGAAGGGGGAGTGATAGAGCGGCTTTGGTGGGCACCTGGTATCCAGCCAGGGTCAACCCACCACAGTCCTTTTTGGCGCCCAACGTGGGGCACGACAACGGCAGTTTTGCATTAAGCGTTCTATAGCTAGTTATTAAGTGGCAAGCTCCTGTGCAGGTCACAGAGCTTGTTAGCTGCTTGCTTATCTCTAGCTTGCTGAGTTTGGGAACATGTTAATGCAAATAATGGCTGTGTGCTTTGTCCTGGCACTGATGGCTTTGTTGTGCTGTGGGAGTTATCTTGTGTGGAGAATGAAGGAACGTGGGAACGTGCTAATACAAATAGTGTCTATGTGCTTTGTCCTGGCAGTGATGGCTTTGCTGTGTTGTGGGAGCTATCTTGTGGAGGAGATGAGGGAACACATCTCCCTCTCCCTACCAGGCATTGATGTGAATGGTTTTATTATGCAGGCTCCCGAGGTCCTTGTTCACCCTTACGTGAGCTGTTCAATACTAATAATTAATACTGGTGGCATATTATGGGTATTGTGGAACCTGGTCTCTTCCTGGTATAAGAGGAGGCAAGTTTTAGGTGAGGCAATATTGAAATGTGCCCTCAAGCGACCAGTCCCTGGGTGGCAGGGTATATGGAAGGATTTGGGCAGATTCCTAGGACGGTTATCACCTCCCATAATCTGGGATTTTACATCCGAACAGACAAGTAACCCTGGCAAACTGACACGTCACCTGATAGAAGGGTGCCTTGCCTATCCCAATGAAAACCAGCAGCTTCTTGCACTGTACTGGGGCCTGGCCTATGCCTACCGAGCCACAGTTCAATACTCTCAGAGGACCATGGTTGAGGCAGGGACCCAGACTGCATCTAAGGACACGATGCTCGAGATAGGGACCCAAACAACAACTACAGTAATTGCCCCAGTAGTGAAACGGAAACAGTGGACAAGGAGATCAACGGGTCCATACCATCGATTAGTGAGGGAAGAAGAAGAAGAGGAAAGGCTTGATTTAGAAGCTGGTCCTTCGATAAGGAAATTGGAGGAAGGAGTGAGGGAACTTAAACAAGAAGCAGAAACTACCCGGTCCCTGACGTCCTCAGAACTTCGGGACTTGCGGAAAGATTACAGCCGCCAGCCAGGTGAGCGGATTGCTGCCTGGCTGCTCCGATGCTGGGATAACGGGGCTGATAGTCAGCTACTGGAAGGCAAGGAAGCGCAACAGCTGGGATCCCTCGCTAGAAACCGGGGAATTGAAAGAGGAATTGGGAAAGAGGCAGCAATTTGCAGTCTCTGGAGCCGGCTCCTCTCAAGTGTGAAGGCAAGATATCCATTCAAGGAAGATCTTGTAAATTCATCAGAAAAGTGGACTACTGCAGATGAAGGCATTCAGTACCTGAGAGAGTTAGCAGTGGTGGAAGTCATCTACAGTGATCTAGATGACGAGGAAGTTTCCAAAGACCCAGAGGATGTCCTGTGCACACGAGCCATGTGGCGAAAGGTGATTCAAGGTGCCCCAGCGTCGTATTCTAACAGCTTGGCAGCAATGTATTGTCCAGATATGGAAACACCAACTGTGGAGAAAGTGTCGTCTTGGCTCCAAAACTTTGAGGAAAATCTCTGTGTCTCCTCATCCCTACAGGACAGTGCCTTGGCTGTTAGGGATGCTCCAAGAAATCAGTTCTCCCCTGCCCCAGTCAGAGGGAAAGGGAGCCCTAGGCGTATGCCACGTGGTACACTCTGGTTCTTCCTGCGTGACCAAGGGGAGGACATGAGGAAGTGGGATGGTGAACCCACCTTTAAGCTGGAAGCCCGCGTACGTGAACTGAGAGGGAAGACAGCTGTTAAGAAGGGGTCACCCAAGAAGAAGGCTGTCAGCGTAGTTGCTGTAGAGGCCCAAGAAGGCACTCAGCGATCCTCCAGGCATAGAAGAACTGAAAACACCTCCCTTGATTCTGGTGAGGGGACTTCTGGTCTGGTACCGCAAGGATCGGACAGTGAATATTCTGATGAGGAACAGCAATAGAGGGTCCCTGCCTTCGGCCAGGAGAAGGAAAGGGATGATCGGATATACTGGACTGTGTGGATTCGATGGCCTGGCACATCAGACCCACAGAAGTATAAGGCTTTGGTAGACACTGGTGCACAGTGTACACTGATGCCATCAGGATACAGGGGCACAGAATCCATCTGGATCTCTGGAGTGACAGGGGGATGCCAAGAATTGACTATACTGGAGGCTGAAGTGAGCTTGACAGGGGACAAGTGGGAAAAGCACCCCATTGTGACCGGTCCAGAGGCCCCTTGTATCCTTGGCATAGACTACCTCAAGAGAGGGTACTTCAAGGACCCAAAGGGGTGCCGGTGGGCTTTTGGTGTAGCCACTGTAAATGCAGAGAAGATCAAACAGCTATCTACCCTGCCTGGCCTCTCGGAAGATCCCTTTACTGTGGGATTGCTGCAAGTTGAAGAACAGCAGGTGCCTATCGCTACCAGGACAGTGCACCGTCGGCAATACCGGACAAACCGAGACTCCCTGGCTCCCATCCATGAGCTGATTCATCACCTAGAGAGCCAAGGAGTCATCAGCAAGACTCATTCACCTTTTAATAGTCCTATATGGCCAGTGCAGAAGTCTGATGGAGGATGGAGGTTAACAGTAGATTATCGCGGCCTGAATGAAGTGACACCGCCATTGAGTGCTGCTGTACCAGACATGTTAGAGCTTCAATATGAACTGGCATCAAAGGCAGCCACATGGTATGCTACAATTGATATTGCCAATGCATTTTTCTCCATTCCTTTGGCAGCAGAGTGCAGGCCACAGTTTGCTTTCACATGGAGAGGTGTCCAATACACCTGGAATCGGCTGCCCCAGGGGTGGAAGCACAGCCCTACCATTTGTCACGGATTAATCCAAATGGCACTGGAACAAGGCGATGCCCCTGAACATTTACAATACATAGATGACATCATCGTATGGGGCAACAAGGCAGAAGAAGTGTTTGAGAAGGGAAAAAGAATAATTCAGATTCTTCTGAAAGCTGGTTTCGCCATAAAGAAAAGTAAGGTCAAGGGACCTGCACAGGAGATTCAGTTCTTGGGAATAAAATGGCAGGATGGTCGCCGTCATGTCCCTATGGATGTGGTTAACAAGATAGCAACTATGTCTCCACCAGCTAACAAGAAAGAAACACAAGCTTTCCTAGGCCTTGTGGGGTTCTGGAGAATGCATATTCCAGGTTATAGTCAGCTTGTGAGCCCTCTCTATCGAGTAACGCGGAAAAAGAACTATTTTGAATGGGGCCCTGAACAACAACAAGCCTTTGAGCATATCAGACAGGAAATAGCTCGTGCAGTAGCTCTTGGGCCCGTCCGAACAGGACCAGATGTACAAAATGTACTCTACACTGCAGCTGGGGAACATGGTCTCACCTGGAGCCTGTGGCAGAAAACACCAGGAGAAACCCGAGGTCGACCATTAGGGTTTTGGAGCCGGGGGTACCGAGGATCAGAAGCTCACTATACCCCGACTGAAAAAGAGATATTAGCAGCATATGAGGGGGTTCGAGCCGCTTCAGAAGTTGTTGGTACAGAAACATATCTCCTCTTGGCACCACGATTGCCCGTGCTACACTGGATGTTCAAAGGAAACATCCCCTCTACACATCATGCAACCAGCGCTACATGGAGTAAGTGGATAGCATTGATCACGCAACGGGCTCGACTGGGGAAATCTAACCGCCCAGGAATTCTGGAAGAGATCATGGAATGGCCAGAAGGCAGAGATTTTGGAGCATCACCTGAGGAGGTGACTCGTGCCCAAGAGGCACCACCATATAATGAGTTATCAGAAGATGAAAGGTGTTATGCTCTGTTTACTGATGGATCCTGTCGTGTGGTAGGGAACCATCGGAAGTGGAAAGCTGCTGTGTGGAGCCCCACACGACAAGTCATTGAGGCCACTGAAGGAGAAGGCGAGTCAAGTCAGTTTGCAGAAGTGAAAGCCATCCAACTGGCTCTAGACATTGCTGAACGAGAAAAGTGGCCGGTACTCTACCTCTATACCGACTCCTGGATGGTGGCTAATGCCCTATGGGGGTGGCTACAGCAGTGGAAGAAGACCAATTGGCAACGCAAGGGTAAACCCATCTGGGCAGCAGCATTGTGGCAGGACATTGCTGCCCGTGTAGAACACATGACTCTAAAGGTACGTCATGTAGATGCTCACGTGCCCAAAAGCCGTGCCACTGAAGAACATCGAAACAATGAACAGGTAGACAAGGCTGCCAAAATAGATATAGCTCAGGTGGACCTGGACTGGGAGCGTAAGGGTGAGCTATTTGTAGCTCGATGGGCCCATGAGACATCGGGACATCTAGGGAGAGATGCAACATATAGGTGGGCTCGTGATCGAGGGGTGGACCTGACCATGGAGGCCATCACACAGGTCACTCATGAATGTGAAACATGTGCTGCAATCAAAAGAGCCACCAGAGTAAAGTCTCCCTGGAACAGAGGGCGGTGGTTGGGTTTTCAATATGGCGAGGCCTGGCAAATTGACTACATTGGACCACTGCCACGAACACGCCAAGGCAAGTGCTACGTACTCACCATGGTGGAAGCAACTACTGGTTGGCTAGAAACATATCCTGTAAACCATGCCACTGCCCGAAACACCATCTTAGGCCTCGAAAGGCAAATTTTATGGCGACACGGTACCCCAGAAAGAATTGAATCAGACAATGGGACTCATTTCCGAAATAACCTTATAAGCTCCTGGGCAAAGAAACATGGCATTGAGTGGGTATACCACATACCCTATCACCCGCAGGCATCTGGAAAAATTGAGAGATATAATGGACTGTTGAAGAGTATGTTGAGAGCGCTAGGCAATGGGACATGGAAGCATTGGGATGCAAATTTAGCAGAAGCCACTTGGCTAGTTAACTCTAGAGGATCTGCTAACCGTCCTGGTCCTGCCCAAACAAAACCCCTACATACTGTGGGAGGAGATAAGGTCCCCGTGGTGCACATGGGGAAGTGGCTGGGGAAGGCAGTGTGGATTGCACCTCCCATGGGAAAAGGCAAACCCATTCGTGGGATTGTCTTTGCTCAGGGACCTGGGTGTACTTGGTGGGTAATGCGGAAGGATGGGGAGACCCAGTGTGTGCCTCAAGGACATTTAACCTTGGGGGAAAAATAATCTGTGATGTGAGTTGTATGTTGCAGGAAGTAATGTAGCAGGAATGACCTGAACTGCAGAGGAGTGAACTTCGCAAGGAACCAGACAAGTGCATCGGTGACCCAAACCAAGCCGACGTTGGTGCCCAACGATTGAACGTACTGCTTCTCCTGTCCTGACCACTCATCTTGATGGATGGGGCCCAAGTCATAACCTGTGTGTGAACATCTGAAGGAGTGGAAGAAGCCCCTGGAATATCTATCTCTTAAAGGACAAGGGATAGTAATTAATAAGAATGTATAAATCTGTACGTTGGGTATAAAAGTTGTTTAAGTATGTAGTTTCAGTTGTAAGTGTTGGTAAGAAAGGATTTCAGTAATGAGAATTAAATACAATAGTATGGTTAGAAGATATCTGTATTAAATTATGTGGGACCTGAGCAGGACGCAAATGGTATGGAATAAGGGGTGGAGATTGTATTGGGTCTGGCTGAGATGGAGTTAGTACTCCCTATAGCAGCCCTCATAGCACTGTGCTCTGCAGCTCTGTAGCTAGAAAGGTGTTGATAACACACCAGTGTTTTGGCTACTGCTGAGCAGCGCTGGCACAGCATCAAGGCTGTCTCTCCAACATTTTTGCCCTCCCCTCAATGGCAGGCTGGGGCAGGGCAAGATCTTGGGACGGGACATAACCAGGACAGCTGACCTAAACTAACCAAACAGATATTCCATACCATATGACGTCAGCTCAGATATAAAAGCTAAGTGAAGGGAGACGGGGGTGGGGACATTTTTGTCTTCCGGAGCAAGCACTACGCGTACTGGAGCCCTGCTTCCCAGGAAGTGGCCAGACATCGCCTGCTGATGGGAAGTAGAGAGTAACATCATTTGTTTTTTTTTCTTTGCTTTCGCGCGCAACCTTTGCTATCGTTTTATTAAACTGCCCTTATCTTGACCCACGAGCCTTTCGTTATATTTTTCTCTCCCCCGTCCAGCTGAGAAGGGGGAGTGATAGAGCGGCTTTGGTGGGCACCTGGTATCCAGCCAGGGTCAACCCACCACACTGCCCCAAACTGGCAAGGTGCCGAGTAGGAAAGACTGAAGCCTATATAAGCAGCAGTGTTGCTTTTCCTTCAGTCACAAGACACTTACACCAGAAATCCACTTGCTGAAAGCTCTTGGTCATGATCAAATCCCGTTTCCCTTTCAGTTTCTTGGGCTCCACCTCCATGGACTGTGGGTCAGGCCTTCCAGAGCTGGGAAGGGAACAACAGAAAGATGATGTTAAACTACCAAGATGTTGGGACTGCACACAGAGAGGAGCAGAGGCAACAGGGCCTGACCAACTCTCTTACTCCCCACACCAGCAGCAGAGAAATGATTTAACTTGCCATCCAACCTGCCAAAAGCTGGTGCCTGAGACAGCTTAAGGCTAAAGCTTACAGCAGGTAGTGGCTTCAGCTAGAGCACCTCCATGCATGGCACACGTGTGGCACGTCCTACACTGGGCAGGAGAGTGGCAGAGGGGACTCCCACCAGCAGAGAGGTGCTACAGCCTGGGAAACGTGCGGTTCAAAGGCAAGGCATCACCCTCAACACATGCCAGCGCCACAAAGCCCGATGCGAACTAGCATATATAACAGATGTGTACCTAGCACATGAGTAGGTGACCACCCCTGTCATACACCTCAAGGCAGACCTCACAAGGGAGGGTTTTAATAACTTTGAGAAGTTCAGGTATATCTCACAAAATCAACTTTAAGCTGGAAGGGAGGTAGAGAGAAGGGGGTTACAGTACATCGGACCGAAGCTCAGCCGCGTACCAAGGCTGTCCATACTCCTGGTCCCGGCGCGGAGAGCAGGCCTCTGTTTTTATCGTCACCATCTCCCCTAAGGAAGCCTGGGTCTGGATCAAACAGTCCTTCAAGTTTTCACTCATGTTCTGAAAAACAACAAAGGAAGGGAGGAGAAAAATGAGTGGCCAAGAAATCACAGCCTTCCTCCCCCAGGAACCACAGCCTTCCTCCCCCAGTCCAGGATGCAGCCAGCAGAGCAGGCTCCCTCCTGGCATCGAGAGCTGCCATCACATACTGGGGCAACTACGTGCACATGTAGGTGGAAAGCTCTTCCCATGCTGGGGAGGAAAGAGCAGTTCAGTCGCAGGTCAGGTGAAGAGCGTGAGACACCATGAAGCAACCTGAGGCACCAGGAATCTGAAGTATGCTCCACAGAGCCCATTAAAAATGTCACGCATGTAATTTAAGACTGGTGGGTGGGATGTGTTACGGAAAAACGGAGCACCGCTACCTCAGACCAGGTCTTTGGGGACAGAATGACAAGAAAGAGGAATGCAAGTCGTGGCATGAACCAGGATCTGTCTACAGATACAATATATGCCAGTTGCCATCTGGGAACGGAGCGTGGTGTACTACACCCCTGCAGACAGAGCTTTCTGTGCACTCCAGACACCTCTGACAAACAGGTTAAGTGCCTACAGCACTCTGCCAGACTCCCCCGAATTGCACAAGTCATGCTCTTGATCCTCCTGTCCCTTGCGACGACCAGAGCTGAGCTACCACCACCCTTCTGGCACGCAAGCTGCTGTGGTGAAAATGCTTCTCCCTCAGCTCAATGCAAGAGCCAGGAACCACTTAATGATGTCTAAGGACAGCAAGCTCCAAAACGATAACAATTCCCTCCTCCACCCATCATGGGATGCTGTTGGAGAGAAAATATTGATATGGCAAGTGATGATAATTCGGAATGGGTTTAATTAAGATTTTTGGAAGGGCCACTAAGCTTCAGAGCATCCCAGCTCAAGACAAGGAATAAAGCAGAGCACCGCCTGTCTCTACTGCATTCGTCTTAAGACTTCCTCCAAGGCACACAAACTGGCCGCTCTCAGGCTCCGTACCAGATCAGACTTCACAGCTGCTCCCCCCAAAGTCCCCTGTGACCCCCCCTTTCCACGCCTGCTGCCCGACGGCACGCTCGCAGTGCCCAGCAGAGGGGCCTCAGCAGCTGATCAGACCCCTTCTGTCAGGGGAGCTGGTGGAAAAGCCCTTCTCCATCACAATTCGGCTCTGGGCATCCCGAAATTCGTGTTCTGAAGACAGGAATTTTCTTATTCCACACGTGCTTGTATGGGACTGAGCACCGTGGAAATCTGGTGTACGTTTGTGCCCTGTTTACAGCAAGCCAGAATGCCATTCCCAGCCTCTGTGGCTCTTCTTTGTGCCAGGGGACAAATGATTAATTTTTCCAGCCCAACTTCTCACATGCTAACATGCAGCCTGAAAGACCTTTATCGAGCCTATATCAAGGAGTCACTAGTTAATATTCATATAGTGCTCTGAAAGGAAAGCCTCAGCATTAAGTACAACTAGATACATATAAACACACGCACTTTTAAGCCTTTACAAGATGCCCAAAACAAGACACATTTTCTTTCAGAATTACCACAGCCAGTCAGAAGGGAAGCAGTATTAAGGGCAAGGAGGGGTTCATTATTTTGGCAGGCTGACCCCCTGGTCTGTGCTCTCCGGAGCGAGAGAGAAGCTCTCCAGTCCTGTCCCCACGCACCAGCCGGTGCTGCAAGCAGGGGCTACCTGCCCTTTACAGAGAAGGAAAAGTTTTTCCTGAAAAGTCTGAAGTAAAGCAGCTCAGGAGGGAAAAAGCAGCAGCTGGGGGAGGGAGAAAAATGTTAAAAACCAAGAAGGGACGGGAGCTGCCCCGGAGATGGTTAGCTGCGTGGCCTGCACTGGCACAGGAGGCAGATGCTGGCTGTGGGGCAGATGCTCTCGGTCAGAAAACCCACATTTTGGAAGCCTGGTGGACAGGGTGGACAGGAGTTAAAACAGCCACAACACCCAAGGCTTCAGTAGGAAGAGATGCAGACATCTGTCTCCAAAGATACAATGGCTCTCCCTTTCCCACTCTTTCCTTGCGAGGACTCCTCCATTCCGGAGCGAGAGAGACCCTGCGACGGCACAGTCTGACCTGCACGAGGCAGGCCACTGCGCTTCCTTCTGTAACTCTGGTTAAACTATAGCATACTTCCAGCAGGGGAAAAAGAAAAAAAAAGAAAAAAAAAAGAAGAAATCGCGTGTTTATTTTACACACAGAGCTCCTCCTTTTACTGTACAGCACATTTTGCAGCTCTCCCCTCTCACGGTCCTCCCTGAACTCCCTCCAACTTATCAGCAACATTCCTGCGCAGCACCGGCCGCAGCTCTCCTGCGCTGACGGGAGCAGCACCTTGCACCAAGATAACACGCTCCCTGCCCCTGCTCAGGATTTCCATGTTTGCGTCCAAGTACCGCATTTGCTTTTCTCGCCACCATGCCCAGCTGAGGATTTTGTGTTCGGTGAACCGCCGTGCCGCCGTAAGAGCCCTAGCTCCTGCAACAGCTCCCAGGCCACCGCCAGCCCTCCTACCTGCTCTGCAACTAGGTGTCTGCTTTTAAGACATTCACACAACTTGTTATCTCGCCCAGCATACATGTCAGCACAACTCCACCGCTAACTTGCCTCTTTTCATTACTTGCGACCTACCTGCGCTTTGTGTTGCCTACAAACATCATCCAAATTAACTTTGTGTTTTCTTCCAGGACACCGACAAACTTAGAATCATAGAATCGTTTAGGCTGGAAAAGACCTTTAAGATCATCAAGTCCAAACATAAATCTAACACTGCCAAGTCCACCACTAAACCGTGTCCCTAAGTGCCACATGTACACATCTTTTAAATACCTTTAGCAATGGTGACTCAACCACTTCAGCCTGTTCCAATGCTTAATAACCCTTTCAGCAAAGAAATTTTTCCTAACATCCAATCTAAACCTCCCCTGGCGCAAACTGAGGCCGTTTCCTCTCGTCCTATCACTTGTTACTTGGGAGCAGAGACCAACACCCACCTCTTGATTAGCATCAAGCCAAAAAAACAATTCCCAGCTGACACTACTAGAAATACACTACCAGCAAAGGCTCTCCTTTTGCTGTCACACTGTGACCTTTCATTTAGTCAGGTTTTCATTTAGTCATAGAATACTTTGGGTTGGAAGGGACCTTTAAGGGTGATCTAGTCCAACCCCCCCCACAATGAGCACGGACATCTTCAACCAGACCAGGTTGCTCAGAGCCCCGTCCGACCTGACCTTGAATGTTTCCAGGGATGGGGCATCCACCACCTCCCTAGGCAACCTGTGCCAGTGTTTCACCACCCTCGTTGTAAACAATTTCTTCCTTTTCTCTAGTCTGAATCTACCCTCTTTTAGTTTAAAACCATTACCCCTTGTCCTATTACAACAGAGCCTACTAAAAATTCTGTCCCCATCTTTCTTACAAGCCCCCTTGAAGTATTGAAAGTCTGCAGAAAGGTCTCCCCAGAGCCTTTTCTTCTCCAGGCTGAACAGCCCCAACTCTCCCAGCCTGTCCTCACAGGAGAGGTGTTCATCCCTCTGATCATTTTTGTGTCCCTCTCTGGGCCTGCTCCAACAGCATGTGGCACACGGAATCATACTCGCTGCTTATTCCGATGACCTGTGGCACAACGTCAGTGCATTAAACATGCAAGACATACCAATGCTTTTACCTTTATCAAGCAAAATTACAGCAACATCAGAAAATCACACCATGTTAGAAAAGACCTATTTTTAAAAAATCTGCACAGGCTCATTATTACAATTAACACCTCCTTAAATCATGACCAATCCAATCCCTACAAGCTATTACATTATTTTACAGGAAGCCAACATCAGACTGCAGGTAGCCTAGTACTCTAGTTTGCCCAGATTAGACTTAGTATTAGCTTACTTGTTTATGACTAACATGCAACATTTTTTTCAGTCTAACTCATTACATATACTCTTTTTTTTTTATAAAAAAAAAAAGCATTTGTGGCCCAGAGATTGCTGCTCAGCCAGCCCTTTTAAAATCCCTGGATGCAAGTTAGCCAGAATAGCAAACTTAAAAATGTACTGCTGTAGTAGTTGTTGTTTGGTAATTTCCCAAGCTACTGCTACAACAGAAAGCATTATGCTGCTGCTGTAACTGGTACTGTCATCTAGATTTTCTGCCAGCTACAGGAAAGAAACATTTGACATTTCTCCAGTTCCAGGCATCAGTAGATGACTGTGCTTTTAGGACTCTTAGCTTCTGATGTATTTAAAGCTGCTTTTAATTTTTCCTAATTTCACTGCCCATTAGTTTCTCTTTCTTGCCCTTTCTCCTCCCCTTTTAGTTTTCCACAACCATGAGAGTCTAGTTCACATTCTGCACTTTTTACTCCCTCCACTTCATTGGTTTGGGTTTTTTGGGGGCAATTTTTACAGTTGTGTTTGTTCTAACACTTAAATATGAAGATCCTCTGAAAATTTCAGATGATGTGCAGAAGCACCGTGTAAGCATAAGCAGAGCGGGCTCCTTGGTTACTGCTTAAGGTATCCCGGGGCGTACTCAGCCTCCCATGTGCATGTCCCTGTGCCCATCAGGACAGTCAGTCCTCCCAATGTCAGCATGCACGCAGCCTACTGCAAGTCCTAACAGCACGTCAGAGAGGACAGTCCCTAGGTGAGAGAGATGCTGTGAAGATCCAGGCGCTGTTTGCACACAACATCAAGTCCCTTGGACAGCAAAGGCAGTCGTGGTATGGGACGACACACAATGCCCCTCGGCAGGCCCAGGACACCAGTGTGACTGCTATGAATCCTAAGAGGCTTTCCCAGTTTCACCAGCAGTGCCATATAACCTCTGCCGTTTTCTTTACAAAGTAGGCAAGGACCTGTCACGTTTCTGCATGACACATCTTAAGATGCCCGGTGGCTTTACTATACTGCTCGCGATCAGGGAAGTACAAAACACAGGAACATCTGAGCTGTTAATCTCTAATGCGGGAAAAAAACGTCCAAATGGGGTTAAGCATGAACAAACCTGTGAATTCCTATCCTCAAGTATGCCGCCTTTATCACTGCCCCTCTTGTAGTTATTAGTTAACAGCCACAGACTCTTATCTGCATGGATCAGCCTCCAAAACAGAGCTTTAATTTTACATTTTACTGGCACATTTCCCAGATTGGGACATTCTTGCATGTGAAACAGCCATGTAGGAATCCATCCCCTCCTCAGCACACAGCTCCTTCACTCAGTTTTTCCCTGCTGGCCTTCTGGAGGTCAACCCCTCTTCTTTTAAGAAAGATCTTGCGTAGCTTGTACCACGTTTTAAAGTGCAGGCCCATGGTGAAAGATGGGCTTGAATTCATATGCTTTTTCTACAGTTGCATATTATTACCAGAAATAGTAATCCAGAACAGTCAGCTACTGACGAACCGAGAAGGGGGAAATAAAGCACAGCATTCAAGGCTCCAAGCTCCCCTGCAAACAGCCACGGAAGACCCAGGCTGACCGTCTTCCCCGAGGTGAATTCACTTACCAAGGTCCTTGGCCATGCCAACCATTTCGGGTCACTTTATGAAGTACCGGCTGGCTACGCAGCTCACGCTCGCAGCCAATGCAAACACCAAGAGACCTCGCAAAATAAGAGGGAGGACCAGTTTGCTCAGAGGAGGACCACTGTCCACAGACAGACACCAAACCCATGCTCCACTGGGAAAATTGCTTTCGCCTTGAGAGTTGCCACAGCGCTGACTTAACGTGTCCCCTCCGCCCTCCCCCCAAAGTACAACGTTCCTGTGGGCGAAACTGTCTTTCACCCAGCAAAGCAGCGTCCCGGCACAGTGAAGGCTGGTGGCAGGGCAAGAGCCAATGACCTGGCTCCCAGCTTGATGTGAGGCCGGGGCTCTTCCCTGACAGCTGCAGAGCAGGGCTGAAGGCAGCCTGCACAGCTGGAGACAAGCTGGGGCAGTCACAAATTCAAACTTAATTAGTGAAAATTACAGGGCATGGATGATGTAGGATTTGAGCAGCATGGGCTGCGACTAGGACTTGTTTAAATCATTGCCAATTACTCCACTGCAGTCGGAAGCCATGAATTCACCAGAAGAGAAGAAACATTTTCTTTGAGTTCTGAATTCTGAAAATACAGAAGAAGGTCAGGACTACTAGAAAGGCACCTGGAAAGCACCCCCAGTTTTGCTGCAGCTTTCCGAAGAAGCTTGGAGAGCAAGCTTCAAAACCACAAGACTTAAACCCATTTTACAGCAGGGAGGGCTGAGAGTTCTCAGTGGTTTCAATGACTTGCTCAAGACCAGCAACTGACATGACAAACAGCATTGGGGTGCCACAAGACCAAGTTCCCAGTGTCATCCCAACTGCACACAGGCTGGGGACAGGGACATTCCCGTTTGCCAGCCTGGAACTCCTCCTGCCATTTCTAGTGGATGCGAGATGCGTTCACATTGTCACTCTTACATGGTCCACTGGCAAACTGCATCATCAAAACCTGCCATGATCTACATCATGACAGACACGTTTCAGAGGGGGAAGACGGAAAAGAACTTCTGAAATAATCCCTGAACTAGTCGTAAGTTTGTCTTACGGTGACTTCTAGTGAAGGTAGAAAATGCTGCTGACTTTACAGGATTTGACACAAAATTCTCTATTACTGTCAGTTGGGAGCATTTGCCCTTTGTTGATCTCAGGGTAGTAAGCTAGTGGCACACATCAGCACAATCCTCTGCAAACCAGGTATTATCTGGCACAACTTCTCTACATTAAGTGTTGAGTCACCACAGTGGGATGCTGACAATGTAAAGCTCCCATGCAGCCTAAAAGCCTCTGAAACAGCGCGACATGCCACAGAGCCAAGACAGCTACTTATTGCAGCTGAAAGAATAAATAAGTAACTTGCATTTTTAAAATATATTAAAAATAATTCCTTTAAACTGGAAACTTCTCATTTTTACTGTATTTGGCTCCCTGCATTGATGTCACAGATTCACAGTTTAAGGGTAGAAAGAAGAATTAGGTCAACCTGACTGATCCCCTGTACATCACATGCTCTTACCTTTAGCCTACAAATAGGACAGAATCTCCACCCAAGTCTAGCAAGAGGAAGAGAAGCCAACACTTCATCAGAAGTTCATTTCAATTGTTAAACCTCATCACAGACAAGTTATATGTGAATCTCTCTAGTTCTGGGCACCAGTCAGCACTTCTTTCAAAGGGCCCTGCAACCCAGTGGGAAAGGCTGAAATACCTGGCATGTTGGGACGCTGCTTTGAGCAAACGGAAAGAATTGCTTCCCAGGTTAATGGCTGTAACAAACCTCACCATCTTTGGTCAGGACTGCCAGTTGCACTTCTTTGCCTTTGGCTTCTTCAACATAAATATATACCTACATTTATAAAGTTAAAACAAACAGACGCAAAGCCCCAGTACTAAAACAAGATGCTATTCCACCAACATTTGTCTCCCCAAGGACAGAATAAGAGTACAACCAAGTGGCAGATGTAAGCCTTGTTCCTTAAGGTACTACTGAAGGGTGTTTGGATAGCAATAGTGATAAGCACTGAATAAAAACACATACCTAGCAGAGCCCTGGATATGTACCCATGCAGGATCTTCTCAGCTTTCCAACCATTTTCATCATTCTTCTATGTAACTTTTCCAATTTTCTCTACATTACTTCAAGATGCTGGCACCAGAAAGCTACGCTGATATAAAACTGAGTCTGTAGTAAATATAAGGGTTACAGACCTAAAACTACCTCCTCAGCCTGATTCATTACCTCCCCATCTGTGTGTCCAAAATCACGGTCGTCTTTTCCAGCTAGGACCTAGCACAGAAAGCTCCCCAGAGCCGCCCGCCCATTCTGATCCCCACGTTCTCACATGGGACTGCTTGGGACACAGCCCCCATTTGCAGATCACATTCAGGACATACCTTTCCAGATTCATAACTCTCCACTTGTCTGCATAAAAGTTGTTTTGTTTCAATGGCTCCATTTACCAAACAAACTGCATTACTCCGTCCTCCCCTATCAATAACTACAATTCACCAAACTTGTTTCCCCCACACATTTTGCCAGTGGTGAGTCATGCTTTCTTCTGCATCATTGAGCAAGTGTCAGGCAGAATTGGCTTCTCCCTTACCCTCATTTGAAGGGAAGGGTCATCGAGTCTACTTTGCAAACGCAGTCTCCACAGATCATGTTGCAGAGACTCTTCTGTAAAATGATCAAGCTCTAGCTTAAAATAGCTGGATTATTTGCTCCTCTCATCTAAGGAGGCAATGCCAGAGCCTTGATCTTTTGACGCTGAAAAACCATTTTCTACGTTCATCTTAAAGTTAATCCACAAACAGTTGATTTATTAGTGTGCTAATACTGTCCTTTAGCTTAGAGTATCCTTCATCCTCCTTACTGTTTATACTGCCACTTCAGTTTATTTATTGGATGCTGACTCTCTATCAATCACTACCTTCACTTCCTAAGCCACTTGTACTTTATGGATCTTCTTTGGCATTAGATATTAATGGGGTTCTCATCATTGAGTTAACTGCCTTACGTACCTAAGTATATCACATCTACGCATCTTTCTTTAAGCCAATGGTAAGCTTCTCAAAAACCAAAATCAGACCTGTATGAGAAGTGCAAGACACCTTCCATAACATCAAATTTCAAGCATGAATTACTTTATATTTACCCAGGATTGGTGTCACGCTACACAACCTATCATTTCCTGGACCATCCACTTGACGATCTTCAGAACGGTCCCAACACAATCACTCTTCCAGTCTCCCGAATTTACTGCAATCCACCAAGACTGATTAAAAATGAACATCAGCAAGCTAGAGACATCCTCTCATTTATCCAGTGCTCCTTTTGTTTTAAGGGAACATGCTTTTTCCTAAGCACAGCTGTCAGCAAAACTTCGCTTACCCACAAGACCCACGCGGGTCCCTGGATCCCTACTTATGGGACTCTACTTTTAGACAATCAACTTATCCTTTCCTTGCTGCTGGCCCAGATGGCAGCCTTGACGGCAATCAAGGACACACAGCTCAACAAAGGGAAGTTATCTTTGGGTCTGCAAAAGTTCCAAGTTTTTCATCACGCAGGTGCTTTTATAGAAAGCAGAGATGTGAATTTACTGCCCAAATGACCTACTCTCATCTGCGGACAGACAAAAAGGCTGGAGTGAGGAAGTGCTCGGTAGGCACGCAGCAGGCTGGGCCACTGCAGCGCTCCTGCTCTGCTGTGCTGGGAGAGGGAAAAGACACTGGAGCACCTTTAATGTTTTATAAGGCACGCGTAGGAAATTCAAGATGACCCGGTCGGGTCCTGCCAGCCTCGCCGCGCACCTGGGACCCTGCCACATAGCACTCAGCACCCACGGGCTGCCCGCCACCAGCATCGCCCGGCCGCCCACCACGAGCTCGCGCGCATCCCGAGGACCCCTGCGCTTGTGCAGGCTGGCCAGCCTAAAAATTTCCGTGGGTGAGCAACACCAGTGATTCACATATTTGAACACTGACAGGGGTAAAAAGGGAAAGGGGAAGGGAAGGCGTGGGGGTGGGCAGGAAGCAAACCCCAGACACTACTTTCTAAATAGCAGATGTGGCTATTCTGGCTAGCAAACTTCCACTTTAATTTCTAACCCACAGAGATGGGAAATGATTCATGAAAAATCAACAGGATAAAATTAGCCGGAAGGCAAAGAGATAATTCATGCAACCCAACCGTCATGGGCTGAAGTGCCAGCACTACCAGCGCTGCCTGGCATTTCAGCCTCCGGTGCCCTTCAGTGACTGGCACCTGGCCAGCAATCAGCTCCACATATATTTCCTTAGTGTCTAAATTAGCCCCTCTGGAGAGCACATCCATCTTTTAACGAGACGGCATTTCACTCAACACTTTTCTAGAAGTTACAGCTTTTTTCTTTTTTTTTAAAAAAAGATTACCTGCAGTACTCTTGCCTTTCTCTTCCACTGCTGAATGTTTAGTGGTGTTAGTGGACAGGATGGGACAGGCTGACAGGACCAACAGGCTTGCGCACACATCTGTAAGCCACGGCCAAGCTACGCACAAAATTCAAAGTGCCCCACCAAGTCAGAAAGCTCAGCGCGTTTCACCAGAGCACTGTTTTCCTGCACAAAGCCAACAACGCGCTCAACAGTGACAACTGAGTGCTGGTCTGCCTTTATATACACTGGTGTTTTTTTATAAGACTGCCCTTAAATTCCGCCACATAAAAAGCACGAACCACAAAAGACAATTTCACCCTTGATACAGCCACATGACAGAAAGTTTCTTGAGCAGACAGTATGACTTACAAATCTCAGCCCCAAAGCTCTTTATCCCAAAGGCAGATGAGAAACCGCCACCCCTCCAAGAGACCTCTAGACTTCCAGCCGGCACCTGGTTATTGATGCCCCTTCCCACCGCCCAACTCAAAAGCTTCAGAAATCAAACATCAAATTGTAAAAGCCTCTGCAGGACCAATAGCTCTAGGCAGGCGGTCTCAGCTGCAGGGGGATCCCCATTCAATTGGGACCTGCGGGTACAGATGCAAAACAAAGATAAAATCCTGCTTTGGTACCATTTGTCCAGTTGGCGCCTGTTCATTTCTGTTGAAGCATGTTACATGACAGTTCCTCTGTTTGTTACAGTGGTTTCACTCCACTTGGGCTTCAGGACACAGCTTTTACTTGTTCAGCAAAAAAGGAAAGAATATGTGGTGGGAAAACGAGAAGGTAAGAGCAAATCATATTTTCATTTGTTCCTCAAATTCTAACAAACTAGCTCAGTCCTTTAAAAGCACTAAACGAACCCACCAGGCAGAACGAGAACAAATCAACTGTTCCACAAAATGCAGTGGAAGCAAAAGCAAGAGCCATATTTATTTCTCCTCATTTGTACCCTCTTGCAGGCCATTAGGGAGATAAGATCTCACAGTACAACAGACATTATTCAGGGCTGGTAAATCTGTCTACAGGTTAGGGGCTCACATTACGCCACTTGGATGAGTACTGGCTGAGCATGGGTCACACCGACCCCCTCTTCCTTGGGGCAGGCAGCAGTCCAGGTACTCCCAGTGTCGGATCTGCCAAGAAATCAGATATCCGTGTGCTGAATTCACCACCACCACCATTTGATCTGCACATTCCCTTCCATACAGGGAGAGGGGGGTTCAGACCCTGTATATCCTAAGGCAGCTAACTACAAAAAAATTTCCAGCAGGGTCCAAGCACTTCTGGGCCATTCCTTCAAACCCCGCTCCTCAAGTATGTCTTCTACATGAAGGTATTGGGTTGCACAGAAATACCTGGTCCTCTACACTACCAACAGTTTTAAAACACTGATTAGCAGAAGCGTGGAAAGAGCCCAAGAATTCATTCAGTTCCAGTCCAAAAAGAACAGGGAGCACATCACAGTGACTTCATGCAAGCACGTCACTGAGGGACTACAGAAGTTCACCCACTACCCCAAGAGAATTCAAAAGCAACATTTCACCACCTGACTACAGAATGAGACCTAGTTAAAAAGAACCCAACCAACCACAAGTCCATCAGACCTAAAGAGGATACGTTAGCATCTGATTTACTTGGTGCTAGCTCTCAACACGTCCGGGAGACTCAGTAAGTGGATCTGCTTTCTGGAGGTACTGCCTTTGCAACAGCAACACAGCGTTAGCTGGTGGCATCCTGCACTGAGGGTCAGGTACCGCTGCACCCATCCAGCGGTCCTTCACTACACGATTTAGGAAAAAACTCTCAAGGAACAAAGCAACTTGCACACATACCATACATCAGAAAGTTCTCTTCCCAATCACCAAGGGAAGAGAAATTCAGTAATTAAAAAGCTTCTGTTCTTCAAAAGCTGACTGATCTCATTTGAGCTCAAAGAAGATCATCTGCATGCCTAGGTGTGTATACATGACAACTCTAGAACATATTTTATCGTTCACAAAAGTATGTTCATGTGTGATTGGTATTGATTTTTCCTTCAGTCAGTTTCCAGGTGTTTTCATTAATTTACTCTGAAGGGATAAAAGGACTGGACTCTGCAAACTGTGGCATATTTACCGTTCACATTAGCCTTTCCAAGCAAGAGGTCTACAACTCAAGGAAAGCAACAGACCACATGAAGTACTCCAGCAGCCTCAGAACAAAAGAAATGTAAAAAAAGAAACCTACAACAGCAAAGCCCCGCAATATAAACAGACATGAGAAGTCAAGGTTTATCTGAATGAAAGGTGTAAAGAGGAACATGCTAGGAGTGGAAAAAGGTAATCCCAACCGAACTTACAACGTCTTTCTAGGAAGTTGCTATGTACACTTAGTCTGCTCACCTGTTTGAGCCCGCAGCTGAAGGACCACATTTAACTCCACTCAGCGTATTACGACACAGTGTATACGATACATTTTCAAAATAAAGCTTCATTGTACCACAAAGGAATGTACTGGACAATATTTCATGGCGGTTATCAGCCTGGAAACAGCTGATGTCCCTGACCAACATCAGCTCCAATTACCAGCCTTCAGCACTCTCAAAGGGTGTTCACGGGGGCTACACTCAGGAGCCTGGAGCCCACGGTCCTCAGTGCGCAGGGATGACCTGGCCTGGGGACCGGCAAAGGACTCTCAGTGCATCGGCTCGCCACTGTGCAAGGCGGGAGCACCACTGGCTCGTAGGGGTAGCTAATTAAAGCAATTCTAGAGCTGCTGCATGAGATAATCCCCCCCCCCCATCACCTCCCATGCACTTTCACCACGCTGTCCTCATACATCACCCCCAGGACCCATGCTCAAAAGCCAGCCCCCAGCCGACAGCGGCACAGGCAGCGTGGTGGAGCCGCCAGGAGTGCCGGACCTGGCAGGGCTCGACGCCGACACTTATTTTGGAACAGCAGTCTCTCCTCCGGGACAAGTCGCTACTGCCGAAGTAACACTAGCCTTGCTAAAAAGCCAAAGCCTAAGGAGGAGAGAAAAAAGGGGGCAGAGAATTGAAGCCATTTATCAGAGCATGCTCAAATTGGACGACTTTGCTTACGATACCCTTCTGATGGGCCCCTTATTGATGGCTGTCCGTGACCGAGGGACTGCACTGAAACGGTCTTCTGCAGTACGCATTACTGATCTCTCTCTGGAGGCTGCCAGTTTCTGCAGCTTAAACCTTAAATTATATGTATAATGTTTTTACCTTCTGACTGCAGAGAAACCGTTTTGAGTCTGAAACGCCAGAGCGCTGCCTCCCTGCCTTGCAGAGAGAGGAGGCCTTTGAACAACAGCTCTCAAGCATAGGAGCTATCCTGCTCACACAAATGGACCAATGATCAGGAAGCACAAGAGCAAAGCTTTAAGTGTCAGTATTTTTAATCGCTTGACTGTCTCTCAGCAGATATGTAGGTTCTTGCAATTATGTGCAGAGTTTGGGACAGAAGGAGGAAAAATGCCAGTGCTAGCACCATCTTCACTGACTCTAGCCAAAGTCTGAAGCCTATGTGGTGAGGACAGTGACTAGACCACTAAAACTCCACATTGTAAACATGATTCTAGATGCCAAGTCAAAATTGACCCCCAACGCCTCTGCTTTTTTCCCCTCCTTGCTCTCAATCCTCCCGGTCTTTTCTATTAGTAGTGTAGTGCCTATCATGCGGTGGGCATTTTAAAGAAAAACTTCTCTAACATGGGATGCTTGTGCTGCTCTCCTCACCAGGTTTCTTCTCCATCCACCCTGGCTGCTCCCACCTTCCAAAGAAGCCACGGGACTGCTCTGTATTTTCCATCGCTCTTTGTTTGGCCTCTTTTACCTGCAAACTTCTTCACCTTCCAAAGCACTTCTCCCTCACCTTCTTTCTGAAGATGCCAGGCAGGGCAACATGAACCTTTCTGCCTCTCACCTTGTCCTCTCTGCTTTTTCTCTGGGAGGTTGGACTTGCTACTGGAATCCACTTGCATGGCCAAGCTGAGCTAGCACGGATTGCTAGAAAGCAACATTTCACGCCGCAGCTTTAAAAGGACCACTGCTCTAGAGGCTTTACTTAAAAACACCTTCAGTAGCAGAGAAGAGGTCACAGGGAGAACAGAAGAGCCTGTGAAATTTAAGCTTTCTTTAGTCCACTACTGTGGAGAGGTCAGTGCAAGAGGAGGCACTGAAGCTCTCTGCAGCTGCACAGGAGCTCTGGCCCAAGAAACTTCACCCTCTACAGCCGAGCTTCATGCAGGAGCGATGTACAGAACTGCTTGCGATATGCCACAAACATGACAACGAGGGGCAAGACGTGAAGCGGCAAAGCTAGCACGCCGCGGCAGGCCGGGAGGAATTCTGCCGCTTGCTCCGTGCCTGTAGATGTTGCACGTGTCAATCCCCCCTCACTGGAAACGCCTGTGCTTGAAGTGGCTCTCAGCCCTGGGGTCTGAAGGGCCCACGCTCAGGTGAGAGCCTAGATCAGAGAACTCAATACTGATGCAAGAAGACAATGTCACGCATACCCGGATACACGTCCGACTGACTCCAGATCTCTTAAAATGCCAGAAAGCTGCAATCCAAACTGAGGAATAAAAGCGATGTTTGCTTGTTTTGGCATTCTTAGGAGAAACGGTTGTTCATACGCCTCGGATACACATGTTCCCAATGCAAAGTAGGCATCAAAAGTTCCCACCTGCACTCACACCACTGGGAACAAGAGTCATTACTTCTTACAGCTACCTGGCCTTGTACCTTCAGATCAAGTTTTAGCAGCTTATTTCTTCCTTCTGGAGGTCCCCCAGTCAATCTACAGTATTATTACTTGAGTGTCAATCAAAAAAAAACAAAACCATTTTGTCTTTGGGACTGTGTTTAGTTTCTCCACGCAAATTTTCACACACATGCCAACAGCCCCGGATTGGCAATAACAATCTTAAATATGCTACTCGGAAAAGTCATGAATATTAGGCAGTATTTTAAGAGCTCTGGAAATGGTTAGTAGCGCTTATAGTCAAACCAGCAAGAGAGAGGCCCTGCTAACAGCAACTTCAAGAATAAAGAGATAGGTAAAAGCACATACTTCTCTTGCATAAATGGACATGGGGTGGGATCAAAAAAACACAGCTTCACTTGGGAATTAACCAGCATGAGACAGAAGTTATGAAAGGAAAAAAGAATATGAAAAAAAACCCAAACCCAAACAGAAGGATAAAGTGTACGTGGTACTCTTTAAAAAAAGACCAAAGACCTCTCTTGCCTGGGCTTGTCAATTTTCTCCTCAATATACATACTTTTCTCCGATTCCTGACTCAGGGTGGCAACTTCCACTCACCGCAATGCTTGTGGGCCCCCGACTGCAGAGCCAGCCTGCTGCAGCGGAGCAGCCCTCCCGCTTCAGGCTCCTCTCGCAGTGTTCGTGGACATAACCCTACCCCGCTCCTACCCATTTTCAGCAGGTCCCTCGCTTTCCAGTTAGGAATACGAGCAAACAATCTGCCCCTACCCCATACCAGTAGGGCCAACCTCGCTTCAGTACATCGAAAATAAGGTTTCAGACAAGCCCTTGCTTTTGTCCTTATTATTTAAAACCAGTGTTACCCTCACAATAATCCTCCCCCTTAAATTGTCAAAAAACCCCAAGTAATCGCTACCAGGGACTGGTAAGGTTCACAGTGAGAGAGCTCCCCATAAACTGGCCCAGAAAGCACCGTGCTTCATGCACGGTCCACAAAGATGCCAGAGGAGCAACAGGCCGCTCTCCTGAAACCAGCAAGGTCCGCACCAAAACCATCGCTGAGCTGGGAGCCGCGGGACCTCCTCCCGCACGCCCCACGGGCAGCCAGAAAGAGCAGCAGCTTTTGATGGGACTCCCGGCCAGGAGGAAAGAGCAGCTTCCCCCGGTCCTGCTCCTGCACACCGCAGTGGGATCGGTCACCTCAGCATCTAGCCAAGAGGCAAGGGCAACCTTCAGCATCTCCCGTGGCTACCTCAAATCCTCCCCGGTGAGCAGCGCCAGCTAACCTGCCTTGCCTTCGCTACCGCAGTCCTTCTGCTGGCCGCACCAAGAACCCCGACACTTGGAGCTCTTTGCAGACTTGCACACGATTCCAGAGCCCTGCGTCGCGCTGAACCGTTCTTTTTAGAGCAGGAGCACCTTCGGCGGAAGCACCCCTCGCAAGAAGCGGACGGCGCATCATCCGAATGCTTTTGTTTCCAACTGCTGCTCGCACGTGAAAACAAAAAAAACCCAACAAACCGCGCCGTCCTCACCAGCGACGCGCGCCTGTTGCGGGGTTTATACACGACACATGAGAAAGTTGGAAGAGTCATTTCCCTTTCCACTTTTCATGGCTTATCATCTCGGTGATTGCACAAGGGGAAATTTAGGGGACACGAAGCCCAACCCAGGCAGCATGCTCGCGCTCCACCCATCTCACAGGGAACCAAACCTTGCCGGCAGGACCGGATCCAGGGGCTGCTGGATATTTGGAGCCGGAGCTCCTTTGCTGCTTAACAAAAAACCGCGGCGCGCACCTGCAGTGCTGGAAAACAACCCTCTCTTACGGTCAAGTCGGTATTTTGTTTGGTTTGTTGGGGTTTTTTTTAAGCAGGTTCTGCCAGTTCTCCTCCCATTAATGAGCAGCATTAATCACTGGAAAAAGAGGAAGCAACACCGAGCCAGCAGTTTTGCCCACAGGCCAGCTTTTTTTTTTTTTCTCTCAGGGATGCAGAAAGGGAAGCATTTTCCCTTTGGAATATGCTAAGGGATATAGGAATCGGGTTTATAGAAAAAAACCCACACGCTCTTCAGGAGCGGTTGCAGAGAAGCCAGAAAGATTCAGTAAGTTAAAAAAAAAAAAAAAGGACAAAGGGGGGGAAAAAGGCCCCGAAACACACATTTGGTGAAGTTTTTCCACACGACTCAACAAAGTATCCCCAAACGGAGCTGGGAGGTGTTTGCAGGCATCAGGACCGCAAGCGGGGTGCAGCTAACGCGGGGTTCCCGCCTCTCCGGGCTTCGCCGCGACCCGCTCCGCCGCTGAGCGGGTCGCGGCGAAGCCCGGAGAGGCGGGAACCCCGCCGCCGAGATCGCCCGGTCCCACCGAACTAAGCCCCCGGCCACCGCCACCACAGCCGCCGCCATCCCCCGGGAGGGGAGTGTGTGTGGGGGGGGAGCGCCCCACCCCGCCGCGCCCGCGCCCGCCGCCCATTGGCCGCCGGCCGCGTCACTCACCGGCCCCGCTAACGGCCGCGGTGGAGGGAGGGGAGGAAGAAGAAGAGGAGGAGGAAGAAGAAGGGGGGGGGGGGGGGGAAGATGAGGGGGAGGGCGGGCGCAGACGCGGAACGGGCGCGGCGGCGGAGGACGGGCCATAGTGGAAGGGGGGGGGGGGGGGGGGGGCACCCTACCTGTGCCCGCGGGTCGTCACCGCCGCCCCGCCCGCTGCGGGCACCCCCCCCCCCCCCCCTCCTCAGTGGGGCACCCCTCAACCGGACTCTCCCTTCACGCTCTGGGCCGGGTCCCGTCGTCCCCTCACCCCCCCCCCCCCTCCCTCACACACACACACACCCCCCCCGCGCTGCGCAGCCATTTTCGTGGCCACCTTGGCTACCAGCGGGGCTGACTCACCTCAGCGCTGCGGGCGCGGAGGGGCCCGCCTCGGCGTCGGGGGGCCCCGCTCAGCCCGGGGAGGGAGGGGAGGGGAAGGGGAAGGGGAAGGGGAAGGGGGGGGGGGGAGAGCCCGGCTGGCTGCGCCCTCCCTCCCCGCCGAGCCCCGCTGGCTAGTCCCAGGCGAGGACGGGTCCCGGGGCCGGGCCGGGCTCGGCGGAGGCGGCGGCAGCGGCGGCTCCCTCCCTCCCGGCCGTGACCACCATCTTATTAGCACAGGAAATGACATGGAGAACGGAAGAGAGGGGCGTTCGGGGGCCGAGCCCGGGGACCCCCCGAACCGGAGGGGGGGGGGGGGGAGGCGCCGCCGCCGGCCCGGCCCGGCCCGGCCCGGCCCGCTAGGGTTGTCCCGGGGGCTGAGGTGCTCCAGCCTTTCTCTCCAAATACCCGAGGTGGAAAGAGAGGAAGGGGGAAAAAAAAAAAAATTAAAAAAAAAAAAAATAGAAAAACAAACCCCAAAAGCCGCACAAAGCAGGGAAAAAAAAAAAAAAAAAAACCCAACCCACACGCCCAGCAAACCCAAATCACTCCCGGTTCCCACCTCCTGCTCCGGAGCCTGCGAGTTCTGCGCGGAGCCGGCGGCGATCTGCGCCCGCGGCCGGCCAGGGGCTCCGGGAGGACCGAGGGGGGGGGGGGCTCTTAAGGACAAAAACCGGGCGGCCCGCGGGGGGAGCCGCCGGCCGAGGGGGCCCGGCCTGGCCCGGCGGAGCCACCGGGCTTTCCCCCCCCCCCCCCCCCCCTCCCACGGCGGCCACCACCTGCCGCCGCCTCGGTGGAGCGGGGACCGCACCGCCCGCGCCCCTCGGGGCTCGCCCGCCTCTTTGGGGGGGCCGGGGCCGGGGACAGCGGGGTAAGACCTGCACCCCCCACTCCTACCCCGGCCCGTGGGGCTCCTTCAGCGGCCGGGGGACGAGTCTGAGCGGCCCCGGTGTGGGGGGACACCCCGCCGGTGCGCGCCTCTGATCGCCCGTTCGGAGCCTCATGCCCTTCTGCGAGCAAAAAAAATAAAAAATAAATAGGGAATGTGAAGACGCGGGGTTTCCCTGGAGCTCAGAGCTCGGTCGTATTTCAGATTACAACAGCTCCCCCCCCCCCCCCCCCCCCGCCAAAAAAAAAAAAAAAAAAAGAAAGAAAAAAAAAGCAAAACCAAACAACCCACCCAACAGCAACAACAACAAACCCTACCCTCCAGCGCTGTGCAGAAATTACGAGCAACATGACGGATGACAAAAGTAGGCACAATTTAATAAACAGAGGAAGCCTGTCTCACCAATAAAACAAATTCTAAATAAAACCATCTGCAGGCATTAAATTTGAAACAATGCAAACTGTTTAGCTGCTTTGCCAAAAGAGGCGCAGCAGGGGGTAAAGAGAGGGATGGATAAATAGCCATAATTTTCCAGTTCCTTTGGTCGACAATGGGCTTGTATGCGAACAGGGCTGTGGTGACAATGTGCATGCCTGGATACTTGGAACCGCTTCCCTTTTTCTGCAGCCCTGAGAAATACCCTTTTCTGCAGTCCCAAGAAATAAAATTCTTTCCTAACGTCCTCCACCCCGAGGTGCCTACTATAAAAGGATGGTGTGGAGCCAAGAAAAATCGGTGACTGCACAAAGTAAAAAAGGACACAGCCCAAGCAAGGTAGAGGCCCACTTCTGCCATCCTTGAGCTGCTTCCACTGCCGTTGCCAAAAGTTTGGGGGGTGGCAGGACTTCTGGATCAGGTCTTGGTGTATCACTTAAGTTGGCAAAAGATAATTTGCCTGGCAAGACAGCGAGGAAGGTAATCGACTCGGGTTCAAAACAAGCTGGCTTTGCAAAGGCAGCCAGTGTGGCACAGATGATTATTCGGAAGTTCAAACGAGTATCGTTCGTCAGATCTCCAGCTGTGGT
Organism: Astur gentilis; assembly: GCF_929443795.1. NCBI lineage: Eukaryota > Metazoa > Chordata > Aves > Accipitriformes > Accipitridae > Astur > Astur gentilis. The sequence continues at coordinate 22,660,398 of NC_064901.1, forward strand.
ATGCTTCTTGTTCCCCATTTCTAACCTCTGGGGAGAGGATTCCTTCTCCGAGGGTAAGCGTGCTGTGTAATTTTACCCCTTCCAGTAATCGTGGATAGATGGACTTTGAGGCACTTGCACTTGCCTGGGAAAGACATACCATAAGCTGTCAGCACCTTCAGACTCCTCAGAAATATTAGAGATCCTAATAGAGCTGCCTGAGTTTGCAGTTTCTCTCTGTGTGCTGAAATGTGTGAGAACACTAAACTGGCAGCAAATACGACAATGGGCTTGTAAATATGATTGATGAATGAACCGGGAGAAAAAATAATAATTAAAAAAACAATAAAAATCATGGAAGTAATACAAATGCACACTGAATGCCATGCTAATTTGGAGTAATAGTTTTGTCGTAGCTGTTATAGTCTAAGGCTGTAAGGGCAGGCTCAAAGGGAGGCATAAAGCTTTTATTTATAATGAAAATTAAATATGTAAGTACAATATAAATAACAGCTATTATGTCTCCTTGCAAACACAGGCATGCTAATTTATTGGGAGGGAGTTGCCTCGTCTTAATGCGTGCCTGTTGTCTCTATAAGTTTAATAGTCAGGTGTATTGGGTTTGCGTGGCAAAGTTTTGGTAGAAGGGGGGCTACGGGGTGGTTTCTGTGAGAAGCTGCCAGAAGCTTCCCCCACGTCCGATAGAGCCAATGCCACCCAGCTGCAAGAGGGACCTGCTGCTGGCCAAGGCTGAGCTCATCAGCAATGGTGGTAGCGCTTCTGGGATAATGTATTTAAGAAGGGGGAAAAAACAACTGTGCAACAGCAGCCAGAAGAGAGGAGTGAGAATAGGTGAGAGAAACAGCCCTGCAGAGCCCCAGGTCAGTGCAGAAGGAGGGGAGGAGATGCTCCAGGTGCTGGAGCAGAGATTCCCCTGCAGCCCGTGGTGATGAAGACCCCGGTGAGGCAGGCTGTCCCCCTGCAGCCCAGGGAGCTCCACGGGGGAGCAGATCTCCACCTGCAGCCTGGGGAGGACCCCACGCCGGAGCAGCGGGTTGCCCAAAGGAGGCTGTGACCCCGTGGGAAGCCCACGCTGGAGCAGGTTTTCTGGCAGGACTTGTGACCCCGCGGGGGACCCACGCTGGAGCAGGCTGTGCCTGAAGGACTGCAGCCCGGGGAAGGGACCCACGCTGGAGCAGTTTGTGAAGAACTGCAGCCTGTGGGAAGGACCCACACTGGAGAAGTTCATGGAGAACTGTCTCCCGTGGGAGGGACCCCACGCTGGAGCAGGGGAAGAGTGAGAAGTCCTCCTCCCTCTGAGGAGGAAGGAGCGGCAGAGACAAGGGGTGATGAACTGACCATAACTCCCATTCCCCGTCCCCCTGTGCTGCTGGGGGGAGGAGGTAGAAAAAATTGGGAGTAAAGTTAAGCCCAGGAAGAAGGGAGGGGTGGAGGGAAGGTGTTTTAAGACTTGGGGTTTATTTCTCATTATACTACTCTGATTTGATTGGTAATAAATTAAACTAATTTCCCAAGTTGCGTCTGTTTTGGCTGTGAGGGTAATTGGTGAGTGAGCTCTCCCTGTTCTTATCTTGACCCACGAGCCTTTTGTTATATTTTCTCTGCCCTGTCCGGCCGAGGGGGAAGAGTGATGGAGCGGCTTTGGTGGGCACCTGGTATCCAGCCAGGGTCAACCCACCACATCAGGCAATAAAATCCTTGTGAAGAAGATTTTGTGTCTTTTCCATCTAGAAACTAATTACAGAAGGAACACAGTGCAGACTTATACTCTCTCTGCTAAAATCTTACCTTTGGGCTTGGAAGGGCTCCTCCTTCCTCAGCAAACCAACTCCTCACTTATTAAGGAGACATCGGACTAATTTTTTTTTAATGAGTGCTTCAGCACTTTTTTCTTGCGTTCAACTCCCACTCCATCACCCACAGCAATTCCCCTCTGTCTGCCGAGCTTTCAGAAAAAACTTTACAAATGGCAACATCAGTTAGGAATGAGGTAATTAAGTGTCGACTTTCCAGTATTAGACTGTCAAATCTGTTCCTGCGTGAAACGCTGGATATTCTCCCGGAGAGGCAAAAGGGTTCTTCTACTGACGCTGAGCTTTTAGCCAACGGTATAAAAAATAACGCGTGCTAAAGTGGATAGAAAAGAACCCAGCTTGTCAACAACTACGCTGAAATGGTCTTCAGAGCTCAAGATGCTGGGAGTCAGCAGGTACCTCCCTCAGCTGCAAAGTCCGACCCCTGCAGCAGAAGCGACTGGATGTATTTTGCGCAATGAGCATGTCATTCCCTAAAAATGCCCGGTGGCTCGGGCGCAACACTGCAAAGAGGGGGGGAAGTCAGGACCTGTGCTGGAGGTGGCGTGGTGGGGGGCTGCCTCCCCTGGGGATGCCTGGCTGTTTAAGACAGGGTGCCCAAGGAAAGGTAGAAAAGCCTCCGAG